>NC_081526.1:36359024-36671524 GCF_030273125.1 Centropristis striata | reverse complement strand
TTTGTAATGCCATTATTAACACTTATTTAAGCTTATAAACACACAAAAATGTTAATAAGCATCTTGTAAGGACTTACAAGGGCCTTATTACTTGTTAATTAATGGTTATTACAAGGACCTTAATATAAAGCGTTACCAATGACTTGATCTTCTGCATCTTGTGGCCCAAACAGCGAGCAGAGGAAGGGAAACAACTCTGGATTCTGCTGCGAGTGAACTCCACAAGTTAGGACATGATGAGTTAAATCAAGGCTGTTTAAGTGTTCAAACGAGGAAGTTTATGAACCTCAAAACAATTCTGATTCACCTGCTGACTTATAGATATCTTGCTATCTTACAATGCAAGCTGTAATTTGGCCTTTAAGTCAGATTGGCTTCAAAGCCCGCTGCTTCCCTGGGTTCTTCAACAAACAATATCTGTTTAAAAAGCTAGTGTGGCTAGCTTTAAATAGCTAAAGTAAATGACTTGCAGGAGCAGCATGTTAGCCGTTAGCCCACCAGCCTCAGGACTGACATCTCAGGCTTAAATTAGAATTTTCTGGCTCCAGTTAAAGATGGTGTTGTATGAGGAACCATGAAAACTGTTGGTTAAATCTGTGAAAGTGTAGAATGTGAAACTATTACTAGTTTGACATTTTACTGGTTTCACTGGTGCTGCTGGTTCAATCTGCTGTGTCACTGAGCAGCAGCTGTTGGAGGCCGGACAGGGAGGGAGGGGGTGAGGGGTGGCGGTCAGAAATACAGGCCAAGTCAGCCAACGGGTATTTCCCATCATGCACCTGGTGCTGCGTATCAGCAGCACACTGAAACCTGCAGCAGCAGCTGAGAGACATCAGAGACTCTGAGTCACAAACAGGATTATAACAGCATCAATACACTACAATACTAATGTTACTACTCTTTGATATTATTAACCAATATCATCATTTACCCACCTGCACATTACTGATCACATTTATGATGAACTATTCTATATTTTCTATTATTTGGATATGTCTGATTGCCCAATGATTGATGCAGAAATCAGACTTTACAGATGTCTAGTTTGGGTGTTTATGTTTACTACCTCTGCCAAGGAGTTCATGTTTCTGACCTGGTTTGTTTGTTTGTCACTTGACCACACTTGGTGGAAAGGTGTAGCACGGGCCAAAAACAAACCTTTTACTTTTGAAGCGGATCCATATCACGGGTTGGATACACCAATTTTTTCACTTTTGTTCGCAATGCTTGATGTAGCGTTTGAGCTGCATTCATTATGTGTCAGAATTGTCCGAAAAATGAGTTCTGAACTGGGAAAGTTCAAGAAGCTGCACAAAGAATGCCAATGTTAGTCATGCTGAGAATCATTCAGAAAACGAGGAACACTCAGGAACTTGAAATTGGGACTATCTATTGAAAACTTGGTGATGGCGCTGTGCATCTTTCCCCTTGAACTTGTCTCGAGGTCTGGATGGTGGCAAGATAGGTGGTAAAAAGTTTTCAGCATGTGGGGCTTAACTGTCACTTCACAGAGCAAAGTTGGGAGATTTTGTAATGGAACACCAACCATGAGCTCTGAACAGGACGGAGGCTGAGCTCAAAGTGTTTGTTTGTGTGTGTGTCCACTCTGCTGAGTCACCTGAAGGAGATCCACATTCATTTGTTGCTCGGAGACGATGAGGTCTTTTTTTTATTAAACAAATGTGACTTGTCGTTGAGGACCGGTTCTATTTTGGTTCTCTGGTGGGTTGGTTATTCTCACCGCAGACATTCAGGGTATTTTTGGGAGTCATTAAGGATCCCCAGAGCTGCAGGACCTCATCACTGAGTCCGCCAGCTGAACTGAAAAATGTCTTAACTCATCGGGTACAAAGTGTTCACTGGGGGGACAGAGATAGGGTGATCCATGGTACTTCATGTTGTAGTTATCTGTGATGTATACAGAGTACTATAGATCATTTTACAGTACTCTTCCTGGTAGTTCATAGTACGCTGGGATACTTTGGGGTACTTCTTTCATACTAATTATTTCGATTTTTACAGGGAACCTTTGGGTATTTTGTGGTTTCTTTGAGTAGGCTACTTCATGGTTTTCTCTTGGTGTTACTCCTTGCTACATCCTGGAGGTTTTGGGCCATTTTCTTGATGGCTCTGAAACTTTTTTGCCGGTATAGTTCATGATACTTCATTGTTATCTCTTGTTGGTATTTCCAGTTACTTTTTAGTTATATTTTGTGGTACTTTGTGGTAGTTGAACCGTCTGGGTACTTCTTGGTATAGTAGGGTAGTTTATGATACTTTTTAGTACAGGTACTTTATTGTACTCTGTAGTTTGAGGTACTTTTGGTTAATCGTGGTGTTCTGGGGTACTCCATGACTTTGTGGTAGTTCTTGATACCGTATGGTATCTCTTTTAGGTTCTCTTGGTCCTTGAGCATTGCTTAATATACCTAAACATCTCTTTGGATCATTGAACTCTTGGATATTTTACAGTACTTTGCAGAAATGTTTGGGGTACTTCATGATCTTCACTTTTTAATAGTTACTTCATGGTATGCACTACTTTGAGGTAATTGTTTATGGATTGTTCATGGTTTTCTGGGATACTTTATGTTAGTTTGTGGTACTTCCTGGCAACCTCTAAAGTACCTCATTATTTCCTGTCTGGTAAACTAATTGGATTACCTCCCATTAGTTTTGGCTAATGTCCCATCTAACCTTTGTTATTTTAGTGAACCTTACTCTTGCTCAATCCAGGGTTTCCCCACTCAACTTTTGAACCTTCGTCCCCCTCCGGCTACTTGTCCGATCTCTCAGCCTCTGATTTCCACCTCTTGGTCTGTTCAGCCAATAGATCTCGGTCCCTCTGTCTGCTGTCCGCTCTCTTTCAGCTGTCCTCAGCTGACAGATCAGCCATCCGACACTGCTGTTCCTCCGGTTAGAGGCAGAAATGTCCCTCTAGATTTAAACCCCCCTGCTCTAAAAATAATCTCATCAAAGCTCCGTCAACTTTAAATTACATCAACAGCAAGCTGAGCAGCCAGAGCAGCTCTGAGCAAAGAGCTGATAAAGAAGATGTATACAAGATATTATGTTAAAAAAAACTTCATATCAGCACTGCAGTGACACAGGGCTGGTTGAAAATTGTCAAAGTTTCCCTTTAATATGTGAAACTAATAGAAATAGACTGGAGTCTGGTTTCCAGTTCTCAAAATGCATCAAAGATGAAAAATGAAATTCAGTTTAAATTCAGGACCACCAACGTCATGAAACATGAAGGTCTCTATGAAATGTTATGACAATCCATCATAGTCGTTGAGATATTTCAGTCTGACCATACATACAGCCGTGACACTTGCATGGCAATCAGTTATTCTATTGAAAAAGTTTTAAATATAACCCAAGGAGACGGTAAGGTAGTTGAGCCACAGATCAACCTGACCAGGTAGTATTTCTGTCAACCCAACAATTTTCTGATTTTTCAGCTTCGTGACTCCTTTAAGGAGCTGAAGAAGCGATTCAGCAACCTGAGGTTTAACTACCTGAAGAGAAACGACAGGACCAGGAACATGAAGGCCGTCAGGAACCAGCTGCAGCAAGTGGAGCTGTACGAGGAAAAGCTGCAGGTGAATTCTGATCTCAGCCTGGGAGCCAGGGAGCCCCAAAAACTCAGTGATTTGGGTGCATACCAGAATTTTCGCATTTTGTCATTTTCCCCCCTGTTTAAATGTGAACTGGCTAATACTATATATCCAATAAAGACAAAAATGCCAAAGGAAAAGCCTTTAAAACCCCCAAATGTCATTTTACAAACTTTATGTCTAACCAGAACCAGATTCAAAGATCTCTAAAAAAAAAAGGATTGATGGATGGAGGGAGGGGTGGATGCTAGATGATAGAAATTTTTCCAGTCAGGTTTAAAAACAGCTGGACAAAAATGTTCATAGAGATCTTACATTCAGTTCCGTTTCATCCTGCAGGCGCTCTGGAAGCGTCTGCAGGGAGTGACAGCCCGGCTGGGGTCAGAGGTCAAGGACTGGGGCGTGGCCAGGGAGGCAGAGGACGCCGTCAACGAGCTGCAGAGGCAGATGGGAGAGTTTGAGCGAAGTGTCAGCGAACACCAGAAAACACTTGACATGACCTGCAAACTGCAGCAAGCCATGGAGGAGGTGAGTTATTATCATATCTGAAGTTACATTATCCTGTTCAAGAGTTTATACACCTGTACAAATATAAGATCTGCATTATGTTTACATGTTGTTTTGTGTACAGTATCAGTTCTGGTGCGAGGATGCGAGTGCGACCATTGCTCGCGTTGGGAAGTTCTCCTCCGGGTGCCGCAGCACAGAAGCCGTCTCCGTTCTTTACCGGCAGTTTGAGAAGTTCGTCTGGCCGACGGTTCCTCAGCAGGAGGAGAGGATCAGTCAGATCACTGAGCTCGCTGTCAGGCTGCACGGTGAGTACCAACACGGCAAACAAAGACATGCTTTTATTCTGAAAAGGCAGATATCCCTGGAAGCTGATGAGTTGTCATGAATTATGAAAAATATCCCAAGTTCCTCCATAGTTCGAACACATGCACATCTGTTATTTTGTACTGTGCCAAAGTGTATTAAAATTGTTATTGAAGGAGTGAAACATGAATATTTTCAGAAATCTATAATAAACTTTTACGGTTCTGTGAGCTAAACACAAATGTGTGTTTCAGGGGTGGAGGAGGGACAGCGGTACATCGAGAAGACGGTCAGTAAACACTCAGAGATGGTTCAGTCCATCAGACAGCTGAGTGATGGTCTGATAAAGCTGGAGGCCAAACTCAAGGTAACTGAATACTGCAAACGTGTTTTAGATTTGTATTTAACGTACAGAACCTTCAGGGAGCGGTCCTGATACACATTTAAGACTCATTCTAGGAACAGGATCAGCAGATTATTAACAAGTGTTTAAATTTACACTGATATCACAGCTGGATGGTCTCAAACAGCAGCCTGACGACGGAGAGAAAGAGATAAAGGAAGAGAAGGATACAGAAGAGAAAGAGGAAGTGGAAGATGAAGAAAAAGAGGAAGAGAAAGAAAACAAGTTGAAGGAAAACAGAAAGATGAAGAAGAAGGAGCAGAGAGATAACCGCAGCACACAGGAGGCGTCTGACATGGTAAAAATCATCACTCAGACATTTAGTAAACGTATAACAGAAAAACCAAAATAAAACGGAATCAGCTGACTTTTACTAACATTGTCCTGCTGCAATAAAAGGAAATATGAGATGTTATATGATAATTTTTGAAATTCATCTCAATCTGTCCCTCACTTCCAGTACGAGCTGAAGGAAACAGGCCATACCCCCGAACTGACCACCAAACACGATGGGAGGGAGGTTCCCGTTAAGAGGCAGACTGCAGCCAATAGGAAGCCTCCGTTACAGAAAAGCCGCAGTCTGGATTCGGACAGACAGACGGACAGCAGGTACACTGAAGGAGAACATAAATCATTTCATCACAATCCTTCCAACAGGTGTAGATATATTTCAGTTAAAACTACAAATTTGAACCTCATGGTGTTCCTAGAAAAAAGTTTCAGGGGATCAGCAAAGTTTGTATGATTCATCCTCTGGGAACCAAAAACATCTGCCCCAAATTGTGTGTCAATTAACCATAAAGAGGCTGAGATATTTCATCTTCTGTTGGCGCTTGATTACATTTCAGGTAATCACCAAAGTTGTTATTAATCCTCTGGGAAACTCTGATTTCTGTGCAAGAAACGATTCACATCATGTAGACTGTAATGAAGTAGCTTTGGGTTCAAGAAAAATGAAAGCAAGTGTTGTGTTATGTCTTATTTGTTCATAGAAAGAAACATTTGGCTTGAGTCTGAAATGTATAAACAAAGGTTCATCATGTCGTCTCTCCTTCAGACAACAGCTCACCTCCTCCTACTGCTCCACCCACACCTTCAGCCTCTCCTGCTCCCCAGCGGAGGCCAACCGACGGGTCCACGCCATACACAGCCAATCACAGCCTGCCGCTGCTGAGCATCAGGCCACACCCCCTCCCTGTGTGGTTGGCCACTCGTTCTCCGACATCCAGAGGGAGTTTCAGAGAAAAGACACGCAGGTTAATCATCATCAAAGAGTTAATTTTAAGATGTGGTGTTCCACAGGGATCCATTCTAGATCCCTTTTCTATTTTCCATTTACAGTTCATGCTGCTTACAGGCCTATGCTGATGATACACAACTACATGTTCCTTGGACTCCTTAGCTAACAGCTTCGACAACTAAATCAAACAAAAAGTGAAATTGTATTTGCAATCCCAACAAGGTCGACAACCATGGGTTATATGAAGACGTTTCCTTGGATTATATTTAAAAAAATTAGGGTTATAGAATCATGCATCCTGTAGTTGGATGTTTTTAACACATTTTATGTTGGTGGGTTTTTTATGTAGAGTCATCGTTGTTTTTACTTTTTTTTGTGTTCTACTCCTGAAATGTTCTGTTTATCTAATTATTTTAGCATTTTGTTGGTTGTTTGTTTCACTGCTCTACTTCTTACCTGGCCACTTCAGTAAATGAATTCCAGTTAGTGTACAAACTATACTGAAATTAAACAAGTCAGATATATATGTTTGGTTAATAATACATATATCTTTTTTGCCCAGGATGCATCAGGAGGACGTCTGTCGGAGGCGGAGCTTCAGCAACAGGAAGTGTTGACAGAGGATTCTCTCTCCAATGATGAATATGATTGTGTGTCACCTGATGACATTTCGCTGCCGCCGCTGGCAGAGACCCCGGAGTCCAACATGTTTCAGTCAGACATTGAGGAGGGCTTCTGTTTCAGTTCCCACAGCGCCCACATCAGCCAATACAGCCACCGATCAGAGCACAGTGGTGCTGGTACTGCGACCGGTGCAGTCCGACAACAAAGAGGGTCCAGCCGGACGGAGAGCTGTCCAACTCCTCCAACCAGCCGTCACAGCAGCACCAGGTCTGTATGAGGACCAATCTCAGATCAATTGGTGGCGTAAGACGCACAGTAGCGACATTTTAACTTTGAAAGAGTCAGTTTTCTTGGTATGAGTTTGTTCCTGTTGTGTGTTGCAGGCTCAGATCAGATTCCGGTTCGTTTGTCCAGAGTTCATTGACAGTTCCTGCTCCAAACCTGATCACCAGCACTCTATGCAGTGTCCTGAAGACCGGAAAGACCAATGCAGCCAATGCCAGTACCGACCCGAGCGCCCCCTCTGGATCTAACTTAGTCAACAAGAGCAACACTGCAGACAGTTGCTCCAACAAGGACAATGATGTCCCTGAAAAGAGGAACCTCTCACAACCTGAACCCTTACTGAAGGAGTGCAACAGTCAGTACAACCAGCCTGAGAGAAGTCAAAATATTGCATCCAAAGTGGAAACCTTCCCACAGACTGATTCTAGTCCTCAGCTAGCAGAGATCACTCACAAAACCTCTGTCTCCCAGTCCCAGTCCAGCTATTATCCTCAGCCCTTTAAAGCTGCAGACACTGATCTCTACAATGACAAAACCCCACCACAAGACGCTGAAAGTGGCTGCCATCAGGACATTAATTACCCTCAAACTATGAAGGAAACATCTCCGGACTCCAAACCTCCAAGGGAGGGTCTCACCAGCACTAGTACAGTTACCCAGCAGACCATTTACTTCCAGTCCTCCCCTTCAGACAGTCATCACACCTTGCTACAGGTGAGCAGCAGCCTCAGTTCACCCAAAGAAATCCCCTCATCCCAGAGTGAGACCTTACCACAGATTGATCCAGTCCCCCAGGCCAGAGGGCTTGCTCAGATCCCCAAAATCCCAGACCCTGTTCTCCACAAAGACAGCACCAGAGACGCTGGGCTCTTCGAATCCTCTGCAACACTTCTCCAAACCACCACAACCATACCTCAAGATGGAAATCTTTCCCAGTCTCACCAGGATTCCAGGAATGGCCTTGATCAGGATGTACCTTCCTCCAAAAACAGCAAGGAAACGCCCTCAGTCTCCATGCCCCAAAGCAGCAGTCTCATCACAGCTGTCACCGAAGAAACTGTTTTCTGCCAGCCCTCCCCTGTTGACAGCAACATGCCACAGGCGAGCAGCAACCTTGCGTCCCAGCAAGAAAGCTCCCTCTCTGAAGGTAGTGGTCTACCAGAGGTCAATGCCCCCAATCTCCGAGATCTTAACAGTGTCAGCAGCATCAGTTTATCCAGCAGTACCATCACCAGCAGTAGTAAAATCAGCAGCAAGCAGAGCCACCAGACAGTCTACTCCCTCCATCAGTCCTTGACCTCCATCTGTACCCAGCAGTGTATGCATGACCCTGGCATGACCCCCAGCAGCCCTGCCAAGCCAGCTGCTCCTCCTCAGCCCGAACCACAGACTCAAGCTTTGGCTCAGCAAGCTAATCTGCATGTCATTCCCCTTTCCTCTTCACCCCATTTACTAACTCCAGACCAAGACCCAAACATTTGTCAGCCCGTGGCCATCCGCGAGGAGATCAGGCTTACTCCTCTGATCCAAGGGCCTCCCGTTCCTGCTCCTCCTCCTCTTCCCCAGGCCCAGGCAGAGTCTCTTCCCCAGGGAAAAGCCTCTAAACCTGGCCCTCCCTGCATCACCAGGCCCCTGTCTAGAGCTACTGTCATGGAGGGCTCTCCAGTGACGCTAGAGGTGGAGGTGACAGAACACCCAGAGCCCAAGCTCAACTGGTGGGTAGCATATAACCAGCTCCACAATAACACACACGCTTTATGAGATCATTAACATCCACTCACCTGGAGGCACCCTCACACCTGCTTTAACATGTGCTTGATCTTAATCTTTGTGCCCTTACCCTTCTTCTTCTTTGAGTCTGCGTGCGAATATAATTCACAAAAAGTCGTTGCTGGACTCGTAAACCAGTTTTTTAAATTCCCTGTTACTTTCCTGCTACCTGCCATGCATTAATAGTGTAAACCTGCACTACATTTATCCTCTGTATGGTGCTTTATAACCCTTGAGGATAGTTCAGTGAATTATCAAAAAGGTTCAAGCAGGACTCGTGCTAATGCAGGTGTAAGGGATTGGAACATTTGCCCCGTATTTATCAACAGTAAATTACAGTAAGTATATAAGTATATTCAGTATATTAAGTTTAATTTACTCATCAATACCTCAGCAATATTAACTGAAATACATTTTTAGCTTCAATTAGGAAAGGTTCTGTCCTCCCTGCAGCTTTCCTAAGTCAATGCTATATTGTCTTCTCTTCACTGCACAGGCACAGCTACAGTCATGCTTAAAACAGAAGCTCTAGTAAAGCTAATGTTAGCATGCTAACAAGCTTTATAGCCATGCTTTTTTAGAAGAAGTTCAACTTACATTAGCTAGGTGCTTACTCGCTTGTTTGGCATGTAAAACAATCTATTCTAGCCGTATCAAGTTGTTTTACACTCTGCGATTCAAGTAAACTAATTAGCTGATTCAACTTCTATCAGTAGGTGAATCTAAATGTGTAAGTCTGACTTGCGTCTAATTATTATTATCAATTTTGACTTTAAATGTAGTTTAGAGATTAAGTTAGATTTTTCTGTGTGTTATCTATATATTGCACTTTGACAACAATCATTCTAAGGCACTGGGTGTTTGATTTCTGACTTTTACTTTAATGAATGATAATTAGGAGTATTACGGTTTTTATGTATTTGTGTGAATCGCGTCACTGTCCAGGGGCCACAGTCCGGGGTTCACGGTCCAGGGGTCACGGTCTGGTGCATGCAGAATATACAGTATGTAGATTGATGTATGTAATTACACAAGTGCAAGTTCAGCTTACCTCGGCCAGGGTGGATCTTTTTTAAGTTTTGTTTGTTTGTTTGTCTGTTCAGAAGGATTACAGAAAAACTATTGGCCTGATAATTAAGAAAACTTGGTGGAAGGGTGGAGCATGAACGCAGAGAGAACCCAGTTAATTACAGAAGAGATCCAGGTCAGAGGGAAGGACACACAAATTGGTTTTCATGTGTTTTTACATGAGGGATAAAGCACGGGCTTGGCCGAGGTCTGCACTCTCCAGGTGTCATAATCAAAATTATACCAAAGTGGGCAAAACCAAAACTCACCAAACCGTGATTCCTAAACCATGTCTCCTGTGTTACAACAAACCCCTTTATATAACTGATTAACATACATTTTAGAGTTAAAAGTGTGTAATCTAATTCCTTTAAAAGTTTTATTTTGTTTGTGTGTTTTAACAAAAGGCAGTGAAACACTGAAACACAAATTCAAACCAACACGGCTGCACAAACAAGTCAAACTAAGGTTGAATCTACACGTCACATCATTAATCCAACCACACATCATTAATAATAACCACAGATCTTTTATTTGGCTGTCTGGTGACATAGTCGAAGGTCCTGTAACACAACAGGACTCGTAGATATTTATTGTGTCAGAGGTGTTGTCGGAGGGCTCATTATGTGGCCTAGAGTGAGGCTGTCTGACTTCCTGTCATCATTCAGGTGTAAAGACGGAGCGGTGTCAGCCACCGGCCCGGGCCAAGAGGCGTCAGGCTCAGATGGTGGGTGGTACGAGGCCAAACATCAGGAGAGCAGCGGTGATAAGTGGCTGGTGGCCGAAGTTTTTGACATCATCAGTGCGGACTGGCAGACTTGGTTTGGTACGCTTTGCGTGCTGCTGTGGCTGATCTACCTGATCATACTCTAAAAACTCTTTTCCATGACGGAAACTTTACGACCTGAAACCTGGAGCTCTCCACTACCTGAACTTTTAGGAAGCTGTAAGGTTTTGGCTCTAGCTTTTGCCTCCACCCGGGATGAGCAAGTACACCGTTATCTGTATCAGTTCAACCAACTGAATTATCTGTATCAAAACTCTGAAAGGGCTGGGTTTTAAAACCAGAAGTGGGTGGAAACCTGATGACATTTATATGGGTTGAGCTTAGAAGTTATAGAGCTATATTTAGTAATTTCTTTGAAAACTATTTTCAGAACAGTAGATAAGATAAATAAATAAGGTCAGTCATTGGCAGGTTGCTAAAATAGGCCTGTCATGAACTTAATTACCAATGGGACAGGTACCACAGAGAGTTTCACAGTATGTGGGGGTTTATCCGGAGTAGATCAGCCTAAAAGTCCAGAGCATGTTGGAGGCTTGGTTAAAAGAAAATGCACCAATAAGTTGCTTGAGGGGAGATCAGCTTTTCTTTACAACAACAACCCTGTTACAATGAGCAGCATGTTTTTGATGACTTGGAATCTTTTGCAGATTTACTATGTCCAGTTGAAAATATCTTTGCCGGTCATTTTTTCAGTTAATTAGACCTAATCAAAAAATGTATTTCAGACCCTGTTTATTACACGCAGACACCTCTGCTTGCTGATATTGCTTCACTAAAATATAACTGTTATTAAATAAATAAAGTTACATTGGATTTGTATGATCTTTGCGTCATTTATTTTTACTAACTCAGCAGGTGAACGTCATACCTAACAATCAATCAAAAATCAAATCAAAATTACTTTATTTATCCCAGAGGGGAAATTCAGTTATTCTGGTAGAATCTCTTGAAGAATGAGACAGCCTGATGGCTGTAGGAGCAAAGGATCTTTTGAATCCATTTTTTTTAATCTTTTGAATTTCTTTTGAGAGGAGCCGCCCACTGCTGTTTTTTTGGTCCATAAAGGTTTTGTGTAGCGGATGATCCGGGTATTTCAAGATGGCCTCCAACATGTTGACAGTGCCTGTCTCCACCACCTCCTCCAGTGTGTCCAACCTGGCTCCAACCACAGAACCAGCTCTTTAGACCAGTCTGTCCAACCGCCTTCATCTCTGTGTCTTAATGTGATTTTTTTTAAAATTAGAAACCTCTCTGAATCCAATTCATTCTAGTAGTTGGAGGCTTTTCCTGATACCCTTTTTTAAATGTTAAACAAGATTATTAACATGCATTTTAAAAAGATTATTTTATTGGCAATGTGTTGGGGGAATTGATTCAGTTTTAATTGCAGGTTTCAGTCTCCTTCAATCACATGAAAAAGGTAAGCAGTCAAAGCTTTAACCCAATTTATGTGTTCTCTGCCAATTCAATAATTTGATTTAATTGAGGAGAGAATATCTGAAATATGTGGTTATTTAAACATATGGTGGTTGAAATGAAGGTTCTAGATTCATGTCACTTTTGATTTATTTGATTTTTTTTTTTTCTTGAAAAAACAAAACAATAACAGTTGGTCCTGGTTTAAGTAAATCCTACAACCAGTTCAATATTGGTTTATGAGAAACTTTTTATTTTAAAATATTCATGTGGTCAACAGCTGTGGGCGAAGCAGTTTGGGAACAGGTTTATTAATCTTCTAGCATGGTTCAAACAATGTTATTAGATAAAAGTTGAAACAGCCATTTAAAAGTAATGGCACTGTTGAAATACTTCGTTTGTATAATTTATTTGATCAAGTAAAGGGTAAATGGTGAAAAAGATCAAATTAATGAAAGCCTATTTGAAAGAGTTAAAAGTAATGGATAAAATACCTAAAGTAACAGTTAACATTAACGGCACCCTAACATCTACATTCTGCCTCATTTGGACTCAGCAAATCATATTAATAAATATGAATAAATGCTCATTATTACTTGTTGGTAATGTTGGTAGGCTAATTTAGACTTAGTAGGCTGTTACATCTTCATTGTGAGGCTCAAAATAAGGTTTGCGGCTCCGTTCTGACATTATTTCTCTTTTTTTGTTCAACAATGGCTCTTTAGTTAGTAAAGGTTGCCAACCCCTGGTTTAAATGTTTGACATAGTTGACTAAAACTGAAAGTTTAAATCATTAGTTAGTAATAGAGAATCAGATGAGATCATAGATTTTTATTTCTACTACTCAGACACAATGGTTTTGTATTCAGTCTGCCTTTTTAGTAATTGTGTTGCTCACAAAATATATAAAATAATTAAAGTAATGTTGAACACAGTTCGGCCTGTAATCTCAGAGCTCAGAACATTAACTGCCTTTCACCTGCTATCCCGCAAAAAAATTATAAACCAACAGCAACTTTCAGCAACAGTCTGAGTCATACTGAAGGGAGCTAGCAGGGAGCTAACAGCTAGCTAGCAGGGAGCTAACAGGTAGCTAGCAGGGAGCTGACAGGTAGCTAGCAGGGAGCTAACAGGTAGCTAGCAGGGAGCTAACAGCTAGCTAGCAGGGAGCTGACAGCTAGCTAGCAGGGAGCTAACAGCTAGCTAGCAGGGAGCTAACAGGTAGCTAACCCTTAACTTAACCAAACATTTAATACTTTCTAACTTCAGCAGGAACTCTGCCATGTCTCTGAACCTCCTGCTGGATGACAGGTAACGTTAAATAAAACCTTCTCTATCTTAACGGTTAACTTGAAGTTAGTTTGAGCAGTGTGACCAGACAATAACTGAGTATTTAGGTTATAAAATAAGCTTGATGAGCAACGGCTAACAGGAGCTCAAACTGACAGATGAGAACTGTTCTTTTTGTTAAAATACATATATTATTAAGGATTAAATTGGCCATGTTCAACGTTAGCTATAGTAACGACAATGTATTGTTTTTATTACATATTTTATGGAAATTATGTCTTTCACCATTTAAATACACAAGTCAAGTTTATTTTATTTTGAAGGTTTATCATGAGGCTCTGTTCTCTTTCATCTACAGACCTGCACTTGCCACAGTGTTTATCTTCTGTTGTCTGTATTTAACATTCAACAACAGTTAAATCTGTCAAACATTGACAGTTATCAGCAGGAAAGGTACACAGGTATTATTAGCTTCATGTAAAATATCAGGAGTAAAAGGAACTCATTTTAAAATCACCCCAAACATTGTTTCTGTGTAAAAGTTCTGTAAAACTGCTCAAAACCATCTGTTTGAACTGGCATATTGTACCTAAAAATATCATATTACATCCCCATTCTGTTTACTAAACTAAATTGTTCAATTATTATTTGTTATTTATTAGTTGTCCTTGTTGTTGTCACTGATCCGGGACCTTGAGTGATAAGAAAGGTACCTATAAAAAATGTATTATTATTATTATTATAAGATACGTTTTTTACATATTGATACTTGTCAGAAAACATAAATGCAGATACAGTGTTTCTCTGATAATATTTGTTCAGGTCTAAATAAGACAAAAAAAAGATAATATGTTCCTTTATTAGAAAAAATGGGAAAAAAGCATCAATAAAATAACAATAAATAGTGAAAAAAAACAACATTAACCAGTATTAACAATTAAAAATGTAAAAAAAATAAAATGTTAATCATTTCAAACAAGATCATATAAACAAGTGTGTAAAATATGTACAGCAGTAAAAGTACAAAGTATACTGAGATTCATGTAGTTAAAATAAAGAGCTCCTTATATGTTTTTATTATATAAAGTTGTAACTTGTTATCAGTATCTGCAGCTGTAGCTGATTTAAAGCTGATCAATAGACCTGATAAGCACTGAATCTCATTGATAGACAGGTACAGCTCTGTCTGCTGAGCTGCGATCTGATTGGCTGCTCTGCTCCGGGATGACATCATCACAGAGGAAAGAACATGATGCATGCTGGGAAACTACAGCAGGTGAGTCAGACTTAACAAATAAACACCTGATGATACAGTTTATATTATAATAATAACAATTACATACAATTAAATATAATAGAACATAGAGAAAATGTAATATTTTACTACATTGGTATATCATTATTTAATACTAAGCTTATTTTTTTGTTTTTTGATTATTTTTTTGTTGTTGATAGTTTGGTTAAAAAAAATGTCAGAAAACTGTGGGGGAAAAAATCAGTGAAATGAAAACAATAAAATACTAAAAACAATAAAATAGTAATAAAAACTCAATTTAAAAACAGATAAGATATTCCTTCATTAGTCCCACAGCGGGGAAAGAAGTATCAATAAATAGTAAAAAAAAAAAAAAAAAAAAAAAAAAGGAACATTAACCAGTCTTAACAATATAAACAAAAATACATTTAAAAAAGTATTAACATTTTAAACAAGAGGATATTAATAAGTATGTAAAATATGTACAGTAAAACCAACAGTCGATTTTTTTGCACTTTTTTGAGTATCGATACTTTTGACAACCCTAGTATGTACACTGTAATAAAAGATAAACAATAACTACTCAATAAAATTGAGGCAAGAGATTGCACGCAATATTATTAATTAAATCTAACTACGTTACAAGTTGAGTTAATAACTTAGCAGGAAGTGCCTGTCAATTAAAAACAGACCAATTCTATTGTGTTGGATTTATTCAAAATTCTCTTGATTTAGAATTACATACACATAAAGATTATATTTAATGTGATCAAAATAAGTAGATTATATCTCAAACATTTTTATGTTAAAGTTACTTAAACAACTGCCTCAAAATCAAGGACACATTTATATTTAATACATTTTATCAACTATATTAAGTAAAATGAAATGACTAGAGAATAATTTATTACAGTGTACTAATCTGAGCTGAATAATAATAATAATAATAATAATAATAATAATAATAATAATAATACATTACATTTTTATAGCGCTTTTAAAGGTACTCAAAGTCGCTTAACATGACAGGAAATTAGACGCACACAAACACAAAATACAGAAGAAAACAACTAAACAGAGATGAGAGATTATGAGTTCAGGTATTTTGAAAAGGTGGGTCTTGAGTTGGTTTTTGAATCACAGTGAGTGCAGGAGGAGCTCTTCCTCTCCTCAGTAAAGCGGCTGACAGGTGTGAAAGTTGCATAAAATGTCTCCTCTCTGCTCCCATGATGCTAAACTAAATATCTAAAATCTTTATAAATCTTTATAAGTCCTGCAGCTCTGTGGAATCAGCACAATCAGAACAACTCAAACATGTCTTTGTGCAGAATAACACAGTTAGAATGACAGAAATCAGAAAAAAGTTGAATTTCTCTGATAATTGTTTTTAAAAATGTGAATAAAATGGAATTTATATGTAAACACTTTTCCAAGTGCCCACAAGTGTCACAAATGTGACCAAAAAAAGATGTAAAATGACTGAAAAGAGACAAATTGACCAAAAAAATAAAACGTAAAATGAACCCAAAAAGACACATACTTACAAAAAAGATGTGAAATTACCAAAAACACACAAATTGACCCAAAAAAAACATGGTTTTCCATGGTTTTCGTGAAAATGATTTTGGTTATTGTCCAGAAAACCATGGAAAATGTCAGATATCAGCTCTTAAATTAAACTCTAATGAGCCAGAACCAGGTCCAGTCAGGACCAGCTACAATTTAATCTCAAACATTTTTATATTAAAGTTATTTAAACAACTGCCTCAAAATCAAGGACGCATTTATATTTAACCCTATAAAGCCTGAACCATGAAATAATTGCCAGAAATTTTTTTTAAAACCGAGTGCTTATTAACCTGCTGACAAATTTTAAAAAATAAATAAATTGCATATATGAATTCTAATTTGTATCATATTTGATACATCAGGTCTTTTTGTGCAATTTGTTGCTCACAGATTGTTTTTCTTGAACTAACAAAAACATATAAAACCTAACATTTTTAACCTATTAAGACTTTGACTTTTCCTTTTTCCTCAAACATGCAAAATACATATTTTTTCCATATAACACAACATCATACATCTGCTGATATGAAGTTTTTTAATGCAGCAATAACTGATCCACTCGTGGAACCTGCATATCATTTTTGCTACATCTGATATTTTTGTGCAATTTGTTGCTCAGTTTGTTTATCTTCAACACATGTATACATCAGGTTTTTGATGATGTAGAGGTCTCAAAAATTACTCTATCTAATATGATACACTTGGCTTTATAGGGTTAATACATTTGATCAAATATATTAAGTAAAATGAAATGACTAGAGAATAATCTGATCTGAATCACAGTGTGAGCTCTTCCTCTCCTCAGTGAAGCGGCTGGCAGGTGTGAAAGTTGCATAAAATGTCTCCTCTCTGCTCCCATGATGCTAAACTAAATATCTAAAATCTTTATAAATCAATAAGTCCTGCAGCTCTGTGGAATCAGCACAATCAGAACAACTCAAACATGTCTTTGTGCAGAATAACACAGTTAGAATGACAGAAATCAGAAAAAAGTTGAATTTCTCTGATAATTGTTTTTAAAAATGTGAATAAAATGGAATTTATATGTAAACACTTTTCCAAGTGCCCACAAGTGTCACAAATGTGACCAAAAAAAATACGTAAAATGAACCCAAAAAGACACATACTTACAAAAAAGATGTGAAATTACCAAAAAAACACAAATTGACCAAAAAAAAAAACATGGTTTTCCATGGTTTTCGTGATAATGATTTTGGTTATTGTCCAGAAAACCATGGAAAATGTCAGATATCAGCTCTTAAATTAAACTCTTATGAGCCAGAACCAGGTCCAGTCAGGACCAGCTACAATTTAATCAAACATTTTTATATTAAAGTTACTTAAACAACTGCCTCAAAATCAAGGACGCATTTATATTTAATACATTTTATCAAATATATTACGTAAAATTAAACGACTAGAGAATAATCTGAGCTGAATCACAGTGTGAGCTCTTCCTCTCCTCAGTAAAGCGGCTGACAGGTGTGAAAGTTGCATAAAATGTCTCCTCTCTGCTCCCATGATGCCCTGCAGGCCGACCAATGGCGCGGGCCGCCCCGTGTGATGTCACAGCGGTATAAAGCCCCCCGTCGGCCAGCTGCCACCTCTGAGCAGAGTCAGCGTTCCCGGCCTGGACGCCTCGGCTGGAGGAACCGCTGTCAGGAGGAAAAACAAAACTACAGCTCTCACTGTAGTTTTGTTTTTTGGGAGTTTGGGGTTCCTTCGAGGCTCGACCTTTCTCCGTTTGGAATTTGTGGCTAAATTTTCTGGATAAGGAGATTTTTGATAGTGAAGACAGCCCTCCTCCGGGCATCCCAGGCATCCTTGTGCAGACAAGTAAGTGTCTTTAAAGTTTGACAAGTGTTTGTGATTGACACTCACACTCACACACACCAGACTCCGTTCAGCTTTCACTCACTTTTCAGACACATTGAAGGCTTTTTGCTGCTTTTCTGTGCTGAAGGTTATAATGGGACGTCCCAGAATAGCCCTGATAGCAGCAGACTGGCTCTCGGCTGGGCGTGATGGCTTTTTAAGGGAATCAGCAGCAGGGCTATCAGTTGCTCCTCCAGATATGTGACACATGGTGGCTGTCAATCAAAGTGAGGTGTGGTGTGTGGGGGTTATTTTTAGATGACACCCCCCCCCCCCCCCCCCCCCCACCGCTCTGTGGGGAGGAAGTGTCTCACTGAGGGACGCATCACTGAAGCTTTTATTTTGGAGGAGGGAGAACAGCTGTCGGCGTGTCGTTTATTATTTTTAGTTTTGAGTCTTTAGTGGAGGGATGCTGCAGGTTTATTTTATTCTGAAGGGGAAGGAATGTGTGGGAGATGTATTCATGTATACTTATCCCTTAATAGGACACTCATTGAAATACTTGCAAATTACAAATTTGAAAAAAAAGTTTATGAGATTTAAAGTGGCAAATCTATGAGAAAAAAAGTTGATTTTTTTCCACTTTTTTCTTGTAAATCTGCAACTTTTTTCCCGCGGATTTGCCACTTTAAATCTCTTAAATCTGCAACTTTTTTTCTTGTAGATTTGCCACTTTAATCTAGTAAATTTGCAACTTTTTTCCTCTAAATATTATTTTATTTATTACTCATTTATTACTAATTTTAGATATCCGCTGAAGTTACCAAATATAGTTCTTTGTCTGATAAAGGGTTAACTCAACTTAACAGTAAAAGTACTCGTTATGCAGAATGAACCCACTCTGATTGTTTTATATATTCCAAATATATTATTTATGCATTTATTTAAGCAGCATTTTAATTTTAGGAAGGTAGGGCTAATTTTAACTACTTCACATACTGGTATGTGTTTTATTTTAAAGAAAATATGCATAATCACTTTATTTGATCATGTTTTCATTTTAAATCTCTTGAAAAGTAACTTAACCTGTCAGCTAAATGTAGTGGAGTAAAAAGTGCAATATCTGCCCCAAAATGTAGTTACAGTTACATATGTGAAAATACTCAAGTAAAGTACAAGTACCTCAAAACTGTACTAAAGTACAGTACTTGAGCAAATGTACTGAGTTACATTCCACCACTGTTTGCTGCTGTTTTATGATAAATGTTGAAATGATTTATTTTTTATTTCGTCTGTAAAAGTCTGTGAGAAACAGAATTGGCAAAGAACTATAAAATGTTTAAAAACAAAATGTTTTTTTAAAAGATGTCTAAAAGACCATTTAACTGCTGTTATAAAATTCTAATTCACACACAAATACACTTTTATATCATGTTCATATTTTTGTTTTTATATTGTTATTTTTTGTTATTGTCATTATAACTTGTTGTTGATGTTATACATATGTTTTTTCTATTATCAGTTTGTTATTACCTTATTATAACTAACTAAATTTTAGGTGGAGGCTTTAAATAAGCCCATCTGGGTTTTCTTTACATTATTTGTTATCTTTGTCATTTTATGTTATTATAACTGTGCAAATAAAATAAACAGTGTCGAGAGAGGAAACAGGAAACGTGTTCACAAGTTTCAAAGGAAATATAAGGAGACTTATAGATGTTAGAAAGATGCAAAAATATTTTTATTTTAATCTTTTTTTAGGAAGTCAAAGTAATCTAAATAAATCAAATTACATAAAAGAGAAACTTGTGCTAAAAGGAATTTAATTTAGATATTTTTTTAAATGGGAAAAAATACAAAAATAAGTTAAATTTCTATTATTTTCACAAGTCTAAATAAAATTTTATTCTTGTTTTTAGGAAAATATCATAGTAAACAGAATTTTGAACATTTAAAAAAATGAAAAAATAAAATAAATAAACACGTGAGAAAAAAATAACAGCAACAGAAATGTTTTGTTGAAAGGATTATTACAAAAAGGAAAACAATAAATTAATAAAAAGAGTAAAATAATGCAGTTTTACATGAAATTATTATTGCAACAGAAAACAGAAACATAGTTGATATAAAAATAAAATACTCAAATCACAACATAAACCGTCTGTTGTGACAGTTTGGCTGCTGTTTTTTTTATACATTATGTTCGAAATTATATTGAAAAATATAATAGTTTATCTTGGAAATAAATAAATACACTATTTAGACACACTTTCACTCATCAAAAAAGTTAAGTTCTTAAGATTCACATATTTGATAAACTTTATTAATCTCTCTAATTGACCTAAATGTCTGAAATCTGCAGTTAATAACTGAATAAATGAGGACTTTTAACTTTAAACACCGTATCTACTGTAAAAACTCCTTAAAGTGTTCCTAGAATCCGTTAAAATACCTTTAATACAATAATATCACTAACCACTAATTCACCATTAAATCTTATTAGAAAGACGAAAATGTCTTATTTAAAGCTTATTTTAAAGCCAAAACATGTCACTAAATAGTTGCCAATACAATAAAATGTCTTATGATTGACAATGTTGTAATAAAGAGGATAAACATTAAAGTCTCTGAGACTTTATGAGTGTGTTTAAAGCCGTTAGAGGTGTTTTATCACCTGTAATCAGCAGCGTGTGATGATGTCACAGCTGCTCTTCAAGTGGTTAAAGGTGACACAAACTCTCAGCTGGGACTCCCTGACTGGCAGCTGGTCTGGACCAGGACCAGGGCCAAACAGGGCCAAATATGACACCACCAGGGCCAATCAGGGCCAAACAAGGCCGATGGAAGCCAAATGGGAAACAACAAGGGCCAAAAAAAGCAAACAGAAGGCCGATCAGAGAACAGCAGCACCAGGTTAACCCTTTATCAGGCGAAGAACTATATTTGGTAACTTCAGTGGATATCAAAATGGGTCCCCATGTCTCTCTGTTTGGTCGGAGAACCACATGGATTTGTACGAGGACCACTTGACTATGACGGCATATTAAGGCCAAGTATGAATATGCATACAAATGCAAATTTTCTAGATTAAAGTGGCAAATCTACAAGAAAAAAGTTGCAGATTTACGAGAAAAAAGTGGGGGAAAAAAACAACTTTTTTCTCGCAGATTCACCACTTTAAATCTCATAAATGTACAGTCTGTGAAGCCCTTTGAGGCAAATCTGTGATTTGTGATTTTGGGCTATATAAATAAAATTGATTTGATTTGATTTGATAAATCTGCACATTTTTTCTCGTACATTTGACGCCTTAATCTCGTAAACTTTTTTCTCAAAATATTATTTTCGTATGGTTTTTTTTACACATTCTGGCAGTATGTAATATCCTCCAATATTCTCTAGGGTTGAAATTTGGAATTTGCAAGTATTTCAATGAGTGTCCTATTAAGGGTTGATTCAGAGCCAGAACCAGGTCCAGCTACAATTTAGACCAAGTGGATCCAAACTGCTCTGTTTCTTGGTCGACCTGAACGAGTCAGAGCCAGCCGGTCCGGTCCGGTCCGGTCTGAACGGGTCCAAGTGGGTCCAAGTGTTCAACAAGAGCCAACAAGTGTTAATGAATTTTCCCATTTTTTTGTTTTCACACAAACTTTAAAAGTAATTGGAAGTGAGCTTGTTGGTTATAAAGCCTTTCTGTCTGCTGAGACACAATACAGTTTGTAGAAATTTAAATCCAAACTGAAAAATGAACCGTTAATCTGTTGTTGTTGTTGTTGTTGTTGTTGTTTTAACAGAGAAATGACGTTCCAGTCTCTTAAATGTCAATATTTGCAGTTTTCCTTCTTTATATTTCACGAGTTACAGAATTATATTTCTTGTTCTGGACTCATTCCAAGATTAAAATCTTTGTTCCGCTTTTTCAAACATTTTCCAAACCAAACAACTAATCAATGAAGTGATCAGGAGCTACATTGATCGTTTAGAGTTCAAGATTTTAACTTTAAATGATTTCCATCGTTAAAATAACTTAAAAGTCACAGTCCTGTTTTTGTCATTTTGTATAGTTTCTCTATTTTTTTTAATATAATGAAGCACATGCTATTTATCTATTCATCAGTACATATTTCTGTCTTCGTGCTGATTAATGAAGATTGATCTTGTTGATGACGTCACCGTCAGGATGATTAGAGTAAAGAAACAGACTGTTAGCATTTAGCATTTAGCTTCCAACCAGTCAGATTCCAGTTTGGACTTCCTGTCTGTCTCTGCTGTCACGTGACTTTTTGTTGTGACAGACAGAAGTGAAGTGACTGAACAGCTGTTGACTCATGAACCTGCTTTCTGTAAATGTCTTCTTCTTTTATACCCAAACGATGATACTTGTTGTTTATATTAAGACTAAACACATTCGTTAGAAACCTTGAATACTGGCTGAAACTGGATACAATTTTTTTTTTTTCAAACTTCTCTTTATTGGGTTTTTTTTTCTTTCGTTCACATACAAAAATAAAGAATGTACATGTTCATTCATGCTTAATATCAACACGAAAGAGCAGAATGATAGTAGAAAAATAAAAGCAATAAAATAAAATAAAAAACCCCACAAAAACAAAACAAAACAAAACAAAACAAAAACCTAGGTTTACAAATAAAATAGATTTAAATATTATAATACAACTCGGAGGATGTCAGGTTTTCCAAAATTTACATTTGTTAAACTGGATACAATTAGTTAAATATGTAAACTGAAACAAGTGAATCAGTTTTAGTCGTAGACGGTCATTTATTTCAGTCCTTGTTATGAATTCTCCCCAAAATAATAAACATAAAAAAAATATATTGAGCAAAAAAGATGTCAGCTAAAGTATCTGATAATGATCTTAACTGAAACGTATAAATGTTGAAGTTAAACAAATATTGTGTTACTTGCAGTTAGGATATTTGGATTTGATTGATTCTTTGTGTTTTGGCTGCTGATTGGAATCATACAGCCGCAGAAACAAATTAGCATAAAATAAAATAAATAAAAAGATCAAATTTCAATCAGTTGTGAAGTCCCAGTCCTTATCATTTCTTTGTTGTTGTTTTGTTTTTTTAAAACATACAAATTCCCCAGAATTCATACAGTCGTTCATTTCAAACAACCTTTAACTTGCTGGTAAATCCAAACGTTTTGTCCTTTTCAGTAGGAAAATAAATTGTTAGAAATAAATTAGTACAAATAATAGTTTATTAGTTTATCAGTTGCTTCAGCGTCGAGAGAGGAAACAGGAAACGTGTTCACAAGTTTCAAAGGAAATATGAGACTTTTAGATTTTCGAAAGATGCAAAAATATTTTTATTTTAATCTTTTTTTAGGAAGTCAAAGTAATCTAAATAAATCAAATTTCATAAAAGAGAAACTTGTGCTAAAAGGAATTTAACTTAGATATTTTTTTAAATGGGAAAAAATACAAAAATATGTTAAATTTCTATTATTTTCACAAGTCTAAATAAAATTATATTCTTATTTTTAGGAAAAGGAAAAAAACCCCAACAGCTATCATATTAAACAGAATTTTGAACATTTAAAAAAATGAAAAAATAAATAAACAAACACGTGAGAAGAAAAGCTGCAGAAACAAATTAGCATAAAATACAATAAATAAAAAGATAAAATTTCAATCAGTTGTGAAGTCCCAGTCCTTATCATTTCTTTGTTGTTTTTTTAAAACATACAAATTCCCCAGAATTCATACAGTCATTAATTTCAAACAACCTTTAATTTGCTGGTAAATCCTTTTCAGTACACTGAAAAAAGAACCAACTTAATTGAATAGTTTCATTTGGTAACACCTAAATGAATTAAGTTCTTTCAAATGAATTTAAAATCAGTTGTGTTAATCAAACTTATTAAATTAATTTGAAAGAACTTAATTCATTTAGGTGTTACCAAATGAAACAATTCAATTAAGTTGGTTCTTTTTTCAGTGTAGGAAAATAAATTGTTAGAAATAAATTAGTAAAAATAATAGTTTATTAGTTATTCTTTGGGCATTTTATTGTACTATGCATGCTTTAATGTGAATTAATATTGGAGATTTTTACAGTAAAAGGCTTTTTGGAGTGTAAAAAAACAAAGTGAGTGAGTGCAGCTCTCCTGCCGACAGGTGTTTAATCTGCTCCGAGGATCAGCTGCAGGTTTATCAGCCAGACCCGGCGGAGCCTGGACCCCCTCCAGGGACAGACCCCAAAATAAACTCAGGGATCAAACCCAGAGCTGTCTGTCACTGTCAGCAGGTCAGCTGCTGCAGAGGAAACATATTCCTGTTTTTTATAGATTTCAGACTTTCAGCCAGTAACAGAAGGCCGAAATGTGACTTTAACCCTTTATCAGGCAAAGAACTACATTTGGTAACTTCAGGTAATATTTCGAGAAAAAAGTTGCAAATTTACTAGATTAAAGTGGCAAATCTACAAGAAAAAAAGTCACAGATTTAAGAGAAATTGTAGGAAAAAAGCAACTTTTTTCTCCCAGATTCACCACTTTAGATCTCATAAATCTATGCATTTTTTTCTCATAGATTTGCCGCTTTAATCTGGTAAACTTTTTTCTCAAAATATTATTTTCGTATGTTTTTTTTTGCACATTCTGACTGTATGTAATATCCTCCAATATTCTCTAGGGTTGAAATTTTGAATTTGCAAGTATTTCAATGAGTGCCCTATTAACCCATTGACGCCTGAAACGGCTGTAAAACCTCTGGGCGATTTTAAAATCAGCCCCTAAAACCTGAAGTTTTTCTTGAAATTCAACAGAAGTGTCAACGCTTCTACTAAATAATAGATTTTTCAGCCTCTGTAGCAGATAGAAATGAAATTCAAAAAGTATTTGAGAGCTTATACAAATATTACAAAACGACGTATCCGCTTTCCAGGCTTCAATGGGTTAAGGGTTAAAGTGGTGAATCTGGGAGAAAAAAGTTGCTTTTTTCTCCCAGATTCACCACTTTAAATCTCTTAAATCTGCGACTTTTTTTCTTGTAGATTTGCCACTTTAATCTAGTAAATTTGCAACTTTTTTCTCGAAATATTACCTGAAGTTACCAAATATAGTTCTTTCCTTTTAAAGAGTTAATAAAAACATCTGCAGTGTTATAAACATTTCCAGTCAGTGATCAGACCAGATGTTGGTCCCTGGATCAGACTAATAAAACCCATGATTTTTTTTCCCCCCATTTAGCAAAAGAAGTTTGTCAAATGTGGAACACATGGCAGACTAATGATTTTAATATAAATAAATAAATAGTTTCAGTAGTTCACAGGTTACATTTCATTAATCAAATAAGTATTAAAGTTTGATATCCAACTGTATTTCTGTACTTTTCACCAACAAAAGTTCTTCAGTCAGCAACAAGTCCAACAGGTTGATGTTCTTTCTGCTTTGTGTTTAGTGCAAACTAAATGGGCTGTTGAAGCAGAAATTATCCCTGTAACAGTTAACCCTTTATCAGGCAAAGAACTATATTTGGTAACTTCAGGTAATATTTCAAGAAAAAAGTTGCAAATTTACTAGATTAAAGTGGCAAATCTACAACAAAAGAAGTCGCAGATTCAAGAGATTTAAAGTGGCAAATCTGCGCAAAAACAGTCGCAGATTTACAAGAAAAAAGTGGGAAAAAAGCAACTTTTTTCTCCCATATATATTACATACAGCCAGAATGTGTAAAAAAAACATACGAAAATAATATTTTGAGAAAAAAGTTTACCAGATTAAAGTGGCAAATCTACGAGAAAAAAATGCGTAGATTTATGAGATTTAAAGTGGTGAATCTGGGAGAAAAAAGTTGCTTTTTTTCCCAGTTTTTTCTTGTAAATCTGCGACTTTTTTCGCACAGATTTTCCACCTTAATCTAGTAAATTTGCAACTTTTTTCTCGAAATATTACCTGAAGTTACCAAATATAGTTCTTTGCCTGATAAAGGGTTAAAGGAGACTTTTCAGAGACTTTTCAGCACTTTGAAAAATAGATTTCGGATCGATCTCTTTCCTCCCTGTCAGCTGCAGCTTTCAGTTTGTTTTACCAAAATCACTTTTTATATTTCTGTCTGTATTATTTATAGTTTTAGTTCTTTCAGAGAACAAATGGAAATAAGTCCTGGATAGTCTTATTCTGTCTCTGATAACTGAGTGTTAATGGGTTTATCTGATTGTTTCTAGCTGTTGATGAGGACGACTGCATGTGTTGTATCGACAAGTAGAAGTAATGAAGTTGTCTTAGCTGCGTTTGCATTTCTCCTCAACATGCCATGAAGCTGCGCTGAGAACCAAAAATTCCTCCTTTTACCTTTAAATCCTGACGATGTGAAGGAGAACCTTTCTGTTTAATACTCACCAAACTAAACCAAACAACATTTAGCTGAAAGTTTCTGGTAAACTGAAACAGTTTCTGTCCTGTTTAGGAGGAGGGATTTTTTTGCTGTACATTTTCTTCTTCTTCTTCTTCTTCTTCTTATTATTATTATACGTTTGTCACGATAAACACATGTTTTAGGATGACATATTTTCCCAGAAACTATCACAATAAACGATAGTATCGTTGTATCGATGTTGTTTTATTTCTATATAAGAGCATAATCAGTTCATCCTTTTCCACAGCGATTCATTTTTAAGTGTAAACGCAATATATTAAGTCCAGAAAAAAACTTGTCCAAATCGTGTCCATTTTAATATATCGAACCATAAGTCGATATAGTATTTATTGTGAAAGGCCTGAATGCACAAAGCGTTCGCCGGATTATCTCTAAAGTTTTGTGTTCAGAGGGAGTTGCATTGTGGGTAAAACTCTACCTGTAGGTGTCAGGTTCTGAAGAACGATGCTTTAAATCTGGAGCTGTCCCATCAAATCATAAAACATTATGAATCTGATCAAACGTTTAGAGTTGACTTTCTGTTTTGGATTCTGTGTTCAGACACATTTCAGTTCATCTTCCTGCACTTCAAAGCAGAGAGTTTTCTGGCAGTTTGATTCGATTCGATACTTGCTTTCATCAGACTGGTCATGGAGTCATTTGTGTGTCGATTTATTGAAATCCATCATTATAATTGGCATCAGAAGTCTCTGTGTTGACTCCCAGCATGGACCTGTCAGTCAGCATTGTGTTTGTTGGACCAAAGAACAACTTGTTAAAGTTTGGAGATCGTGTTTTCCACTTTTGTTAACGTGAACGAGGTCGGACATGGCCCTGTAGGAGCTTTGGAAGTTTTCATGTTTTTCGCACATTGCTCTGACCCTTTGTTTGTTTGTTTGTTTGTTTGTGCAGGGTGCCGACCAACATGTCAACACAGGCGCCGACGTTCACACAGCCGCTGCAGAGCGTCGTGGCACTAGAGGGTAGTGCCGCGACGTTCGAGGCTCAAGTTAGTGGTAAGAAATTAATTTTATATTATTTTTATATCCTGTAAAATGACCCTGTGACAGTTTGAAGAGTCATGGAATAAAGCTGAATAGAGTTAGATGTAAAACTTTCAGTTTGCATGTTGTCATCACTAAGTCTTTTGGTTTGTATCTGCTGAAGCCAGAACATACAAGCTAAAAAACAGTCAAAAATTGCAAAAATATAATAATATGTAATGGGGGTGGAGAGAGTCCTCTCCACTCAGAGAACCAAGGTTACAACGTAACCCTACATCGTCTCAGACGATAGAGAAAACAGATTTCCTGATAAATGTCAGAGAGGATCTTTGTTTTCTGATCCGGTTCTCCTCTCTCTGCAGGTTCTCCAGTTCCTGAGGTGAGCTGGTTTCGTGATGGCCAGGTTCTTTCAGCCGCCGCTTTGCCCGGCGCGCAGATCTCGTTCAGCGACGGCCGCGCTGTTCTGAGAATCCCCGCTGTGACCGCCGCACACAGCGGGAGATTTTCCGTCAGAGCAACCAATGGCGCTGGACAAGCCACGAGCACCGCCGAACTCCTTGTTACAGGTTAGACTCACAGAACAGCAGCAAGTAGACACAAAACAACCACAAAGAGACTCAAAACAACCACAGAGACACAAAACAGCCACAAAGAGACACAAAACAATCACAGAGACACAACACAACCACAAATAGACACAAAACAGCCACAAAGAGATACAAAACAACTACAAAGAGACTCAAAACAACCACAGAGACACAAAACAGCCACAAATAGACACAAAACAGCCACAAAGAGATACGAAACAACCACAAAGATACAGAAAACAACCACAAAGAGACACAAAATGACTCAAAAACCACAGCAAAGAAGCAACGGCCACAAAGAGACACAAAACAACCACAAAGAGACACAAAACAACCACAAAGAGACACAAAACAACCACAAATAGACACAAAACAACCACAAAGAAACACAAAACAACCACAGAGACAGAAAACAACCACAAATAGACACAAAACAGCCACAAAGAGATACAAAATAACCACAAAGATACAGAAAACAACCACAAAGAGACACAAAATGACTTAAAAACCACAGCAAAGAAGCAATGGCCACAAAGAGACACAAAACAACCACAGCAAAACAGCCACAAAGATACTGAAAACAACCACAAAGAGACATATAAAACTATGTATCATTAAATATATGGTATATATGGTATGAATATGAATCTTAATCCTCTAAAAGCTACGTATTGGTTCTCCTGAGATCAGGAGAATAAAATCTTGTGTTTCTGGGTCTATATTTATCTCTGGCTGAGGGGGCGGGGCCTGTTACTTAATCAGGTGATAAAACCGATATAGATGCAGCTGTTGCAGCATAACTTTCCTTAAGGGGAATCTCCAGTTTATTAAGCGATTAACAAGTTGAACTGGGACCAGAAAGGATCGCGTGTCCCCAAAAACTCCACGTGTCAACGAGAAAGAGGTCAAAGTTCATCTTTAAATCACTCTGAGTCTGTTGATGCCATCTGTACAACTTCAAACATTCAAATAAAATTTAGTTTCATTTTCCTGCTGCAACATGTCATTGTCCCACAACAAACAGAACATTTAAATGGCCATTAGCTGATCAGTTGATTAATGAATTTTGATTATTTTATTACATTTTTAAGTCTTTTTCAAGCAAAGAAATAAAACATTTCAAGCAAATTTGCAAAACAACTTGTGAAAATCTTTAAGATATTTCATTGTACATAATAAACAGATAATTGATTAACTGAGAAAGTAATCATCAAAATAATAATCACTTGAATCCCTGAAAATAACGTTTTAAATAGTTTATTTATTGTTATTTTGATGTTTTCGTTGTCCTTGTCCCCATGTCTCTTTGAGGTCGTAGAACCACATGGATTTCTTCCAGCTAATCAGCAAAGATCAGGCTACGTTACTAGATTAAAGTGGCAAATCTACAAGAAAAAAAGTCGCAGATTTAAGAGATTTAAAGTGGCAAATCTGCGCGAAAAAACTTGCAGATTTACGAGAAAAAAGTGGGGAAAAAAGCATTTTTTTTCTTGCAGATTCACCACTTTAAATCTCATAAATCTGCACATTTTTTCTTGTAGATTTGCCACTTTAATCTTGTCAACTTTTTTACCATTAATTTGAGATTTTTTTTCCACAAACTTTTAAAATTTTTTCTCAAAATATTACCCCCCTCCCCCGGGTCCGTATGTTTTTTTACACATTCTGGCTGTATGTAATATCCTCCAATATTCTATTGGGTTGAAATTTGCAAGTATTTCAATGAGTGTCCTATTAAGAGTTAATAAACGTGTTTCTGTCCCTGCAGCGGAGACGGCGCCTCCAAACTTCCTGCAGAGGCTGCAGAGCTCTTCGGTGCGTCAGGGCAGCCAGGTTCGCCTGGACGTTCGCGTGTCGGGGATCCCCGCTCCGCTGGTGAAGTTCTACAGAGAGGGAGCAGAGATCCAGAGCTCAGCTGACTTCAGGATCCTCCAGGAGGGGGACCTGTACAGCCTGCTGATCGCCGAGGCCTTCCCCGAGGATTCTGGGACATATTCTGTGACCGCCGCCAACAGCAGCGGGCGAGCCACCTCCACCTGCGAGCTGCTGGTTCAGGGTGAGATGCTCCGTCCGTCGGCTGCTGCAGAGCCTGTAGTGTCCTACGTGGATCAGACTGAACTTGTGTGTGTTTGTGCTGCAGGTGAGGAAGCTGTACCTGTAAAGAAAACGAAGACGATTGTGGCCACATCCCAGATGGCTGGGATGGCTGCTTCACAGACCCAAGTGGCGAGGGTGAGACTCACTGAAACACAACCAAGTTAAACTGACTCATCTGGTTACATTTCATGGATAAAAACCAGAAGTCCAACAAAAGGCCTTCACACACTAATCACACTAATACATCATCAGCACATCAGACTTTTTTTCTTGTAGATTTGCCACTTTAATCTAGTAAATTTGCAACTTTTTTTCTCGAAATATTACCTGAAGTTACCAAATATAGTTCTTTGCCTGATAAAGGGTTAAGGCTTTTAAAGAACAAATCAGATTAAGTAACCGTTGTTGAAGATAAACTTCATTCTTTTCATCATGATTTTATTGTTGTTGTTGTTTTTGTTGTTGTTTATTTAATTTTTTCATGATTCATGTGGTTTCAGAAGGTGGAGGCGAGCTTCCAGGCCACCACCATGATGGAGATGCACATGGAAGGAGGAATGATGACTCAGCATTTGTCCCACAAAACCCCGCCGCGGGTTCCCCCGAAGCCAACCTCCAAGTCCCCGCCGTCCTTCATTTCCAAAGTGGCGGGAGGACGCCAGCAGTCCCCCTCACCTGTGAGACACGTGAAGGGCCCGTCGCCCGCACCCGTCAGGTACGCCAAGTCCTGAGAGAAAGAGTCTATGTCTGTGGTCAGTAGAGGCGTGAATCAGTGTATCGGCCCCACGATACGATTTTATCCCGATACTTGAGTCACGATCCGATTTTATCCCGATACTTGAGTCACGATACAATTATATCCCGATACTTGAGTCACGATACTTTTTTATCCCGATACTTTTTTATCACGATACCTGAGTCATGATACGATTTTATAGTGATTTTAAGCATTGTGCGACATGGTGAGTATTGATACAATATATTGCGATTCAACTATTTAACTGCATTTTGTGTCCACAAAATTAAATTCAGTCAACAATTGTTTTGTCCAATCAGAGAAAATTCTCAGTCTATTCATCTCACTTCAGTCTTTTTATTTCTCCACAATGAGAGTCAAACTCACAGAATGAACAACAAAGTATTCAGTCAAACTGAACTGAACTGATATCAAACATGTGTGGATGACTACAACTGCAGCATATATATATATATATATATACACAATTCCTTAGATCTTCTAGTTTCATATGATACAAGTATCTCCAGTATATTCATAAAAACGCTGTCGAAACGTTGAAAATACTGACCATCCGTTGGAACGCTAAATATGAATACTTGGATCGACTATGAATCGATATAATATTTCCACACTAAATATCGTGACACTCTGCTGTATTGATTTTTTCCCTCCTCTAGTGTTCATATTGAGCATCATGTTTCTGTTTCTGTCCTCTGCAGACCCGTGTCTCCCTCCAGAGGACTGTCCATCTCCCCCATCAGACCAGTGAAGTCTCCCCTCATGACCAGGAAACAGGTGAGAACGTTGTAGAAGAGTTAAAAATCCAGCAGAGACTCAAACTCAGCTGATTATAAATCCAAAGTCACATACAACATTTTACCGTCTCCGTCCTGCCGTATTAAAGAGATCTCCTGTCTGCCCTTTCTCACAGATCTCTGCCTCTGCTGAGGTGCTGCCACCCTGGAAGCAGGCTGGCTACTCGTCTGAAGCCAGTTACACCAGTATGACCAGCATGTCCAGCATGACCAGTGTGAGCAGCAGCAGCCAGCTGCACATGGAGAAGCACTGGGAGCAGCAGGTGACCGCCACCAGAGAGGTGAGCACGACCGAGCGCTGTTCAACCTGCAGCTGCATGAAGCTCTGCAAAACATTTAAACCACACAATTTATGAGCTTTAATAGTCCGGCGGCTTAGATAAATAAAGGGGACACGCCAGAGAAAAGCACCAAGTTTTTTCCACATACTCTCTATCACTATAGGTTTCAATTTTTGGTAGGAGCCACTTCATCAAGATTGTGGATTGAAGATGGCAGCCATATAAAGTCTATGAGAACCAATATATCTTCCAAACCACTTAGAAGGTCAATGTTGATGTCAAAATCTACATTTTCTGGGTCATGGAATCATTTAAAGCGGCTGAGAACATCACTAGATGATTATTTAATCAAATAGATAACTTCATTTTCACCCAGACTGGTAGGTCTTCAAGTGCTGCGGCAGTGAATCCTGAGTTAAAAATGTTTGGAATCTATGTTCACCACGGGAGAGTGAGGATTAGCTGCCACGTACACTGCTCAATAAAATCAAGGGAAAGCTTTAATCTCATGTCAGATCTTGATCAACAAATTATTTACAGTGAGAACCTTTACTGATGTACATTGTATAACTTGTTGAGATCAAAATGACATGAAGACCTATATCAATATATGTCTGACCACTTAGGAACCTTGGAATTATGTAAAAACATGTAGAAAATGAACATATCTATTTGATCATCTAGGGATATTCTCAATAACTTTTAATGATTCCTTGACACAGAAAATGGATATTTTGACACTAAGATTTACCTTCTAAGTGGCTTGGAAGATATATTGGTTCTCATAGACTTTATATGGGTGCCATCTCCGATCCACAATCTTGATGAAGTGGCTCCCATCAAAAATTGAAACCTATCGTGATAGAGAGCATGTGGGAAAAAATTGGTTCTTTTGTCCAGCGTGTCCCCTTTCTTCTAAAATCTGATCCTAAGCAGCCGACTATAAGTGTTTCTATGTACAAACAGGTCTATAAAAAGTGAGTGTTGTGATGAACATGACGCAATATAAATATAAATGAGGATGTTATAAAGTAGGTGAGTGTGTTGTCTGCTCGGCCTGTGTGTGATGAACGTGTATCGATGTGTTGATGTGCCGTGCACGCGTCAGGGCGAGCATGTTTCCCAGGACGACAGGACTGTTGCCGTGGCTACCGTTGTGGCGGCCGTGGATCAGGCTCGCAGCCGGGGGCCGTCTGAGGCGGCGGGGTCCGGAGAGCAGGTAGACTCCACCACCACCTCCTCCACCTGCTGCTCAGACTCCATCCCTTCTTCACTTTAATCACTTTATTCCTGCTAACGTTCAGAACGATCCTGCTCCCAGAGGACGAACCTTCTCACTGTATCATCCCACTAACATGTTTTCATATCGGGTTTTCTTTTAACTTTAAAGTAAGTAACAACAAAAACAAGACAAAATAAAACTTTGATAACTTTTTTATAAGCAGCATCTTTAAATGCTTTTTGAAAGATTTCAAGGATTTTCTTTAATTTTTGTATTTTGTTTTAGAAATTTCTTGCCGACAAAAATCTAAATTTGTAAATACCAAAAGCTTTAAAAGGCAACATATTTAAATAGAAAACAACAGAAATTAAAGAAATTAAGAAATTTAAACAGGCAGGTTTTAAACCAAAACTTGCATCAGTGCAGGTAGGCCAGATTGTTGAGACTTTACAAATATTTGAGACATAAACATGGGTGTCATCAGCATAAAGTTTAACCGAGTAATGCTAACTTTTGCTCCTTTATGAAAAGAAGTTACTTTACATCTGACTTCTAAAGTCAGTGATGTCTCAAATTACAATCAAATACTTCAATATATGTGTAAATACTACAATTTGGAGATATTGGAAGGAGGATTTCTTCACTTTTTCTTCTTTTACTTCCACTTTTTTTGACGTGCTTTCACCTCTTCATCATCTTCTTCTTCCTCCTCCTCATTGTATCTGCTGTTTTTAATGAAACCACAAGATGAAATATTTCTTTTTCTCTGCATGTTTCTCTCAGTGTTGCACAATGCATGCCAGCTTCATGGATTCAGTGATGATTCTTCTTCTCTTGTGTTTCTGATGTGATGATGATGTTGATTTTTTTTTTCAGTCTTTGGGGTTTTTTGTTCTTGTTCTTCTTCTTTCTCTGGACTTCCTGCCGTGGAAGTCCTGAGCTCTATGTGCTGGTTTTTGTGTCTTCAGGCTGAGGGAGGGGGTAAAGCCGGGGCGGTGGCCACGGTGGTGGCCGCCGTCGACCTCGCTCGCGTCCGCCAGCCTCCCATGCAGGCGGAGGGCGGAGCAGCTGGAGAGGAGGAGGCTGTGGAGGTGGAGGTAAAGCAGCAGGAGGCAAAAACTGAAGAGAAACAAGTTGTTGTGATGGAAACAGCTCCTGCTGAACCTCCAGCTGCTGTCGCTGTGACCTCAGAACACCACAGAGTCTCCCAGGTGTCCCAGGTGTCCCAGGTGTCCCAGGTGTCCCAGGTCGGAGGACTTTAACCCTAACCCATATCAGACACCATTTCTTACCATAAAAAGAGTCTCAGTTTTCTTAATAAACTCTGTTGGTCACTCCAGATTCAGAGAACAACAGAAACCTCGTCCCATGTGGACACTGTCCCTGCCCCGTCTCCAGTCCCACATTTCACAGTTTCTAAAGTTTCTGTCCCAAAACACGAACCGAGCCATGAGGTAAGAGCGGAGCTGCAGGCCGCCGCCATCATCCAAAACCCTCCATCTCCATCTTTAACACACGAACATCTTAACGTTCAGCCTGTTTGTTCTGTGCTGTGGTTCACTCTGACTGTCAACATCCTTAAACACTCAGGGTGCTCCAAAACTGATCCCTGATTCTATTTAAAACATTTATTTATGGCAATATTATCGACCAAATGGAAATCTGACTCTGTTTTTCATCATCCAATAATATTTCCATGCCATTTAGATACGATCATAAATTTAAAAGTGACATTATACTTATTGATCTCATCACTCTGTTGTAACTCCACATCACCGTCACAGAGTTGTGTTGCTTCTTTCACCTAAAACTCACATGATAAAGTTAATATTCGCTCCTGTGTATGTACCAAAGCTTAAGCTTCTTTTGAGGTTTTTAAAATGAAGCTTTGAAAATCTGTTGGCATATTCTATGGCCTCAACGCTCTAAACAAATCTCAAACAAAACTCCCAAAAAGCTGTTTGGTCCTGTCTAATCCTTGGCCTGACTCAGAGACGTTTTATTAACCATGTTGCCGTTGGTTGGTCAGGTGTCCATCGCCGGCTCTGCCATCGCCACTCTGCAGAAAGAGTTGTCCTCCTCCTCCTCCTCCTTCTCCTCTGCCTCCAGAAAGATCATCAAGCCCGTTAAGTCTCCCAGCCCGTCTCGCAGGGCGGTGGCGGCGGTGGAGGTGCGCGTGGCACCGGAGCCCCTCCCCCCGCCGTTCAGAGACGTAAGATATCAGAGTCAGGTGGAGCTGCAGGCGGGAGGAGTGAGCGCAGTGAGTGAGGAGGAGTTTGAGGACTGGGAGCCTCAGGTGGGTCCTCCTCCCTTCACCTCCCCCAGTTTAACCCCGTGTGGACTGTCACCTCCTCATCGTAACGCACACTGCAAAAAAAGAAAAGTAACGCACACTGCAAAAAAAGAAACTGCTAGCATCAGTTAGCCGCTAGCATCAGTTAGCCGTTAGCTTTCCCTAATGACCGAATTTCCCGCATTTCACAACAAAGAAATAAGAGTTAGCAGAACTATTGTCCCTTGTTTTGAACCCCAACTTATATATATAAGTAACAACAACTCACCAACTTGTTTTTGGGCAGACAACTGGCTTCATTTGTTGTGCTAACTTACATTATTGCCCTAAATGTCAATAATTTATATTTCCAAGTTTTACCAACTTAAATCACTGTTTTAGGCCAAAAAATACAAGTTGGCTTTCTTGCAGTGCAGCAGCCAATCATCCGCCTCATGAAGGCTCCTCCTCTTCCTGTCTGTACCCACTGACCTCCATCCCTCTGTCCTCTCTGCAGGGTTTTATCTGTTCTTACGTCCTCCACCCTCCATCCTCACAGACCTCCACGCTGACAAACTCCTCACCGTTTCCTGTGTTTCACTCCTGTTGTTGTTGTTTCTCCTCAGGAGGCGGCTGCAGTTCCCACCAGAGCTCAGGAGCCCGTCGTTCCTCCCACTCTTATTGCTGTGAGTATTTCCTGTTTCTGACCTTCAAAGTAATACATCATTATTGTAATTCGCTTTTACCAAAAATAAAAACTAATTGAAACTAGCAAACTCACTCTAAAAGCTAATTAAAACGAACTGAATTTGAAAACAAAAATTTACCATGAAATGAAAACTAAAACTAATGAAAAATCCTAAATTATTATTATTATTATTATTATTATTATTATAACCTTGGTCCAGAGAGGTGAGACAAGATTATTTCTTAATGAAGCAAAGAAATTCAATAAAACTCAAAAATAACAGTTTAAAAGTTGATTTCAGACTCTTTTGCTTTTGAACATATTTACACACACAATATTAAGGATAAATCCTCCAAGAAAGCTGAATATCTTTGTGTCTAACGGCACCTCTGTCTCTTTTCAGGGTCTGAAGAACGTCACGGTGACGGAGGGCGAGTCAGTGACTCTGGAGTGTCAGATCAGCGGTCAGCCCGCTCCCAGCATCCTCTGGTTCAGAGAGGATTACAAGATCGAGAGCTCTATTGACTTCCAGATCACCTACATGAGTGGATTCGCCCGCCTGGTGATCCGCGAGGCGTTCGCTGAAGACAGCGGACGCTTCACCTGCACCGCCACCAGCGAGGCGGGAACCGTCAGCACCTCCTGCTACCTCCTCGTCAAAGGTGACTCAGCGGCTTTCTCTGTTTTATATTAAAGAACAGGTTCATGAACACATGGCTTTGTTTGATTACATGTTTAAATTGGATCCAACTTGAACCCATTTAGGCCTAAAACGCCTGGAAAAAAAGCCTGGAAAACCTTTGGCCGATTTTAAAATAAGCCCCCTAAAAGTTTTTTTTAGTACTTGTCTGTCTTTTTTTTTGTAATTTCATGTCTTTTTTTGGTAATTTGTGTCTTTTTTTGGTAATTCTGTGTCTTTTTTTAATAATTTTGTGTCTTTTTGGGGTAATTCTCTGTCTTTTTAAAAATAATTGTGTGTCTTTTTTTGGTAATTCTGTGTCCTTTTTGGTCATTTTGTGTCTTTTTTTTGGTGATGATTTCAAAGTTCTGGAAAAGTCCCATGTTGCATTGCGACACTCCCACATGTATTCTGATACATTTCATTGGCCAAGAGACCGGAAATAGGTGGAAAAAGCTACAAATACTTCAAAACGACATATCCGCTTTCCCGGCTTTAATGGGTTAACTGGGTTCATTTGAGTATTTAATCTAGTTTTTGTCTTATTTAAGTAATTTAATAATCAACTATATAAACTATTGTAGTTTATATTATTATTTAAAAGGTTCACTCTCTGTTTCAGTGTCAGAGGAGATCGAGAGCAGAGAGGAAACGACGACTGTCACTGGAATGGGAATGACGCAAGAGAAAATGTAAGTTGGATATGTTGTCGATTTTGTGATTTAACATGTTAAGTTTGGAAAGTGTTTGACAGAGCTGTCGGGTTTCATTCAGTATCACAATGGAGACAAAGGAGGAGATGGTGTCGGTGAGCGCAGGAGAGACTGCAGCTCCCTTCTTCATTAAGAAACCCACCGTGCAGAAGCTGGTGGAGGGCGGAGCCGTCTTCTTCGAGTGCCAGATCGGAGGAAACCCCAAACCTCACATCATCTGGAAGAAGAGCGGTGTGCCACTCACCACTGGATACAGGTAGCAGTCCACACCGGGCCCTCTATCACTGTCAGGACCCTCTAGATATAAAATATTTTGAGTTGGACACTAAAATGCTCTATAAAAAAATATTATAAGTACAAGACTACATTAAAAAACTATCTGATACCTAAGTATCCGCTCAGCTTACTCTGAACTTTAACTGAATTGATCCATAAAAGTACTAGGTCCTGCCTGCAGCTTTTGACAATGGAAAAACAAAAAAATAAAATATAGTATTGAGTGCCACTGTTTCATTGGGGTTTTCTGCCATCAGATACAAAGTTATCTACAAGAAGGAGACCGGAGAATGTAAACTGGAGATCTCCATGACTTTTGCTGACGATGCTGGAGAATACTCCATCTTTTTAAAGAATCCACACGGAGAAGCCTCAGCCTCCGCTAACCTGCTGGAAGAAGGTACTCACATGCTTCTGTTACCTTTTAGAAAGCCATGTGATGCGTTGAGGAAAGCTTTGTTAATCACAGTACGTCTGCATTCACAGAGGAATACGAAGCCTACATGAAGCAACATGATGTGACATATAAAACTGAAGTGGTGACGACGACGACTGTGGTTCAGGAGCCCTCTGTGGTCGTGAGCCAGTACGAGATGGAACAGAGGAGGGTGACGACCCCCATGAGCTACGTCTCAGAAACGGTACTTTCTGTTCTGTTCTGTGACATGAATTAAAGTTTACCGAGGTCCCAGTTCTTATCTGATTTTTTAAACTTTTCCCGCAGGAATTTATGATCTCAGCCTTCGAGGAGAGGATCATCCAGGAGATCGAGCTGCGTATCATGAGGATCACCTACAGAGAGCTGGTGACGGAGGACGGAGAGATGATGGTGACTGTAGCAGAAGAAGAAGCCGTTCAGCCGGCATTCAGCACGCCGGTCAAAAACTACAGAATCATAGACGGAATGGGCGTCACTTTCCATTGCAAGATGAGCGGAAATCCACTGCCAAAGGTACATAGTTACAAATCTTATCAAAGTCTACAATTATACAATGTCTGATAGACCAGTAGTTCTCAACCTTTTTGAGTCGCGACCCCCAATTTAACATGCATGTTGTCCGCGACCCCCGCTCACTGAACAGAATCTCACATGCACAGTTCGGATCAGCCAAAAAGGAAACAAAATGACCAAAAAAGACACAAATTGACAAACAAAATGATCAAATGACACAAAACGACCAAAAAAAGACACAAAATGACAAAAAAAACAAACAAACACAAAATTACCAAAAAAAGACATTAAGTGATTTGGCGACCCCCAGAAATCATCTCGCGACCCCAATTGGGGTCCCGACCCCAAGGTTGAGAATAGCTGTGATAGACAGTATGCAGGTGTTTACGATTTAATCAGTAGGATAAAGATTAACTCTATGCCTCTGGATGTTTGCAAAAAAACATTTTTTTAGCATATATCTGATCAATACCAGTTGCATGTTGTGCCAAGCTCATTAAGAAATGAAATGAAATGAATGGTCTCTCACGTCCATCTAAAAGGGGCGCAATTGGGATTTCTTTAAGTTTTACTGAAATTTATGGTTTGCTTACAACATTTGATACGACTCTAACTTAGCAACATAAACCTGGAGCATATTGTAATAATAGAGGCTTGAGGAGACTTTTACTACATGATTAACAAAATACAGTTAGTCAAATGTCTGTTTAAGTTTCTTTTTGCCAAATTAATTACACCAAGTGTAAGTGCTGAGAATCTGTACCCATTACAAAGTAACAGTGTAATAAATGATTTCAGACATTTCTAGGATCTGATACTGAGAGTTATATCAGTGGATAAAACCATCTCCTGTCTTGTTCCAGATTGCCTGGTACAAAGACGGCCAGCGCATCAGGGCTGGTGGCCGCTACCAGATGGAGGTTCTTCAGGATGGGCGAGCCAGCCTTCGTGTGCCTGTGGTGCAACCAGAGGACGAGGGTGTGTACACCGCCTTCGTCTGCAACATGAAGGGAAATTCTGTCAGCTCTGGGAAGCTCTACGTCGAGCCATCTGGAACTGTCACACCTCAGAGATACACACCGCAGCCAGCGATGCAGAGGATCAGGTGAGCTCTAATGTGCTCAGACAAATTGCAGATTTCAGTCTGCAAGCGCTTGCTATAACACCTTGATACTGATGAGTCTGCTCTGGTCTCAGATCCACATCTCCTCGCTCTCTGAGCCGCTCCCCTGGACGTTCTCCCAGCCGTTCACCCGGACGCTCTCCAGCCCGCAGGCTTGATGACACAGACGAGGCTATGCTAGAAAGACTTTACAAGCCTGTGTTTGTCATGAAACCTTCCTCAATCAAATGCTCGGAGGGGCAAACTGCCAGATTCGACTTGAAGGTCGTTGGCAGACCAATGCCCGACACATACTGGTTCCACAATGGTAAGGAAAACAAGGTTCATCTGCAGAAATGCAAACAGAGACTTTTATTTGTTGCCTCTGACATGTAAAACCATTTCTTCCCGCTTTTCTTAGGACAACAAATTGTCAATGACTACACCCACAAGATAGTGATAAAAGAGGACGGTACCCAGTCCCTGATTATTGTCCCAGCCATGCCACAAGACTCTGGAGAATGGACAGTCGTCGCTCAGAACAGAGCTGGAAGGACTTCTGTCGCTGTAAATCTTTCCGTTGACGGTAAGTCTATCAGATACAGCCTTAAATAAATTAGGAAGATCAGTTCAGAATGTTGTTGCCACGACCGGCAGTCAAATTTCTAGTATTTCATTCATCAGACAACTCTTGCAGCTACAAAAAATGTATTACCTTATTAAATGCCGTCTTGTTCTGCATTGTATTTCACCATCTACAGCTCGGGAAAGCCTGGCTCGCCCTCAGTTTGTTGAGAAGCTGAAGAACATTACTGTGAAGCAGGGCACTCTGGTTGCGTTGGCTGTCAAAGCCATTGGAAACCCCCTGCCTGACATTGTCTGGCTGAAAAACAGTGACATTATCACACCACAGAAGCACCCACAAATCAGGTATGTTTCTGTACTTTTTTATGAATGATTTTGACACAGGTATGTAGAACTTTGGAGTAGTTTGTGGTCATCAATACATTTGATTTGTTATGTATTTCAGGATTGAGGGAACTAAAGGAGAGGCCAAATTCCAGATTGCATCTCCCTCAGGCTCAGACAGTGCCTGGTACACTGCTACAGCCATCAACAAGGCAGGCAGAGACACCACTCGCTGCAGAGTCAATGTTGAGGTGGACTTCGCTGCTCCTCAAGCTGAGAGGAAGCTCATTATTACTAAAGGAACCTACAAGGCCAAGGAGATCGCAGCTCCCGAGCTGGAGCCCCTTCACATGCGATATGGTCAGGAGCAGTGGGAGGAGGGCGATCTTTACGACAAGGAGAAGCAGCAGAAACCACAGTTCAAGAAGAAGCTGACCTCTATCAGAATGAAGCGCTTCGGTCCAGCTCACTTTGAGTGCAGGCTGACCCCCATCGGTGACCCCACCATGGTCGTGGAGTGGCTGCATGACGGCAAACCCCTGGATGCTGCCAACAGGCTGCGCATGGTCAACGAATTTGGCTACTGCAGTCTTGACTACGAAGTTGCTTACGCCAGAGACAGCGGTGTCATCACCTGCAGAGCCACAAACAAGTTCGGAGTGGACCAGACCTCGGCCACCCTGATCGTCAAGGATGAGAAGGGCCTCGTTGAGGAAACACAGCTTCCTGAAGGCAGGAAGGGAGTACATAGAATGGACGAGATTGAGCGCATGGCTCACGAGGGAGGGCCCTATGGAGTCACCGCCGACGAGGAAACTGAGAAAAGCAAACCTGAAATAGTCCTTGTTCCTGAACCAGCCAGAGTGCTGGAAGGCGACATTGCACGATTCCGCTGCAGAGTCACCGGTTATCCAGCACCCAAAGTCAACTGGTACCTCAACGGACAGCTTATCCGCAAAAGCAAGAGGTACAGACTCCGTTATGATGGTATTTACTACTTGGAGATCGTCGACATTAAGTCCTATGACTCAGGAGAGGTCAGAGTGGTTGCAGACAGTCCTTTAGGCACAACTGAGCACACTGTGAAGCTGGAGATCCAACAGAAAGAGGACTTTAGATCCGTACTGCGTCGTGCTCCTGACCAGAAGGCTGCAGAGGCTTCACATGAGGCCGGAAGAATTGGATTTGACGTTGTGAAGGTCGACCGACCTGGCGAGACCTCACAGGACAGAGAAGTTGTTAAGCTGCGTAAGACACAGAGAAATGTTCATGAGAAAACCTCAGAGGAGACAGATGAACTGAAGAGCAAGTTCAAGCGTAGGACAGAGGAAGGTTTCTACGAGTCCATCTCTGCTGTGGAGTTCAAGTCTCGCAAGAGGGACGACTCCTATGAGGATCTGCTGAAGAAGACTAAGGAGGATCTGCTTCATCACTTGAAAGAGAAAGAAGAAGCCGAAAAGAGGAGGCTGGAGGAAGAGGGCAAAATCACCATCCCGACATACAAACCAGAGAGAGTCCAGCTCTCCCCCAGCATGGAGGCACCCAAGATCCTGGAACGAATTACAAGCAAGACAGTTGCTCCGATGGATGAGGTCCGTTTCCGTCTTAGAGTCGTTGGGAGACCAGAACCTGAGTGCCAGTGGTTCAAGAACGGCATTCTGGTGGAGAAGACAGAACGTATCTACTGGTACTGGCCTGAGGATCATCTGTGTGAACTGGTGATCAGAGATGTCACTGCAGAGGACTCTGCTAGCATCATGGTTAAAGCCATGAACATCGCTGGGGAGGCTTCAAGCCATGCCTTCCTGCTTGTGCAAGGTAAAGCCATTTTACACCAGATCTCACCAATAATACTCAATGTTTTTACACTAAATTGTACGGCTCAACTCAACTCTACTCAACTTGCTGTTTTGTCTTTTCAATCATAAAAGTTTTGGATAGTATCTTGGTTAGTTATTATAATTACTTAATGAAAGACTCAAATGTAGCATTGATAGAGAACAAAATGAGACTTAACTTTGATCCCTGTGGGACACCACAGAGGAGAAGGGACTGCTGTATTAACTCCACATGGTATGGCAAAGCTCAACTCAACTCGGCTTGATAGAAATCATTCTTTTTTGGTTTTTCATCAGCCAAAGTTGTGGATAACACCTGGTACTTTCTTTGGTTCCACTTCAGTCGAGGTTCCAAAAGAGCCAAGCTGATATTAGAAGGTGGAGTTAAATCAATTTTTGTATTTACTCAACCCAGAGTTTAAAAATTACAGCGGCTACTATCCTATGGTACTTTCCACAGTTGGAAAAAAAAAAAGAGACAGGAAAAAGGTCCAAAGTCAGTCGAGTCGAATCGAGCAGAGCCAAATCCTGCAAAGGAATCACGGCATATTTAGTCATTAAGCCAAAGTCTCGTTATATATTTCCTTTTGCAGCCAAGGCAGCAATCAACTTTACCCAAAACCTGGAGGATGTCAGTGCCAATGAGAAGGACACCATGGTGACATTTGAGTGTGAAACCAACGAGCCTTTCTGCAAAGTAAAATGGCTCAAGAACAACATGGAGATCTTCTCCGGAGACAAATACAGGATGCACTCAGACAGAAAGGTCCACTTCCTGTCCGTGCTGATGATTGAAATGAGAGACGATGCTGAATACACTTGTGCGCTTGTGGAAGATGACAGCATCAGGACGAGCGCAATGCTCTACGTAGAAGGTAATGTTTATCCCAGAATCCTTCCATCCAATGTTTTTTTGGGGGGTCTTATTGGAGTGGATTGGGAGATCAGTGTTTCTGACATGGTTCTGTACCCAGGTGCTGCCCTGGAGCTCATCAAACAAATGGAGAGCATCGAGGTGCCAGAGACCTACTCTGGAGAGTTTGAGGTCGAGCTGTCTCGTGAGGACGCTGAGGGCAGCTGGTTCTTCGGAGACAAGGAGATCTCTCCCAGCAGTAAATACGTCATGTCCTCCCGCAGAGGAAGACAAACCTTGTCCATCAAGGATGTCAGGAAAGGAGACCAGGGGAAATACTCCTTTGTATGTGGAGATCTGAGGACCAGCGCCTCACTGAAGATGAAACGTAAGACACTTTACAGAGTAGGGAAGCCAAGCTGTGAGTCAGTCATTGGTGGTTGTAGGTTGATTGGCTATTAATGCTGTTTCTCTGTCTTTAGTGCGCCCAGTGACCCTGATGCAGCCCCTGACCGACCTCACAGTGTGTGAGGGTGACATCGCTCAGCTAGAGGTCAGGTTCTCTCAGGAGAATGTCGAGGGAACCTGGATGAAAAACGGACAGGCCATCTCCGCCTCGGACCGTGTCCACATCGTGATCGACAAACAGGTTCACAAGCTGCTGTTGGAGAACGTCACCAGGGAAGATGGTGCTTCCTACTCTTTTGTGGTTCCCGCCCAAGACATTTCCACCTCAGGCAAACTCAATGTTCAAAGTAAGAGTCAGAATTAGTGTCAGATCTAAGTGATACCCAACTCTATCCATCACTTGAACATACTGAAATCTTCCATCTTTGATTGTATTTCCTTTCAGCTATTGAAATTGTGGTGCCGCTGAAGGATGTGTCCTCCATTGAAGGCACCAAGGCTGTTCTGGAGGCCAAGATCTCCGCTCAGGACATCAGCTCGGTCAAATGGTACCACAACGATAAACTGGTGATGCCCAGTGAGAGAGTCCAGACAGTGGCGAAGGGAGCCAAGCAGCGTATGGTCTTCGCACGGACCTTCGCTTCTGATGCAGGACGCTACAAACTGGTGGTCGGCAAGGTCGACACCAGCTGCAGCCTGACTGTTGAAGGTAAGACTCTTTTGACTTTCCCATGAATCTGTTTTTAGTTCCAAATTCCAGTGATGTACTCTAACCACCTTGTTGTTCTCACAGAGGTCCACATTGTGAAAGACATGGAGGACAAAGTGTGCTCAGAGTCCCAGAACGTCACCTTCAACGTCGAAGTGTCTCACGCCGGCATTGACCCGGTCTGGACATTCAGGAACCAGCAGCTCAAACCTGGACCCAAGTACAAGATGGAGTCCAAGGGCAAGGCTCACTCTCTGACAGTCATTGACTCCATGAAGGACGAGGAGGGCCAGTACATGTTCCACGCTGGTGAAAAGACCTCCAGCGCCAAGCTCACTGTCTCTGGTATGTCTAGATGACAAATTCAGATAAATAAACTCAAGAAGCACCAGGATCAACAAGATAAATATTTCTTGTAGGATGTTAAGATGTTTACCAACCAGGTTTCAAGTTTGAGTTTGACGGCAACTTCCGGCATGGTGCGGTCTTGTTCAAGAACGTCCCTTTGAGGAAGATACTGAGCCTTTAACCCTTTGTAGTTTTGGTCTATTTTGTCCATTTTTTGTACGTACCACTTCCTTTAACCTCAATGCAGATGCTGTTATAGATTTTGTTTTTGGATGGAATCATAAAACAAACTGTTCCCAAACAAACTGTTCCCATCTTCTTTTACCAGGTGGAGCCATAACACGGCCCCTGCAGGACGTGACAGTGGCGGAGTCTCAGACCGCCGTGCTGGAGTGTGAAGTCGCCAACGCTCACGCCGAGGGCCGGTGGCTGAAGGAGGGGCAGCATGTGGACTTCAGTGAGAACGTGGTGAGCGAGGTGGAGGGCACCGTCAGGCGCCTCACCATCGTCATCACCAGGCCACAGGACGTCGGAGAGTACACCTACCAGGTGGCCAACTCCAAGACCACCGCCAACCTCAGGGTGGAGGGTAAGTACCTGCCGCTCAGAGTCCACGTTAAGACAAGACCAAGACTTCATTTTACAAATACTGATGGCTGTGTGTCTCTCTGCAGCGGTGAAGATCAAGAAGACTCTGAGGAACCAGACCGTTACGGAGACCCAGGAGGCGGTGTTCACGCTGGAGCTCACCCACCCCAACGTGAAAGGATCCCAGTGGATCAAGAATGGCGTGGAGCTGCAGAACAGCGACAAGTACGAGATCACCTCCGAAGGCATGGTCCAAACCCTGAAAGTGAAGAACTGCAACACACAGGACGAGTCGGTTTACTCCTTCAAACTAGGAAAACTGTCCGCCAATGCCAGACTCAATGTCGAGAGTGAGTATCTCTGATTTATTCTATTATATTCTAATTGATGACCCCATTATACACCACTGTACGGTATATAAACTACCCAATGCCTTGCCATCTTGGATCAAAAGTATATTTTACCCAGATTTTTTCAAAGTAAAGCGTATTTTATGGAGATATATTCACAGTTATTTGTATGTCATGCTCATTTTTTCACAGTCAAGTGTATTCCATATGGATTTTTACCTTTCTTTACATTTCATTATTTGGTAACGCTTTATATTAAGGTCCTTGTAATAACCATTAATTAAAAAGTAATAAGGCCCTTGTGAGTCCTTATTAGATGCTTATTAACATTATTGTGTGTTTATAAGCTTATATAAGTGTTAATAATGGCATTACAAACACCCATGACCCACCCATTATGTCTTTGCCATGCCTTTATTAATCTTATTTTGTTTGCTTATTGATATTAAAATATACTTTATTGCTCATCTATTATAAGTTAACTATAAGTTAACTATGCTTTATGCAACTACTGGATCTAAAGAGAGAACAATGCCTTATTACTTGTTAATTAATGGTTATTAAGGACCTTATTATAAAGCGTTACCCATTATTTAACTGTATTAATTCTTTTACCTGCTCGTTGTTTTCTGCAGCGATTAAAATCATAAAGAAGATAAAGGACGTGACCTCCCTGCTGGACGGCACCGCCTCCTTCGAGATGAGCCTTTCACACGACAACATCCCCGTCAGGTGGATGTTTAAAGGCGTCGAGCTGAAGCAGAGCGAGAAGTGTAAGATTCTGACGGAGCGCAAAGCTCACAAACTCATCCTGCAGAACGTTGACACCAGCAACGCCGGAGAGTACACGGCGGTGGTCGGACACCTGCAGTGCAGCGCCGTGCTCACCGTGGAGGGTACGCCAACTTTCAACAATAATAATCATGATAACCATCTAGAATTAGAAAATAAAGACATTTTCTAACCCATTAAAGCCGGGATAGTGGATGACGGACACGTCTTTTTGTAGTATTTGTATAAGCTCTCAAATACTTTTTGACTTTCATTTCTATCTGCTACAGAGGCTGAAAAATCTATTATTTAGTAGAAGCGTTGACACTTCTGTTGAATTTCCAGAAAAACTCCAGGTTTTAGGGGCTTATTTTAAAATCGCCCAGATGTTTTACAGGCGTTTTTTACAGGCGTTTTAGGCCTAAATGGGTTAATGTGTCATTTATTTTGACATTTTCTGTAATTTAATTTTTTTTATTTATAATTTTGCGTTTTATAATAGTACATAGATCAAAATAAAACATATATTTAAGTATTTATTTAATTTAATTTTTTTAATTTCTAAATGTAGTTATTTATTCTTCTGCAATTACAGTCCTTCAAAATAAAATAATTACATAAATATATATATAAATCAGTTTCTCTTGATGATGATGATTATTATTATTATTTGTGGTAAGAAATAGAATATTATAATCATCTAATAATAATAATTTGATATTCCATTAAATTCATAGTTGAAATATGCTCTTATGTTAGGTCTTATTTTAGTTAATTATTTATGACTTATTTTGCATCTCCTGCAGCGCTGCGAGTCACCAAACCTCTGAAGAGCGTGCAGATCCCGGAGACGCAGGTCGCCACGTTTGAGTGTGAAGTTTCTCACTTCAACGTGCCGTCCACGTGGCTGAAAGACGGCGTGGAGATCGAGATGAGCGAGAAGTTCAGGATCGTGGTCCAGGGAAAACTGCACCAGCTGAAGATCATGAACACCAGCAGGAGTGACTCTGCAGAGTACACCTTTGTCTGCGGGAACGACCGCGTGTCCGCTACGCTCACCGTCAACCGTAAGATAATTTACATTAAACTTCATCAAAAATATTACACTGTTTAGAAAATAATAAATCAGACATTAACTGGATAAACTGGGAATTAATAAAGAAAAGATTATAATTCTGTAAAAAAAATATATATATTTGGTATTTTTTTTTAATTTGTTCTAATTTAATTAATTAAAAAACATGTTTTAATTACTGTTAATAGTTTTTAGTATTATTATCCAGTATAATCATCATAATCATAATAAAAACCTGTTTTTTATTTAATATAAATGAGCTATATAAATAAATGGTATTATTTGTATTATTATTATTTGTATTATTATTATAATTATTATAATTATAATCATTGCTATTATTATTATTATTATTATTATTATTATTATTATTATTATTATTATCACTGTTATTATTATTATTATCATCTTCATGATAATAATAATAATAATAATAATAATAATAATAATAATAATAATAATCTAATCTGTGATCTTGTTTAGGTGCTATAATTATTATTGTTATTATTGTTGTTATTATTATTATTATTATTATTATTATTATTATGACAGTATATGTGCCCCTCTCTCTCCCCTGCAGCCGTCCTGATCACGTCCATGCTGAAGGACCTGAACGCTCAGGAGCGCGACACCATCACCTTCGAGGTCACCGTCAACTACGAGGGCATCACCTACAAGTGGCTGAAGAACGGCGTGGAGGTGAAGTCCTCGGAGCGCTGCCAGGTCCGCAGCCGGCAGCTCACGCACTCCCTCACCATCAAGAACGTCCACTTCGGGGACGGAGGGGAGTACCAGTTTGTGGCGGGGTCCGCCGCCTCCGCCGCCAACCTGTTCGTGGAAGGTAACGAGAGACTGAACATGTTTTACTCTAAAGAGAGCCCAGTTAACTTCCAGCTGCTGATTATTTACTGTTGTGTTGTTGTTTATTCAGCTCGTGTGATTGAATTCACCAAGAAGATCAAAGACATAAAGATCACAGAGAAGAAGAAGGCGATCTTTGAGTGCGAGGTGTCTGAGCCCAACATCCAGGTGATGTGGATGAAGGACGGCCAGGAGCTGGACGTGTCCGAGGAACGGTACGTCATCATTCTTTGTCCTGAAACAGGGGTCGGCAACCTTTACTCAGTAAAGAGCCATTGTCGGACAGAAAAAGATAAGAAAATATTCTAATGCAGCCTAAACCTTTTTTGAGCCTAAAACAGCCTATTGAGTGTGAATAAACCTACCAATAATACTAATAGGTCATAATGAGCATTTATTTGTATGATTTTGTCACAATCCAGAGAGGACCCAAGTGTAAATGAGGCTGGACCCCAAAGAAATATCTCAGGAGAAACTAGACTCGATTTTGGCAAAATTTAGAGGTTAAGATGGATGGATCGATGGTTGATGGATGGATGGATGGATGGATGGATGGATGGTTGATGGATGGATGGATGGATGGATGGATGATGGTTGGATAGATGGATGGATGGATGGTTGATGGATGGATGGATGGATGGATGGATGGATGGATGGATGGATGGATGGATGGATGATGGTTGGATAGATGGATGGATGGATGGTTGATGGATGGATGGATGGATGGATGGATGATGGATGGATGGATGGATGGTTGATGGATGGATGGATGAATGGATGGTTGATGGATGGATGCATGGATGGATGGATGGATGGATGGATGGAAGATGGCTGTCATAGCAGTCCGGTCTTGAATACAATAAAAAGGATACAATAGAATAAAATACTGAGGTAGAACAAAAATAAATAAATACAGAATACAAATTGTTTCTGGCCGACACCATCGATCAATGAAAATGCAAAGAAATAGAACAGAAACTTCATTTAGTATAATTGTTTTGTGGCGGCCTCATGAGGCTCTGGAGCCGCAGGTTGCCCTCCCCTGGTCTAAAACAGTTTCCACTCTGTAAAGGTCGAGCCTAATCTGAGTGTGTGTGTGTCCGTGCTGCGTTCAGGTACACGGTGACGACAGAGAAGTATGTCCACCGTCTGATGATCGGGACCGTCCGCATGTCTGATGCGGGCCAGTACTCGGTGGTGGCCGGCTCCAGCGTCTCCAAGGCCCAGCTGGTGGTGGAGGGACGCGACATCCGCATCACCGAACCTGCAGAGAGAGAAATCACGGTTCGTTTAATCACCGTGATTCTAACACTGAACCCTTTCAGACCTAGCACAGAACAAATTCTTTACATCTTTACATACTGTAATGGCATTTTCATAAGCTTTACATCAATACAACCCTTACGTCCCACATTTTAATAATATATATGGACTTGTGTCCATACTAATGAAATAAATTGATTAAAAGTGAAAAAAAAAACACACACAAGATTTTCATCTTTTTCTGGTAATTTTGACTTTTTTTCCTAGTAATTATATTTTTCTGAAGGCAGATTAACTGTTTTTCTTACAGTAAAACTTTAGATTAAATGTAAAAAGATTTTAAAATATAAAACATTTTTAAATATTGGTAAAAAAAAAACACCAACATTTTTCCACAACTTCCCGACACACACTGATATCTTGACGCACAGCTTTTTTTCTTGCAATTTTCACCTTTTTTCTGGTAATTCTACTTTTTTTTTTTGGATCATTTTTACTTATTCTCTTGTAATTTTGACTTTTTTGGAGGGTAATTTTAACTTTTTTTTCTGATAATTCTACTTTTTGGGGGGTAATTTTCACTTTTTCTGGTAATTTTTAATTTTTTACCTGGCAATTCTACTTTTTTCTGATAATTTCCACTTTTTTTCTTGTAATTTTGACTTTTTTTCTTGTAATTTTGACTTTTTTTCTGATATTTTTTCTTTTTATCTGATCATTCTACTTTTTGGGGGGTTATTTTCACTTTTTTCTGGTTACTTTCACTTTTTTTCTAGTAATTCTATTCTAATTCATACAGTGAGCAGCTAACATTAAATATGGATACTTGGCAGCCATGAATCAATATAATATCGCCATGCAAAATATCGCAACACTATGCTGTATCTCTAATAAAACTGTCCATTTAAATAGAACTCAGACCCTCGATGCTGACGCTGCGTTTCTCCTCCTGCAGGTTCTGGAGAAGCACCGAGCGACCTTCGAGTTGGAGGTGAGCGAGGACGACGTGGAGGGCCGCTGGCTGAGAAACGGCGTGGAGATCCAGTTCTCGTCGGAGCAGCGATTTAACTACGTCACCATTAGGAAGCTGCACCGCCTCACCATCGCCGAGACGTACCGCAGCGACGCCGGCGAGTACACCTTCGTAGCCGGCAAGAACAGGAGCACCATGCATCTCCGAGTCAACAGTGAGTCAGCAGGAAGTTCATAACAATCTCAGTTTAACGGGTCGGTTCTCCACACAGTTTAGACTCTATTTGTGTTGTAACACCTCAGCAGGGACGACAGATGAAAAACAGCCTCTCCACTAATTCTGGCTTCTTTTTTACCTGTGTATTAATTAACTTGCACTGTCCCTTCTCTCAAATAAACTAAACTAAACTTTAAATCTCAATATCGGTGTTTGTCTCTGTGCCTTCTCTCTGTCAGTGCACTGCATGTTACGTTAACACTTAATGTAACTGTGGTTATTCCCTCTGCGGCCTCAATGTCTCTAAAACATCTTGATCATTTATCTATTTATTTTATTTATTTATTTATTTATTTGTTCAGGTTTTCACCAGTGGTGCAGGTCTCATGCAACACTGGCGTTCATCTGACCTTTTTAAATCTGTAAAATTAAAGCATAAATGTTTCCTGATTATATTCAAGGAGGACACATGCACAAACACAGCAGAGGCTTTTATTTTTTGATAATTTACTTTTTTCTCTCAGTTATTTACCTTTTGTTTTATTTACGGCAATCAGGAACTCAAGAATGTCATTTTAATTGATTTAATATTGGATTCTGTTTCTGTGACTTTGTTTTGGTGCTAAACAAACACATTTATTATTATTATCATTATCATTATTATGATCATTATCATTATTATTATTATTATTATTAATGACTGAAAGCTGTGCAGAAAGCTGAGGAAGCTCTGAGAGGCGACTAAGAAAAAAAATATCACTAAAATCTTTCATTTTGTTCCAGGTGTGTTTTAAATGCTTCATGCACTCTGAACATAAAGTTGATATATTTGGTAGAAATATATTGTAACAAATTTCTTAATTTGTGCAGAATAAAATAAATTTTCTAGACAAAACGAGTGCGTGGAGGAATTAAAAATCACCTGGAAAAACATGAATATTTTTAGTGTTATTTCAGACTTTCTGCATCCACACAGCTGCAGATGTTAGTTATTGTTAGTTATTGTTATTAATGCACATTAATCAGGAATACTGCACGAAAAAGATGAATTATATAAATAACACAACCTCCGTCACAGTAACAGGAGTGTAGAGTCAAGAAATGGTTAAGATTCAGAACACCTTATCAGACATTATCACATTATCTTTTTAATCTGGAGCTTCTATAAACAGAATCAGCTGCCTGGAGAAATAAAAAAGTCACTTTTTTTTGAGCTTCGGCTGAAGACAAACAGACGACCACATTTAATGTCACCGGAGCGAAGTGGAGCCTCGAGGACGAGCCGCGCACTTCCAAACGTTCTTTATAAAACAGATCCTGACACACAAAAAACCAACCTTTTTATTACTTTTTTTTAAAATCAGTTTTGACTGATGAAAAAAAAGTAAATGAGAGAAACGGTCCTGGCAAAATTGAAACAGAGAAACAATTTAGATCAAACTCAAAAAAATGGATCACCAGATTTTCTTTTTCTGTGGACAACAGGAAATTTTCCAGTAAAATAATTTTTTTTATAATTTTTTAAAATAAATATATGCACCATAATAGAAATTTGATTTAGTGGATTGGGACATAACAATAATAATAATAATAATAATAATAATAATTTCATTTTTGTATTGATTAAAGAAATGTTTGGTCTATAAATTATCAGAAAAAAAGGGGGAAAATGCCAAAATTTTAACTTGTCAAATGATTTGTTTTCAGTCCAAACCTTAAAATATTTTATAAATATTAATACTAATTCCTCGTATTGTGACAGTTAAGAAAAGGTTAAATTGTCTCACTGCTTTATCATAATTTTTTTTTTCAAAACTACATTAAACAGTTGTGAGATCTGTCACATTTTAAGCTTTTTTTCTTCTAAACGTTGCAGTTTTAAATCACGCAGCTCGAAGTCTAACAGCTGAAATTAAACTTGAGGAATGTGATGAATCTCGTCTCCCGACTCATGAAATCTTTCTGTTTCCTGTCTCGTTCAGTCCCAGAGCCGCCTCAGATCCTTCGCCACATGGAGCCTCAGTCCGTGGAGGCGGGTAAACCCGCCCGCTTCTCGGTGGCGGTGAGCGGCGTCCCGATGCCTCACGTGTCCTGGTACAAGAACTCCCAGGCTCTGTCCCCGGGCTTCAAGTGCAAGTTCCTCCACGACGGCAACGAGCACTCGCTGCTGCTGATCGAGGTTTTCCCCGAGGACGCCGCCGTCTACAACTGCGAGGCCAAGAACGACTACGGCGCCGCCACCAGCACCGCCTCGCTCAACGTGGAAGGTGAGACGAGTCAGAGACGAGTCAGAGACACCCGAGGGACGAAAAGACTCGTCAACACCCGGACCTGTACTGATGCTGTTAATAATAATGATAATAATGATAACAATAATAATAATAATAATTGTTTTTTATAGCATTTTTCAAACATAAAATGCAGCTCAAAGTGATTTACAGTATGCCATCAAAAAAACAAAACACAGTAGAAAATACACAAAGAATCCCCAAAATAAAAAATATAAAAACATTAATTAAAATCTAAATAAAGAAAGAGTAAAGGAGCCAACTGAAAGGCAGGGAAAAGTAATACAAATGGAAGTAAAACTTAATTAAAAAAAATAAAATAATAATAATAATAATAATAAAAATAGACCTACATAAGTAGATCTTTGTTTGATTTTTAAAAAATATAATATTTTTGAGGAAATGTCAATTTATGTCCTCAGCATCCTCTCGATGACTCTAAAACACACATTTTTAGACTGTATTTAAGCACTTCTTCCCAATGTTATAATATTTTGTCAGTTAAATCATGCTGTGAAGTGCTTTACTATCTGATTGTGATCTGAGCAGCCACTAGAGGGCAGCGCTGGTTCATATAAAACACATCTGAGCTCATAGAAGTCTCAAACAAATACTGACTGTGTGTGTGTGTGTGTGTGTGTGTGTGTGTTATAGTGTCAGAGGTGGTGTCTCCAGACTCGGCAGCGACCGTCGCTCCGCCCGTCGTCGTCTCGGCCGTCAGCAGCACCTCGGCCCGCGAGGGAGAGTCCGCTCGCTTCCAGTGCAGAGTCAGAGGAGACGGTGAGGAAACAGTTTGTTTCTGAAATGTTTTTTTCTTAACCTGCAGGAGCAACAAACAAAACAGTTTGGGATTTAACAAAAAAACTTTTAGGTTTACAAACAAAATGTGTAGATTAATAAACATTTAGTTTTGCAAACAAATCTTTTAGCTATACAAACAAAAGTTTTAGATTTACAAAGAAAAGTTTTAGATTTACAAACAAAACTTTTAGTTTTACAAGCAAAATGTTTAGATTTTTAAACAAATTTTTAGTTTGCAAACAAAACTTTTAGTTTTAAAAACAAAACCTTTAGATGTACAAACAAAACTTTTAGTTTTACAAACAAATTTTAGATTTACAAACACATTTTTAGATTTATAAACAAAGCTTTTAGATTAACAAACAAAACTTTTAAATTTACAAACAAATATTTTCTTTTACAGACAAAACTTTTAGTTTTACAAACAAATTTTTGATTTAAAAACAAAACTTTTAGATTTACCAACACATTTTTAGATTTACAAGCAAAACTTTTGGAAATATCTATAACTTTTTGCACCTTTAAAATTGCAAACAAAACTTTAAGATTTACAAACTAAACGTTTAGATTTACAAACAAAACCTTTAAAAATTGCAAACCATCCAACAATCCAAAAAAGTTTTGGATTTGGAGACAACTTTTTGATTTGCAAAAACACATTTTTTAATCACAAGCTTATTTTCACTTGCAATAAAACATGTTTGATTGCAGTGTTTTCTGTTTTAATTGCATAATAAGGACACAAAAGTATTTTACTTTACTTTATCAATTCTCAAGTGGTCAAAAATGTTTTGTGAATGGACTTCGTATTCTCATATCAGAATGTTTTAAACCCTTTTAAATTTCAGCATTTGAACCAAAACACAAAGTTAACACATATTTCTGCAGCTCACATTAATCTTTCAGATGATGTTCACTTTTCTGCTGTTTCCCCTGAAATAAGACATAATATCTGTAATATAAGGCTAATATAAGGCATAACGATGGTGCGGCTCCCGTCTTGTGTCCAGATGTGAAGATCAGCTGGTTCCACCGCGATAAGGAGATCAAGCAGTCGGACTTCTTCAGGATGTCTCAGTTTGATGACAGCTGTCAGCTGGAGATCTCCAGAGTTTACCCCGAGGACGAGGGAGAATACACCTGCGTGGCCACCAACAGCGCCGGGCGGGCGCACTGCTCCGCCACGCTCACACTGGACGGTGAGTTACACCATCAACTCCTGAGTTAACCCATTTAAGCCGGGAAAGCAGATACGTCGTTTTGTAGTATTTGTAGTTTTTTCCACCTATTTTCGGTCTCTTGGCCATTGAAATGCATCAGAATACATGTGGGAGTGTCGCAATGCAACACGTTGATTTAAAAAAAAAAAAAAAATGTATTGAAGGTTTGCACAAATAAACTCAACTTCTTATAAAAGCCACATGTATAAGCTCTCAAATATAGGTTTTACAGGCATTTTTTCCAGGCGTTTTAGGCCTAAATGGGTTAACATTTATCAGTTCAACAGGAAAATATCTCGAGTTCAGATGTTTCCATGCAGCTCATGAACACTTTAAAAATGTTTTGTGGCAAAGTGTGAAACAATCATGCATCTTTATTTAGTTTGTTCCTTTTATTTGTCGTTAAAGGTCGTTAAAGGTGTTTTATTGTTGTCAAGTTGTGATTGTTCAGCTCACAACTGTTCTTCTTTCCTTTTCTTCACTGAAACCTGAAACAAAAATCATCCCAGTGAGCTCCAGTTCAGTGGTTTCAAGGTTAACAAACACTTTTTGATGACAAGTTCTCTCTCCTGAACGACAAAGACACTGTTCAAACTTTTGGTTTTCTATTAGGTAGTAAAGCTGATTTATAATGTAATTTAATATACATATCATATGCACATCTTCAATTGCAAAAATTCAAAAGAAACAACACAATTTACACGTTTTTTTTATGTTTTCTTTCACAGGAATTAGATTACATAAGTGGATTTACAAGGATACATTTGTTTCTAAAAAACAGAACACGACTAAATACTACTTAATGATATTGATATAATTTCACAACCATAGTGAGTCCATCAACAGTCATAATTCATGTTAAAGAAAAGTTTGATTATGTTTGGCAGATTGAACTATTTCCAGTAAACACAAACTGGTTTCAAACTGAAAACCACCAAACTGAACCAACTGGGATGAAAACAAATGAAACTAAAGCACATAAAGTCAGTGGCCGTGCTTCCTTTCAGGGCAAAAACAAACGGTGGAGAGTCATGATTCTCAGTGGCGAGTCTCCACCAGCCTCACCAGCATAAAGAAACCTTCCCTCGGCCAAAAGCCAGTTTTCATCCAGCCGATCTCGAGCGTCACGGTGCCGCACGGCGCGGTGGCTCGTTTCCACGCTTGCGTGTCTGGCACACCCAAGCCCGAGATCAGCTGGTTCCACAACCGGCAGCCGGTCCGGCCCACCAAGAACTTGGTGTTCCACTACGACGAGGTGTCCAACACCGCCATGCTCATCATCGTCGACGCCTTCTCGGAGCACGCCGGGCAGTACGCCTGCAGGGCGGCCAACAGCGCCGGGGAGGCCGCGTGCTCCGCCACGCTCACCGTAACCACAGAAGAAGAAGGTAACATCTGGATCCTCGGCTGCAGCCAGACTCCCTCTGAAACAAGATTAATTCACCCTCCTCCAACTCTTATCTTCTCCAAACAAAACACACCAGGGATGTCCCGAACAGAACTTAGTTATTCTTAGAACCTTTATTCAGCCTGATAAGTCCACGCTGTCTCCCCTCTAACGGATAGATTGTGCAGTAAACATGTTTCGGGGCATCCCTCCCTCCACTCTTCACTAACCTCACACCTCCAGAAAGCTGCAGTGGTTTGTTTGAAGCCTCCACCTCCATCATCACTCCCCACAGGATCAAACTCATCCCTCCACCCTCCTCCATCTCCCCTTCCTCCTCTTCCTCAGGAAAACTCTGGAAAATGCATGAAACTCACATATAAACCCTCCTCCATCCTGCAGGAAACCCTCTGTCTGATTCCTGTTTCTTCCTTTGTCACCTTGTTTCTTACAGATGTTCGTCTGCGTTGTTTAACTTATTTTTCTGGTTAAAACCCAACACGAGGCAGGGACTCAGATCTGTCTCCTTTTTGTATTTTGCTCCATTAACTCGTCTCTCTTTAGTTCCGTCCCAGCAAACATTAAGATGTTTAACAATGTTTGAATGCATTATGGAATAAAAGCAGTTCAAAATGAAAATTTTCTTGACCTCCTGGACCTTAAGAGCAAACTTTTCCCAGACAGCTGAGATCAAAACTTTTGGCTCTGACAAAACAGTAAGACAGGAATGATTAACTTTTAGGTTTTCATAAACAACATTTTTCTGTTTAAAAAATGATTTATATTTCCTGCTTTATAAGAGAGATCTGATTGGATCATTATTGGAGGTGGAAACGTCAACATCTGGCTGCCAACTTCGTAACCAAGTTGCAGTTTTTTGCATCTGATTGGGAAATATTTTGACCCACGACACCACCAATGTTTGCTGAGATGTGTCGATATCCGTGAAAATATAAACCTTGAAGCAAAGGAAGAACTGCTAAATTAGCCCTAAACACAGAAAGTAAATAAGTTTGAGTCCAGGAAAGAACAATTGATCTGGTTCCCCTTCATGGGAATGAATGTGTTTTTTCAAGCCCTTCGCTGGTTTCATCCTGCACGACTCAGTGAGTTAACGTCGTCTCTTTCCTTCACAGTGACTCACGTGAGAGAGCACATTGAGGCCAGGATCGAGCAAGAAGTCAAAGGTAAGATTTCTGATTATTATTACCACACATGAGAACTGGGTATAGTGGAAAAGGGACAGTTTGACCAGATTTCTGTTGTTTTACTTTGAAAGCAGTCTGTCAGCAGGAAACTTTGATCCAAGCTTTGAGTCACTAAGGTGTTTTATTAGAAGAGAAACTGTTGAGAAAGTGGAGACCATCAACAGACGTGTGGATGCATGCATTATGGATAATCTGGATCTTAGTTGGCCTGCAGCAACTGCGACTGCTTTTAGAGTTTGTTATAATGTTGAACTGTCCCTTTAAGTGATCTTTTAATTTCCACAGTGGCATGTCATCTTTATGTGATAGAAAGTTCCTATGGTCTGTTTTCTTCTCCCTGATCTTCTCCTGACAGTCTTCCACGTCCCCCCCACCCCACCCCGAGCAGCACTGACAGAACTTGCTTGTACCAGTTTTTGACACTTGCGGTTTGCATCCAAAAGTTTCGTTTAGTTTTTGGCATGAAGGTCCTTCTGATATTTTCCCAGAAAAAAAGGCGCAGGATACGTATCTTTTAAAGCTTCCGGATTTGAAAAGCCCTTTAAAAGATATGGAGGTTCTCTGCATCTGACACCTTCCTCCTGCAAAATATTTCTTAGCCTGGCTTGCAGATAGTGGGATGTGATTCCTGTGGTTTGCACTAAATAACACCAGTAAACTATATTAGTTCGAATAAACGCCTTCTCACCCAATTTTACAGCTTCATTTGTTTTGGAATATAACATATGATGTGGAGAGCTTTGCCTCGTTGATATTTGTGTATCATTTATTTCCTCTGAAGTTTAAAGATTAGAAAGGGCGTTTATTCTCCTGTCTGCAAGTCAGGTAAGGAATATTCTAGTAAAAAGCCAAAACTATTCTCAAAAAGTAAAACAAGTGAATGTAAACAGCCCATTTGGGAAAATTTATGCTTTTCTTAATGATAATAAAATAATTTATGTTTTGAAGAAACTTCCACAGATGAAGGATCAAAACTTCCTGCAGGTTTCTAATAAAAAGAATCAAGTCTTGCGTTTATTCGAACAAATATGGTGAGTGAAATTATTTCTTATGGCATTGTGACCCCAGCATGCATTTAATATTTCCATTAATGATTCATTCAAATCCTTTTCTCTCTTTTTACCCCTGGAGGCCGGGTTGTTCTGACCGCTGTTTGTTTCTGTTTGCAGAGCTGTTTTATCACGAAAGCAAAGAGCCGGCATTGCACCGTGGCACAGAACTCACCGGTGCTCGCCAGCTAAGAGGAGCCTTCTCCGACACGGAAGACTTCCCGGATCACGGATTGGTGTCGGCCAACCGCTGCTCCAGCAGAACCTCCTCCATTAGCTCCTGGACGGAGAACATCAAACCTTCTTTCACCAAAAAACTCAAGTTCCAGTCAGTTATGGAAGGAGAGCCAGTGGAATTGAAGTGTAAATTGGTTGCATGTCCTCAACCGACTATCTTATGGTTTCATAATAATAAATCTATTCCTAAAGAGCGTAGGCGTAAGATCTGTACCGAGAGCAGAATGCACATACACAACACCAGTCTGGTTATCGAATGTATCAAAGAGAAGGACTCGGGCAGTTATAAGGTGATGGCGATAAACTCAGAGGGTTCTGCCGAGTCCACAGCGTCACTTTTGGTGTCACTGAGGGAAGAGCAGTCTGCTAACTACCTGGGCTTCGTTAGGCGCTCTGCTAAAGCCCATGAAAGTATTGACACCATGGCGGAGCAGAGGAAAGAGCGGAAGATTAGGGTGGAGCTAAGGTGTGTAGGGTCTCCGTTTGACAAGATGTCCAAAGTTCATCAGGGAAGATCTCGATCTAAGAACTCTCTGGTGCGTACCGTGTTCTTTAAGTCCGGTTCTCACGTGAAAGAAAAGGAGACGGAGAAAGAGTCCAAGTGTTTGGAGACTGCTTCTGAGCGCGCCCCGTCCCCTCCGCCCATGTTCGACCGGTCCGAGCGTTTCAACGACAGATTCAGTGATATTTACTGCGACCGGCGCACCGGGGCCAGGTTCAGCGACAAGTTTAGCGACAGGTGCAGCGACAGATACAGCGACAGGTTCAGTGACACTGAGAGCCTTCACAATGAGGTGAGAACTAAACTTACCACGCTCCAAAAAGCTGTCAAACAGAAGAAGAGGCTTTCTATCTCCACCATGTCCTCCTCTGAGTTTGAGTCAGAATCAGTGGCCAGTGAGTCGAGCTATGCAGAATATGTAGAGAGGCTCAGGGTCAAACCAGCCTCTCTGTCCGATGTCCAGCATTTCAATCGACCCTTTGATTTAGGGGAGAGTCAAGGTAAAGCCTCAACCAGGGAGCCCTCTCAGCCTCGTACAAGGCATTCATTCGAGCCTCAGTCCAGAACCAGGGCCATCCAGATCATGAGAGGCGAGTTGGTTGATACGATGGTGCCAGAGTCAGAAAGAGTTCCAAAATATTCACTGGAGGATAAAAAAGTTGAGAGTTTTGTTGCATCTCAGACAGATGGAAGATTTGAGCAAATGGTAAGTGAACGTCACAGTGCGGCTGCCGACCAAAAGGTGGTGACTACAAAGGTTGAGCTCGAGCTTTGTCACCCTGAAGTAACACACTCGGAAACATTAGCTCAAACAGGAACTACAACGTACACTGAAAGCAGGGAAACTGTTAGAGCTTCTCAAGAAGAGGTCACTGAATCACCCAGGGCTAAGCCAGTCCCATCTGTCAGGGAGAAGTTACTGAGTGAAGCAGCAACAACAGAAATAGTTGAGCAGTATGAAGAGGAGGGTGCTGGGCAGTCTTTAAGGGCTCATTATGAGAAGAGCCTGGAAGCTGAACGGATGCAGTGTGAGGAGAAACTCCTGGCCCTGAGGATCAGGAAATGGCAGCAGGGCAGTAGGATGTCAGAAGAGGAGACTTTTCACCCTGAAACTGATCTGCCCATGCCGGGACAGATGAAGTACATGGAGCCTGCAGGGCAGAGTTACCCACAGCAGGAGGTGATGCACAAAAGAGCATCTGCAGAAACTGAGGAGATGCCCCCATCTTTCCATAAATCACCCAGAATGAAGGCAAGGTTGGTAGATCCTGAAGCTGCAGCTGTGTCAACACCCAAATCCCCTGAAGTAAAAACAAGAGGAGATGAAGTGGAAATGTCTGCCTCCTTGCTTACACAGTCAGCCACAGTGGAAGCCAAATCTGAAGTAGTGGAAGCTGAGGAACCACTCAGGTTGGTACAAAAATCCCCAAGAATGAAATCTAGAGCAGCAGAAGTGGAAGCAGAAATCTCATCTAGAGTAAGAGCCACGACAGAGGAAAGCCTCAGAGAGTCGCCCAGGACAAGGCAATTAAAATCCACAAAAGAGAGGTTCCTTAGTGAAGCTGTGACACCAGAAAAAGTTGAGCGATATGAAGAGACAAGTGAAGGGGAGTCTTTGAGGGATCAGTATGAGAAGAGCCTGGAAGCCGAGCGGATGCAGTGCGAGGAAAAACTCCTGGCCCTGAGGATCAGGAAATGGCAGCAAGGTATGCGAATGCCAGAAGAAGAGACAGGCTACCGTGAAACTGATCTGCCTATGCCGGCAGAGACACAGTACATGGAGCCTGAAGGGCACATTCACACCCAGCAGGAGGTGGTGGAGAAAATAGCGACTGGAGATCATGCTCCCATGTCACCAACAAAGTCACCTAAACTAAAAAGTAGAGACAAACAGGATGAACCCTCTGCCCCCTTGCCTAAGGCCAGAATGAAAGTCAGACCAGGAGAATTGGAAACTGAGGCATCAGTCAAGCTTTCACAAAAGTCACCTAGAATAAAAGCTAGAACAGTAGAATTAGAAGCTGAGTCATCACCTAGAGCAAAAGCAAGAACAGAGAAGATGTTGTTCGAGAAGACGAGAGAAGAGCGTGAGCTTCAGCTGTCGAGGGAAAACATCTCTGAGCTGAAGAATGAAAGTGAGAAGTTTGCTAGTGAAGAGGAGGCCTTGAATCAGCGGATAATGCAGTGGCAACAGGATGTTCTAATGGAACAGGAGCATGCTGTGAAACCAGAGTCTGACTGGGTGGAAGGTTACTCACAGGTCCCGGCAGAAAGGACCACAGAGGTCGGAAGAAATGTTGCACAGGCGTCTGCTTCAGAAGTGCAACCTGAAGTGGTCCGTGGCAGGAAGACATCTCCAGGAAAAACCGACAAAGAGAAGTTCCCCCTGAGCGAGTCAGTTCCTGCTGGTTTCCAAGATCAGCAGGGTGGCAGCCTGCAGTGGCCTCCTGCTGATGAGCTGTCAACAGAGGGCCGTGAGACCAGGCTGCAGAGGGATAGTGAGTACTTTGTAAGCGAGGAAGAGGCACTGGCTCAGCGCATCATAAAATGGCAAAAAGATGTTGTGGAACAAGAGGAAGTAGCTGAACTAGAGTCTGAGTGGGCTCAGTGCAAACAGCCCGGCTCTGAGTTACTGTTTGAGTCCCATATGCCTCCATTTGACAGTCAACTAAACCGTGGTGATGTTCCTCAGGAAACCCACCCCAGTGTGCTTCCACCTCCACATACAGCTCTTGCTGGTGGAGCCTTATCAACTAAAAAACCTTCACCTCTTCAACAGGCTACTGGGTACGAGCCATCGCCCCCTGATGAATCTTCTTCTATAACGAGGCATCCTCCGACACGTGCCGGTTTACCACACCATGTGCCGTCTGATCGTTGTGACGATTTAAAATCGGGTCGTGAAGCTTCACCAACTCAGAGATTCTCACCCACCCAAATTACTAGTGTGCCCTTTGAAGGACATGAACTTCCCTCTGCACGTGGAGAGAGTGCTCATAAGCCTTCCAGAGAGGTCCCCTCTGTAAGGAGGCGCTCCCCGTGCCGAAGCCCACAGGAGGATCTTGGGAGAGAGGAAGAGAGGAGGCAGAGCAGGGAGCATTACGCAGTGACTGTAGATAAATCAAGCAGCCAACGCTTCCAGTCAGATGTAAGAGAGGAGAGAGGGATGAGGCGGGACATTGGAACTACCAGAGAGAGCAGTGAATGGAGACAACAGAAGGATTTTGCAGGTGTGAAGGGAGAGGAAAGAAGTGGAGATTCTATAAGGTCAAAACAGAGTGGTGAAATGAGTGCAGAAAGCCTTGAACTCCAAGCCATAAAGAAGGAGGAGAGGAGTGTCAGAGAGTCGGAGGGAGTATACCAGACTCTAGGGTCAAAGATGATGAAAGGAGATACAAGTGCCGGAGGCTCCCGTCCAGTTTTTGTGAAAGAAATATGTTCAATTAAAGTCAAAATTGGTGAGATGTCGGAGTTTTCTTGTGAGTTCCAGGGTGATCCTTTGCCCACAGTCACTTGGCTCAAGGATGGCCACCCATTAGCCCACAACCCTGACTACGACATCATGAGCAAGCCGAACAAATCAAAGCTGACCGTCTTCTATCCAACAACAGACCACGAGGGGACATACGACTGCGTCATAACCAATAAACATGGAAAGTCCATCTGCAGTGGCACTCTTGAGGTTTCTGACAAAAAGGTGGTGAGAGCATCACGAGCTGCACAGGGGATGGTTGTAATGAAGGAGCATGAGAAGGGCGAGGAAACCCAGGAGAGTGCTATAGAAGCTGAACTTACAACCTACATGGATACAGGAAAGGTAACGCTACAAGTGCCTCAGGCAACGATCCACAGACGAATCGGCTCTGATGAATCTTTTGACTCAACGCCTGTAGAAATCAGAATTACTGCTGCCACTCCTCTTCCTGAGATAAGAGAGGAGATCAGTGAGGAGCAACCGCCGGTTTTCACTGAGAAAACTTCCGATGTGCCAATTGATGAGGCAGCCTCACAGACTGTCAAACACAAATTTACTTTCTCCTTTGATGCGGCTGGTGAAGCTCCTCATGTGGTCAGTGAATTAGAGAATATCACCTGTTCTGAGGGCGACACTGCTGTGTTAGAATGTGTTATAACAGGTGAACCGGCCCCAGAAGTCACATGGTATTATGATGATGTTTGCCTCGGAGTCATGGCCGGAAAATACAGAGTCGAAGTTGATGATAAAGTGTACAGGCTGTATATCGATAGCTTCACATACACTGATGCTGGAGTGTACAAATGTGTTGCTCGAAATAAGGTGGGAGAGGTGACAAGCATCTGTGACGTGTCATTTCAAGTTGCAGAGCCTGTGCAGTTTTCAGAAGAAGGAGGTTTTACTCCATTTGAGAGAGTTAGGAAGTCTCCGATTGACTTAACTAAGGATGTCAAGAAACCTGCAGTATTCCATGGAGCTGCCGTTTCCCACACTGAGGACAGAATGATTCAGATGAAAGATAAACCTCTGAGTTCACAAGGTCAAGCTCCAAAATCTAGATCTGTTGTCTCTAGAGAGCCTCCAACTGTTTCTGGCTGTGGTCTGTCTGGTTCTGCCGCTGTGATAAAGGTTTCTCAGATTAAACAAGCTTTTGAGTCGGACTCACCAGTTGCATTACAGACGAGCTCCTCTTCTGTAGAGCAGAGAAGGGAAACTGTTTTCCCTGAGGAATTTATACCTGCAGTGGCTATTTCCCTTGACCAGCAGGAACTAATTGAACCTGACACCCTGCATGCAGAAGGTGGTGCTAGAACTGCTACTGCTGCGATAGGAAATCCAGGTTCTCCCAAAGCTGGTCCTGTTAGAGAAGGACCAGATTTTACTCAAGCCATTCCTGCTTCTGGAGAATCTGTTTCCCCCCAAACTCCTGTTGCACCCAAACCTGCCTCTCTGGAGGAAGACAGTCATATCTTTGGTGATGCTGAAGGAGGAGCAGCTACAGCAGAAAGCCAATGTGTAGTTAAACAGTTTGTAGAGGTAGTGCAGGAGTCTCCAGACCTGGTCAGGCCTAAAGCGCAGAAACCTGCCAAATTTCCCGAACATATGGAGGCCTTTGAAATGGAGAAGGTGAGGGAGGACACTGTGCGTATGTTTGACAGAACTAGTAGCTTTATTCCTTTCCAGTCTGAAAAAGTTCCTGCAGTAAAACGCACTGTTAGAACTTCAGCTCCCGCTGAAGAAGCTGTTAAGCCTAAAATAATTTCAGAATCTTTCAAACCTGAGAGACAAAGTCCAGCTGCCATGTCTCCCACTATTTACACTGAGGCTGAAGATGTCAGTAAGGGACTTGCCGGTGAGGAGCTGATTTCAATCCCAGAGCCCTCTATGGACAGTGGCATCTTCCTCAGTATGCCAGAGTCCCAGGCTGATGTGACTGAAGTAGCAGAGGAAATGGCTGGTGATTTCATTGAGCCTCATATCCAAATGAAGGGTGAAGATGAGGTGATTGATGTACATGGGAAGCCAGAACCTAGACCACTTATTGTCAAGCCTAAAGTTGATAGCAAAGTTCAACCACTTGGTCTTCCTGAGGATGCTACTGCTGCTTCTGGACCTCAAAGCCTGGTCGCACCTTCACAAGAAAGATGTAGATTGGAAAAAGTCTCAGCAGCTGAAGCTGGGGGAGAAGCAGCAGCAACCTCAGCAGTCGGTTCAATGGAGGAAGAGGAGGTCACCTTTGGTGCTGTGTATGACTACTACAACCCTCCAACAGACTGGGGAAGACCACTGTCCCCTGAGTCTGAGATGTCCATTGAGATTGGAAGCACTGTGAGCGAAGAAATAGCAGAAGTAGCCGAGAGGTTCTACACCCCAGGATCGTCTACCGAGGTCTCGCAGCCAATTGCAGATTCCTTTCACACTCCCAAGTCTCAAATGTCATTCCAAACTCCAAGTTCTGATACTCCTGGTGGGTTTATGACCCCTCAGGAATATCCCTTCTCCCCTCTTGAATATAAGAGACCATCGACAGGAGGCTCCAGTGAGGCCTTCTTCTCACCGGTTCAGTTCCTGACATCTCCTGCTGATGAGGGTATTGAAACAATGCCCCCTGGGATAAACGTGGATGAGAATCTGTACCTCACTAAGGGAATAGGCCTGGCTACCCTTCAGGAGAAAGTGCAGGGAATCCCTCCTGCCTTCCTCAAACCTCTCATTAAGAAAAGAGTGTTTGAAAATGACTCGCTAACATTTTACGCTGAGGTGTTTGGCCTTCCTTCCCCTGAGGTGAAGTGGTTCTGCAACAAAACCCAACTGGTGGCAGATGACAGAACAAAGATGGACCGAGATGGCGACAGCATTTCACTAACAATCCACAATCTCACAAAGGCCGACCAGGGGGAGTATATCTGCGAGGCTGTGAACTACGTTGGTGAAGCCAGAAGTGTTGCTTTGGTGGTAGTTGTATCACAGGAAGTGAGGTTCATGCCCGCCCCACCTGCTGTCACACATCAGCATGTGATGGAGTTTGATGTGGAGGACGATGACTCTTCTCGTTCTCCTTCCCCTCAGGAAATTCTGCTTGAAGTAGAATTGGATGAAAATGAGGTGAAAGAATTTGAGAAGCAGGTTAAGATCATTACCATTCCCGAGTACACAGCCGACAACAAGAGCATGATCATATCTTTGGATGTTTTGCCGAGTATTTATGAGGAGGGCACTGTGGACTTTGTCACTCAGGAGCACGATGATTTGAAAATAGCTTTCGAGGTCACTGAGATGCCTCCAAGGTTCATCAATCCCATCTGTGACATGGAAACCCCAGAGGGTACTATGGTCATGTTTGAGTGCTCACTAATGGGAATTCCATCTCCTATCGTGTCCTGGTTCAAAGGTGACAAAAAAATTCCTCACAATAACAAAAAATACATGCACTCATCTGATGGAGATAACCACTTCCTGAAGATCAGTAAAGTCACCCCACAGGATAGTGGAGTTTATACGTGCAGGGCTATTAACGTCGTGGGGGAGACTCTGTGCCGGGCCTCCCTGGTGGTCTTAAACGCCAAAGCTTTCTCAGGGAAGACCAGGGGCAGGGAGTTGACAGCCGTGTCTCTCGGAAGTGCCAAAGTCCAGCCGCAGAAGTTTGACTTGGTGGTCGGCAACACGTCGTTTGACAGTGAACAGGTGTCGGAAATTGAGCTTGAGTTTGAGTTTGAGCAGGAGGCAGATGAGTCGCAGCGGGCGGTCAGGCTGGTCGCCAAGACTGACAACGAAATGAGCGAACAGGGAGAGAAATACGTCAGCGTTAACTTTGATGTATTTGCCGAACCGGCAAAAGACGACAAGGTAGAGTTCAAAGGGAAATCGTCTGATATGTGCAGTTTCCAGTTCCAGGTGACTGAGACACCCCCTAAATGTGTCATCCCACTGACTAACGTTACCGCAGCGGTAGGCACGCCAGTTATCCTCCAGTGTCTGGTTAATGGTAAGCCAAACCCCACTGCCGAGTGGTACAAAGACGGAGACCGCGTCACAGACAGCAGGTGTATAATCCAGGAGAAAACCGCAGGCCATTTCAATCTGCTCATTACCAATGTGACCCAAAGTGATGCTGGCGAGTACAAGTGCATAATCCAAAACCCTTCTGGGTGCATAGAAACTGCTGCTCTTCTAAAAGTCTTTTAGAGGTTGAGGAGTCTGGGGCTGGTTGCACAAAGTTAATAATTAATAATAAATTTACAGAATTCTTTTCATGTATGTTTTTAAAGGATGTTTTCATGGTGTACTAAGTTTAAGAGTCTTTCAAACTGTACTGGGAAACACTGATAATGAGTGACAGTTTAAATGAAACTAAAAATATTTTCACACTTCCAAGCCCTCCAGGAACTCTCTCCTCTCATTGTTTGCTTAACACTGTTTACAAATTGCAAGTACATTGTAAGTACTTGCCTAAAGCAAAGCTACATAACACACAAAAGTTTAAATAATCTTTCTTTCTTTCATACTTGGCCCTAATACACTGTCGTAATAGTGAGGAATAACAGTGTGTAAATGTTTCTCATAGCCTGTAAGTGTTGAAAAATGTAAGCTTTGGGAAAAAGTTTTCAAATAATGTCAGCTGACCTTTTTCTTTATTTATTGAAATTTGTGTAAACAAAATTGTGTTATTTTATTTTGATTTTGGTAGAAAAAAATTGGTTTATGTTTGCATTTGTTCTCTGGTGAGACTGAGCTGCTCTAACTTTTACATTTATGAAGTTATTTCTTTGCAGCTCACTGCTACATGGGTTGTGTTTTGTTTAAATTTTTAACTCAGTTTGCACTACCAGAAACAGAGAACTACAACTAGGAGTATCAGGCATGTGTGTGAAGCAATATAAACAAAACCTTCACAGAAATATACATATCATTGACTTTCTAAAATATTCATTTTTACCTTAAATTAGTTTCAAAGCGTGTTTGTGAGAACCTGCAAAGGCAAAGTAAAGAGTTAGATGTTTTCTTAAACAATCCATATAGTAAATTAAAAATGACAGTTTAATTGAAATCAAGTGATTATCAGAGTATTTAACAGTTTAAACCTCCAGTTAAGAAAAGTCAGTGCTGTGTTTGAATAATAGGCAATAGATACAAAAGCACCAATTTATTGTTACAAATTAATTTCTCAGCTTTATTGATCCTTGTTGATAAATTCAAAATGTTCTCAGCCCTCTTATCAAAAGTCAATCTGGAAACTTTTAGGAATATTTTGTCATAATACTTACTTGAATTGATTCAGTTTATTGTTTTGTGTTGGATTTAGTCATTTTTTGTTTGTTTTTTCTTTGTGTGTAAGAGTTTTAAAGCGAACTGGTAATTCATAAAAGAGTAGTAAAAATTTTAAAAATGGATAATACTGTGAAACTTTTTAAAAATGTTTGATGTCTTGTAAATATATGTCATTTTACGAGTGTACAAGTAGCATTTACCAGTAAAATAAGGACATTTTAAAGATCTGGCATTGAAATAGAAACAAATGGTTCATTTGTACAGACGTCATGTTGGTTTGTATAATAAAATATTTAATAATTTAAAGTTTGAGTTTTCTTTAGTTTTTTAACAATTTACACAAGTCAATTGTCAAATTTACAGACAAACTGCAGGTGTCAAAAACTACCTTTGGTGTGTTGGACTTGATATGATTTGATATGTTTTGATACCAGAGTCAATATAAACCTGAAGTTGGGACTGATATCAAATAATTACCTTTTCTCAAGGTCTGTTCTGGAAAAAAGGAAACAATAACCACAAATAATAATATAAAAAGAATTCCTTTATTGATCCCCCATGGGGGAAATTCAGGATAATAACTCAAATTCCAATCAGAAGAACAAAAACAAAATGCAACAACTAAGATGTAAGATGAAAGGTAAAAAAAAAAAAAAAAGAGAGCAAAGTTTGGAGAAGCTACTGTAACAGGCTGCCAACCTTGCAGCATTAGTAGTTTCTTATATATAACCAGAAAAATAAACTACTTTCTTCACCTGAGAAAAGATTGGAGAATCATTGCTTTGGGGGATTTTTGTTTATTTGTTTGTTTATGTTAATTAAGTTTTTCGCTTCTTTCCCAGACATTTTAGTATTTATATAATAGGGCTGTCGTCTCTTAGTCACTTAGTCAACTAATAGATAATTTGGATCTTGGTAAAGCCATATAATTTATATTAATCAATTCATATCTTGGATTGTTTTTACTGTTAAATATAGCATCAATATTAACAAATATGCTTTCAAGAGATTTTGCACCATTTACATCCAGATGGTCAAAGTCAACTTATGGATTGATTGGAAAAAAGGAATCCTATGACTATTAGTTGACTAAGAACAGCCCTTAAATGTGTCTTTATTAAATCACTGTTAATATGAAAGCTTTTGTGTTGTGGACATTGTTTTCAGTCTTGCTCAATATTTCCTAACAGAGCAATCTAGCACCACCGTCACCACCGTGGAAGAACAAGAGGAAACCTACTACACTGGTGTCCAGTTACCTCAAAAAACTAAAACACTTGAACTCAAGCCAGAGTCCAAACGTTACTCTTCCTCTCTAGAGAAGAAAAAAGAAAAGCCAGTTTTCCTCAGCCAGCTCGCCCCAGCAGCTGTAACCAGCGGGGAGACGGCCAGGTTTACTGTCAAAGTGTCTGGCCTCCCGAAGCCGACTGTTCAGTGGTCTCACAACGGGAAAGTGATTAAGAGCTCCTCTGTTTACAAGCTGATAGAGGAGAAGGAGGAGTACACATTAGTGATTACCAAGGTCACCACTCAGTATGAGGGCGAGTACTCTTGCACTGCCACCAACAGATTTGGCCAGACAACATGCACCACATATCTGGAAGTGAAAAAGCCTGATGTCAGCCAGGCAGAGAGATGGGTTGAGAAGATGTTTAAGGTCACAGGTCAGCCTCCGACCTTCACGGTTCAGATCCAACCTGTGAGGTGCTCAGAGGGAGGAGAGGTTTCTTTTAATTACAAAGCCAGTGGTGATCCGAGCCCTGATGTGAAGTGGTTTAAAGGGGCCTTCCAGATCCAGCCCAGTAGAAACTGTATCGTTATAACCAACCCAGACGGATCTGGTGGAATCAATATTAAGAATGTTAAACAGGAAGACAGCGGCCTGTACACGTGTAAGGCGTCCAACCAGTTTGGGCAGGCGTCTTGTAGCGCAGAACTTGTTGTCTTCAAAGAATCAGTATCTGTTTCCCGCAAACAAGAGCAGGTGACAATGGTTCAGAAGAAAGGCTATAAGGTTTCAGTGACAGAGCAGGCTACTGAGTCTCGTTTGTACCAGGTCAGCCTCCCAGGACAGGACAGAGCCAGGACAGATCAGATGGTTTACACCATCGGCACTGAAGACCGGCAGATAATTCCCAGTGAGCAAGTAAGCTCCCTAAGAGAACTAGACATCTCTGCTGCTACTGTTCATCGCGAGCAGGTGACCCACCAGGCAGCAGTACTTCAGTCTCATGAGATAGAGGAGAGGGTTTCTGTGGTTCCTACCCGCCCCCCTCAGGTCTCAGCTGTTCCTGTGAAACAGCTTCACATTGCAGCATTTACATCCTCTGTGGAAGAGAGTCAGGACCTCACAGAGCAGCACTGTGATCGCATTAAAAGCCCTGAGGTCATCGAGCTGCAGGCAGCAAAAGAAAGGAAGTCGATGGTGATGTCGGCTCTTGCTGAGGAGCTCACCACACTTTCTACTGTTAGCACAGAGCCTCTGGCTGACAGGAAGGCTGCTGCTATCAAACCCACTTCTGAACCTAAACATCTAGTCAGTGGGCATCAAGTCAAGTCACAGCTGCCCATCCTTAAAGAGCAGTCTCAGGATATCCCCAAACCACACGAAGAGAAGGGTTATAAGGTTAAAGAAGGTGTTAAGATTTTATACTCTGCCCAGTCTGCAGAGAAACGAGTGCTTGCAGAGGGCCACACAACAGAACTAGCAACAGCAGATTCTGCTGTGAAATCTTCTGTTGGGAAAGAGCAGCACCGACCTGTCTTGGCCTCAGTCAGCGAGTCTAAACAGACTCTTTCCAAGGAGACTGAGTTCTCCATGCATAGGCCCAGTGAGGAGACAGCCCGTCTCAATAAGGATAGAATAATGAAAGCAGCTCTAACTACTGAGGAGAAGCATTTGCTTCAGGCTGAGCCCACTCAGCAGCTGCCGAGTCTGGACAGTGCCATGTCCATTCAGTCTCAGGTAGAAGGAGAGCAGTTGTTGCACCTGCAGGTTATAACAGATCAGGACCTCCTTCCATCTGAGAGGAGTTTCACCTGTGAGAAACCAGCAGCAGAGCAGGCAGGATCCAGGAAGAGCCCCACTCTGCTCCACACAGTTAGCCACCATGAGCAGAGGACAGTAGTGTGTGAGGACACATCAGAGTTTGAGGCCAAGGCCAGCACCATGACAATCCAGCCCGAGAAAGAGGCCCGTACCCTGCTGCATCTGCAGTCCACCCAGCCTGTGGAGGCGCTGCCCAAAGAGGGTATTCTCATAATTGAGAAGCCTGATCAGCATGTGGCGGTGCAGAAACAAGAAAAGACGAGGAGTCATGCAGCCACTTCGGAAGAGAGAAGGGAGCTCATGGCAGATTATCACACAGAGATAGATTTGTCTGTTACCGGCATTCAATCTCAGGTTCGCACCGAGCCCAGGCCTCAAAACATCCTCCAGCTCTCTTTCCAGCCCATGCAGCTGCCAAAGGAGACGCCGGTTACCTCCGACGTCAAGCAGCAGCGAGCTCTGGTGCAGAAGGAGGATCGTTTGAATGTGATGCATGTCACCAGTGTGGCAGACAGTCACACCTTAGAGGCCGGTCACACTGAGAGTCTCACAGCCGTGGATAAATTTACCTGTCAGATGGCTGTGGAGCCAAAACTTCCCACAGAGCCGATCCAGATTGAGGAGAAGGAAATCTCCACTGAGAGTAGTGTCCTTCTAGAGGCAGCAGAGCAGGACTTTGCCGTTCAGATCCAGGAGGGCCAGTCAGTCCGGCAGTCGATAGTGATGGACGAGAAGCGAGTGCTGACAGGTGAGCTCTCTCAAGAGATCACCAAGTCTGAGTCCACTAAAGTTGCCATCACTACACAGCCGAGACTGTCCCTCATGGCATCAGAGTCAAAAGACAGCACAGCTCTTCCCAAAGAAATGACGTTTGTGATTCAGATTCCTAAACCTTTCAGTCTAAACATACGGCATCAGCTCAGAGATGCTCTTCAGTCTGCCGTAGCCAGCGACCAGCCCGTGCTGCTGGCTGACGTCGTAGGAAAGTTACATCCTGTAGAAGTACAGGAAGTCAAGGTTCAAAGAGAGCCCAAGCGGGCCATGTTTACATACCTGATAACCACAACTGGTGCCCCAATGGAGATCACTGTGGCTTTTGAGGGTAAATACCCTCAGACAGCTGACCTCAGGACTGAACTCCAGGCAGCTTTCCACTCCATAGTGTACCAGGAAGCCCATGTTCTTACCTCAGAACAGCCAGGTACGATGCAGCTAGACAAACCTCAGAGGGCTCAGGTCGCCTCAGCCCGCTCTAAACAAATGCTGTCATCCATGGTAGAGACTGTGAGCGTGGCAGAGAGCACGGTGGCTTTCACTGCTGCTAAATCTCAGGCTGCCGCACTCAAGACAGAGTCCAAAGTGGCGATTGAATGTGCTGCAGCTGAGCAGCAGGTTGTGGTGCAAGAAACAAAGGCGGCAAAGATGGAACAGTCTATCTCATCCCAGATCAAAATATCCACAGAGTCCCACATGGCTTTCGAGCAGTCAGTTCAGGTGTCAAGGCAGGAGGTGAGGTCAGTTACAGTGAAAGGCAAAGAGAAAGATGTGGGAGCGGCTATTCTTACCACTACCCTGCCTCCCACCACTGTCCCCATTGAGCAGGTGGTGGATGTCAGCATCCACAAGGAGCAAAGGGAGGAGTTCTTTAAAGAGGAGATCACAGTTTCTAGACCAGAACAGAGAGAATTCCCTGTAGTAGTCACCTCTCTTGAAGACTTGTCTATTGATGAAGACAGTAAAATTACCTTTAGCACCACCATTAAACATGTCACAGAGGTAAACTGGTTTTTCAATGGACAATTGGTGAAATCTGGCAAAGAGTTCAAGTGTTCCAAAGACCATGACACATACACATTGGTTATCAACAAAGTTGTGAAGGAGAGGCATCAAGGAGAATATGTTTGTGAGGCTGAGAATGAAGCCGGCAGGACTACAACATCTTCCAGACTCACTGTGGTCTCACGAGGTTTGATAACAGGAAGAATTACTATATCATTCATTTATTCATCCACTCCCTCTGGGAACCACTAATCATTCACATAATTCGGTTCATTCACAACTTCTGTCCTCACAAAAAAATGATGCATTCGTCATTTTGGTCTCTTTATTCATTTCATAGCTCAGCATGAGCACCTTCAGCAGGCCACTGGATGGTACTAACTCACCATGTCTTGTTTGTTCCACATCATTGTACGGTCGACTGCCTGAAGTCCAGCATCATCACAGCCATGCATGTTAAACTTCAGGCTCTGTAGTCCATGAGCATCTTGCTGTGATGGTTGTGATGATTTGGGCTTTCAGGTAACTTTCATGGTCACTTTGGCATGTCTGTATCCACAGGTTCCTTTGTTTTAAACCCATGGTCCATCACATTATCTTCATAATGTCTCTCTGCATGCTTTCAGGGCTTCAACTTGACATTGCTTCATCTTTCATAAACTCTTTTCTCCTTCTTTTCAGCCTGAACCCTAGCCCCATGAGAGTCATGTTCAGTTTCTCATGAAACCATGGGGCTAATGTTCCCGCTATTTTTTCTCTTCCACAGTCACTCCTGTATCCACCATTGTTGTGCATTCCACCATCCCTGTTCCTGATCTGAGATATTTTTTTACAACAGTCTAACAGACTCCATGACTAACTTTTGCTTTCCTATTTGTCTCTGTGTGCCTCAGTGCCACCTGTCTTTAGGCAGAAAATCACCCCTCTGGAGATAAACATCGGAGGCCACGCCAAGTTCGAATGTGAAATCGAGGACGCTCCGAGCGTGACCTTCAAATGGTACAGGTCCGGAATGGAGATCAAACAGGGCGACAAGTATAGGATCATCTGCGGCTACAACAGCTCCTCCCTGGAGCTCCTGAACCCGATCAAAGCCGACAGCAGTGAATACACTTGCAAGGCTTCAAACCAGCATGGCACCGACAGCTGCACCTCCATGCTCATCGTCACTGGTAAGACCCCAGCGGGATCTTCTGTGTCTGTATTGTTATTGCTTCAACAATGTATCTGTTTGAGAGAGAGAGAATTATATTGATGCAATGTGTTTTTTTTTCCTGAATCATTATTGAGCAATGTGGAAGTAATGATCTGTTTATGAATTGGATCCGCTGTCACGTTTGGCAAGATATAATGATGTTGAGGAGCGCACTTTCTCATGTTTAAACTCACATCTCACATGTTGAGACTGCACAGCTTAATTTTAATGTTGGTGTATTTTTCCACTAAAACTGTTCTACCTGCTCTCCATAGAAATGTACCCACCGGTATTTGTATCAAAACCAGACCCAATGACTTTATTCGTGGGCAAACAAGCCGTGCTCCAGTGTTCTCTCACTGGAACCTCACCCATGGAAGTTGTCTGGCACAAGGACAACATAGCCATCTCCTCCGAGGGGAACTATTCCATGAAATGTGAAAAGAACAAGTATTCCCTTCACATTAGAAGTCTTGAACTGTCTGACATGGGAGTTTACCTGTGCAAGGCCTCCAACAGTGTTGGCACTGCCACTTTTACCACAGAGCTCAAGGTTATCAAGAAGCCCAGTTTTGTTAAGACTGTTGAGCCAGTGTCAGCTGCTCTCAATGACCCGCTGAGGCTGGAGTGCCAGGTGGATGAGGACACTGGTGTGACCGTCACCTGGACCCGGGATGGCAAAAAAGTCCACCAGAGCATGGAGTGTAAAGTGTCCTTTGAGGACAAGGTAGCTGTTGTTGAGATCCCCAAGTCCAAACTGAAGGACTCTGGGAAATATGTATGCACAGCCGCCAATGAGGCTGGGAGCTCATCCTGTGAGGCTGTGGTAACAGTTCAAGGTAAGATCTTAAAGATGATCTTTCCATTGACTTTAATGAAAACAAATATTTCTGAAATGAGCAAGTGGATTATTGCTGACAATTGTTTCTACCCTTCTGCTAGCTGACGCTAACACTGTGCACCGCTGTCTTCTTGTCTTTTGCATTTCTTTTTTGCACTTTTCTGTCTTGGTTAATTTGTTTTTTTTTTCTGTCTCTCTTTTGACAATGAACTTGGGGTTTTGAACTAAACACTCATTTCAGAGCCCCCCAACTTTGTTAAGAAAATGGAACCTAAGCTTACATGGAAACAAGGTATAGCTGCACGTTTACAGTGCACGGTTAAAGGATCGCCCGAACTTCACATCCACTGGTTCTGGAATGAGAGAGAGCTTAGTGATGGAGACAAATATAAGATATCTTTCAAGAGTGGAGTTGCCACTTTGGAGATAATGAACCTTGTGGTCACAGACAGTGGGAGTTACACCTGCGAGGTGTCAAATAATGCCGGGAGCGAGAGCTGCAACACCCTTATTGCTGTTAAAGGTTTGTCAAATCTTGCATTTACTTTACACTCACTGTTCAACTCAAAAAACATTTGGTATTAACTGCATACACTTTACTTCACCACGCAGAGCCTCCGTCCATTAGGAAAGAGCTGCAGACAGTTGAGGCAGTGAAGGGAACACCGACTCAGCTGGAGTGTGAGATCACAGGAACAGCTCCTTTTGAAATCAGCTGGTTAAAAAATAAGAAAGTCATCACCGGTGATCAGAAATATAAAATTATCTCCCAAGAGTCCTTGTCAAGGCTGGAGATCCAGACCTTTGAGAGTGCAGATGTTGGAGATTATCAGTGTGTTGTATCCAATGATGTTGGGAAAGTCACCAGTAAGGCCTTAGCTAAACTAAAAGGTTAGTAAACTGGAGATTTGTTTAATTAAGATTTAATCTTGTGCTTCAAACTCAGTTTTTAATTCTTTAACTGTTTTTGTAGAACCACCAACTTTCTCAAAGAGGGTTGAGAGTGCTACGGCAGTGTTGGGAAATACAGTAAAACTGCAGGGGACCATTAAGGGCTCTGCTCCCATCACTGTTAAATGGAAGAAAGACTCTGAAATACTGAGAGATGACGATCCAAATATCAAGATGGTGTTTGAGAACAATGTTGCTAGCTTGTCAATAACAATGGTGGCCATCAGCCATGGTGGCAAATACTCGTGCCAGGCTGAGAATGAGGCTGGCCAACAAAAATGTGAAGCTACCTTGACTGTACAAGGTCAGTTAACATATTGTATGCAAAGATACTTCTGTTAGGTTCTTACATCTTAATAACTAACAGGTCTGTCTTATCCCAGAACCTGCCAGAATCGTAGAATCTGCAGAGTCCATTAGTGTGACTGCAGGAGATTCAGCCACATTGGAGTGCAAGATTTCTGGAAGCCCAGAGCTCAAAGTGAAGTGGTTTAAAGACGGGAAGGAGATGATCAGTGGTCGCAAATATAAGATGACTCTGAAGGACAATGTTGCCTCCATGAAGATTCTTACGGCAGAAAGAGGAGACACTTCAGAGTACAAGGTGGAGGTGTCGAATAAAGTTGGGAAGGACCAGTGCACGTGCTCAGTCACGGTTTTAGGTTAGCCCCTGCTTCTTTAACATTTCCTAAAGTCTTATTTACTCACAATATCTTACTTCCAAAATCTATAGTTGTTGATTATGTTTATAACTACAACAAAAATGAGCTTTGAAAAATTGTAATCAAACATTTTGGTACTAACATTTAGTTAAAGTCTTGTAACTGATTGATTCTTTAGACAAAAACAGTATGAAACTGTGTTAATGCATGAGTTGTTTTTTCTTCAACAACCAGATCGGATAATGCCTCCAACTTTCACCAAGACCCTAAAAAGAGTTGATGGTAACATTGGTAATGATGTCTCCATGGAGTGCAAGGTGTCTGGGTCCCAGCCCATGACTATAACTTGGTTCAAAGACGACAAGGAGATTAAGTCTGGATCCAAATTCCAACCAGAATTCAAAGACAGCTCTGCTACACTAAGAATTATTGGGCTGGAGAAGGCCGACTCTGGAGTTTACAAGTGCAAAGCCACCAATTCAGCTGGCTTTAAAGAAACCAGTGGCACGCTCTACGTCAAAGGTTATGAATGTTTGGCTTATGTTGTGCCTCTATATGTTGTGAATGATTTCATGCTAACATGAAATGCAATCTTTGTTTTGTTCACGGCCTCTAGAGCCCCCAGTGTTTACAGTGAAACCAGACAACCAGGATGTTATACCAGCAACCACTGTTTCCTTCAAAACGGCCTTCACTGGAACAGCTCCTTTAGCTGTTAAGTGGTTCAGAGAGGAAAAAGAGATTACAACTGGAGGCTCTTATTTCATAAAGAAAGATGCCTCTTCAAGCTCTTTGGAGATTAACTCTGTGAAACCCAATGACTCAGCAAAATACACATGCCAAGTGTCCAACGATGCTGGGAAGGTGGACTGCACCGCAGTCCTCTTTGTGAAAGGTGCCCGTCTTAAGTATTGTGTGTCGCTGCATGAAAATGTCTTGACATCCAAATATCTCTTGATACTAACACAATGTCTTCTGTCTGATAATAAATGTTAACCTCTTCTCTCAGAACCTCCTGTGTTTGTGAGGAAGCTTGAGGCCACAAAGCTCATCACCAGCGGCGCCTCCGCCAAGCTGGAGGTCAAAGTGACGGGCAGCCCCGTCATTAGCTTTAAGTGGTTCAAGGATGAAATGGAGATCAGCTCCAGTCATAAATACAAAATGACTGTAATTGACTTAGTGGCGTCGCTGGAAATAGTCACCTGTGCAGTGGAGGATAGTGGAGATTATGTGTGTGTTGCATCCAGCGAGGCTGGTAGTGACCGCTGCAGTAGTACGGTCACAGTCAAAGGTTGGTTTCAGACATTTATTTTATTCCCAGACTCTTATTGTGACGTTGAAGTCATTTCAACATCTAATCATCTAATCCTCATCAACATTTATCCTGTTAAGACATCACACCCCCTGGTGGACAAGGACATAATTGACAACCACCAGTGGCTTAAGGGGGTGTGGCCTCTTTATAGGGTAAACACTGAGGATGTCTGAAGAAGTTATTCAGAGCATCTTCAACTTCACAATAAAACTTCAGTGGATTCTTTAAATTTTGCCTATTTGGTGTCATCATGTCACTCTTTTTGTGTGTGCTGATACGTCCGCTGTTCTCTTCTAGAGCCGCCGTTGTTTGTGCGTAGCTTGGAGCACAAAGATGTGGTGAAGGGTTCTGAGTTGATGCTGGAGGGCCAAGTCTCTGGCTCTGCTCCGTTCACCGTGTCATTTAATAAAAACACAAAGCCGATTAGGAATGACAAGAGGCACAGGATCACTGTGAAAGATGAACTGATAGCCCTGCAGGTGCTGGCTGTCGAGGCCGGAGACGTTGGTTTTTACCAGTGTACTGTTGAGAATGAAGTGGGGACGGCCTCCTGTGATTGTCAAGTAACACTAAAAGGTTGGTTTGGATGCCATATCTAAAGCCAGATCTAAAGATCTTACTTTTTAATTCTTCCCCATACATATATTTGGAGAGCCTCGCAAAAGTTCATTCTGATCTGGCAATGCTCAGTACGCATTTTGCTTAAGGCCACTTTATTTCTTCACAGGAATATTCAGTCAAGTCAATTTTTAAGCCTGAAATGCAAATTAATCTTAGAGAGTGTAATGACCTATACATGATGGATCACCATTAACTCATAGATCCATGATTCGGATAAGAATCGAGGGTCCAGAAGTGTAGGAAGTGTTCTCTGAAACTCTAACAATATCGGATTCTTGATAAGTTTAAGGGTTAGAAATAGATCTGCTAAGTCAGGTTTGGTTTTATATTGAGTATATCTTTGGATGAGGAGTTTGGAGAAGCAGACCTCACCAAGAGGCATAAATCTCATATAAAAGACTGAGCTTGCGGGATGAAGTCTGACTTTGTGAGGCTAATATTCAGTAGAGAGGCCAATAATATAAAATAATATAATTTCTTTCCTCGTAGAACCACCATCCTTTGTAAAAAAGCTGGAGAACCTCAGCTCCTTGGTTGGCAGCGAGGTTTCTCTGCAGTGCGCTCTTAAGGGTTCAGAGCCAATGACTGTGTCCTGGACAAAGGACAACCATGAGCTGAAAGAGGCTGAAAACGTTCAGATTATATATGAGAACAACACCGCCGTCCTGCACATCACCAGTTTACAGAGCAAACATGGCGGCAAATACTCTTGCCAGGCGCAGAATCAGGCCGGGAGCCAGACATGCTCTGCTGTGTTGACAGTCAAAGGTTGGTTAAAGTACTCTAGTTTGAAACGGTGTGTTCAGGCGATCCTTATCAACTCGTAAAGTCACTCATTTATAACTTTACAAGATGGAATTTCCCCTCAAATGGTCAACAAGGAGACAAGTTTACCAATTATGACATTTGGCAAACGGCTCAAACGATGGACGATGGACTTTGTTCGGCCTTCAGTATTTAGGTGCTTCCCAGAATTTTGGATGGGGGATAGATTCTAGGGATGCACGGTACGTGGTGCAGTTGCCAGGTCCGCTTCTTATTTTGTGACCAACCTGACCAACTCAGTGTCATTAAAAGAGAACAACTAAACGTGTATCATTCCTTCAAGCAATTAATTTTAGGAGGAAAAAAGTTGTTCTCTTTATGCACAAGACACGTACCGAAACCATGGACAATACCGTGGGTTAATTACACTGTTGCACCCTAATAGATTCACCATAGACCCTAGAGCAACTCAACATAAATATTTGGGAAATGACTGTTACATTATCATCTTGTGACTTTGCAAGTTAATGAGGACCGGATGCATCTTTAGAATCTGTAGTTTGTTATTGACTTAAGATATAAGATTACTTGCTGACTGTTGTGTTTAACGTCTCAGAGCCTGCTAAGGTCACAGAGGAGGCCAAGTCCATCAGTGTGACTCAGGGCGACCCGGCCACGCTGGAGGCCAGGTTCCATGGCACAAAACCGCTGAAGGCCAGATGGTTTAAAGCTGGCAAGGAGCTGACCTCAGGCCAGAGATATAAAGTACACGGCACAGACACCAGCTCTGTGCTCAAGATTATTAAAACAGAGAAAAGTGACAGTGGCGACTACACCTTTGAGGTTTCCAATGATGTGGGCCAAAGTTCTTGCGAGGCCACACTCACCATTCTCGGTCAGTTCTTAATGGTTACCCTAAATCTTAACATCTGGTTTGTTTAATTACATCTTACTTTAAACATTGCTTCTCACCTCCTTTGTCCTCCATCTGTGTTAGATCAAATAATTCCACCGTCTTTTACAAGAAAACTGAAGCAGACAGAAGGTATCAAAGGATCGTTTGCTCATCTGGAGTGTCTTGTATCTGGCTCCCTGCCGATAACGATACAGTGGTACAGAGATGAGAAAGAGATCCAGGCTGATGACAAACACAAATGCACATTCTTTGAAAATGTTGCTTTTCTGGAAATCTCTAATCTTGACAGTAAAGACAGTGGCAGCTATACCTGCATTGCTAAAAATAAAGCAGGAACTGTCCAGTGCTCGGGGATCTTGTTTGTCAAAGGTTTGAACACAATTTAATGTGTCTAATCAAAGTAATGCTACACAACTTAAAATATATTTGCAGCTTTCTCAAGCATTATTCCATTTTTTTCTCTTCCAGAACCACCTTGCATTCTTGAAAAGCCTGAATCCATGAATGTTTTGCCCGGCTCAAAGGTCCAGTTTAACGTACTGGTCTCTGGCACACCACCACTGACCATCAAATGGTTTAAAAACAAGAAAGAGATTTTATCCAGCACCGACTGCAATGTGGTCAAAGACAACACCTCAAGCTCACTGGAGCTCTTCTTTGCTAAAACCTCAGATTCTGGAGAATATGTGTGTGAGATACAGAACAATGTGGGCTCCACTTCATGCCAGACAACACTCTTTGTTAAAGGTCACCCTTCTTTTTGTGAAACTGAGTCTGTAAATATGTCTCCATCCATCTGTTCTTATTGGCATTTTATAATTCAGAAGTCATGCATTGAAGACTGATCCTTCACTTTTTGATTTGGTCAAAGTCAGTTAGTAAGTTAGTGTTTTCATTGAAAACTTTGCTGCACCTCCCACTTCCCCACTGCACTGGCCAAAAACTGCTCAAACCATCTGCAAATGGCAAAGATGACCAGCAGGGGGCAGTGTAAGTGCAATGTTAAAGTCAGTGGGATCTCTATATATTTATATATAATATATTTAGTTTTGCAGTTTCTGGATATTCACAAAACAATTGATGGACAAACACGTTTTAGATTTGAGAAGCATTTGGGTGGAAACATAATTGTGAGCTATTTAGAGATCAGAGTTTTCTCCTCCTTGTCTCCATAATGGTTACCGCAATCATTTTATTTTGTTTCTCAGAGCCCCCTAAGTTCACACGAACTCCGGCCCGTGTGTCTGTGGTCCGTCCCGGTCAGAGTAAAGTGTTTGAGTGCCAGGTGACCGGCACACCTGAGATAGACATCTACTGGTTTAAGGAAGGCTCTGAGATCAGCCCCAGTGATCGATACAGGATGGCCTTTGTTAACTCTGTGGCCACTCTGGAAGTCTGTGGGGCTGATACCAAAGACAGTGGGCTTTACTACTGCGAGGCTCGTAATGAGGCCGGCAGTGAGAGCTGCAACATGGAGCTCAAGGTCAAAGGTTAGTTATGCCAGAAGACTTGTTGTGCAAGAGTTGTAAGAAAGTAGGATTGGAGGCAAGTGTTTCCCAAACACTAGACTGTATTGGTTTTAATGTTAGGTTCCTGAAACGATATGATTATTTCAAATTGAGCCATTTTACCTTAACTAGCTGGCCAAATATTATGGTTAATCAATCCGAACAGTTTAAATTCTCTCTCAGCTGAAATAATTTATTTGTGAAACTTAATTTCCAAATTAATAGAATATCCTGATAGAGTTTGTCAGTGGCGTAAATTATTATCCAGGAAACAGTGAACTCTTCAGAAAAAGGTGGGTGACAGTGTGTTTTCTTTCATCTCAGAACCGCCAACATTCATTAGAGAGCTGGCTCCAGCTGATGTTGTGAAGGGCTCCAGTGCCTGTTTTGAGTGTGAGATTTCTGGGACTGGTCCATTTGAGATAACCTGGCACAAAGATGTGAAGGAGATCAAACCCAGTGCTAAACACGGCTTCTCCCAGACAAATGGCAATGTGCGTCTGGAGGTGCACAGGTGTGACACTGTAGATATGAGTGAATACCACTGCACTGTTTCTAACGAGGTGGGAAGCTGTACTTGTAAGACTACGCTGAGCCTCAAAGGTTGGTCTGATCAGAATTACAATGTTCTTTCTTTTTAGGTAATAACTGACCATTTACTTAAACATTTCATTGGCTTTCTCTAATAGAACCACCAACATTTAACAAGAGGATTGAGGACACTGCCACTGTTCTGGGTAAAAAGGCAGAGTTTCAGTGTGTTGTGGAGGGTTCTCCCACTCTCTCTGTACAATGGCAAAAAGATGATAACTGGATTTTGGAGGATCCAAAGATTGAGAGAACATTTACGAACAATGTGGCAACTCTCAGGATTCCTGCCTGTGAGGCAACACACAGCGGGAAGTACACCTGCCAGGTGGTGAATGAGGCCGGGCAGGACAAGTGCTTTGCTACCCTAACGGTGCAAGGTATACCTGTGCTCAACTAATCATGGCTATCAAATCTTTTTTGGTTTTTACTGTGTTAGAAACATTGACTTTGCTTTGCATTGTAGAGCCTCCTTGTATCACAGAGAAACCTGAAGTGATAAAGGTTACAGTGGGAGATCCAGTCAGTCTGGACTGTAAGGTAACAGGCTCACCTGAGCTCAGAGTGAAATGGATGAAAGGTGGCAGGGAGCTTCAGTCCATCAGGCAGCACAAGCTGACCTTTGAAAACAACATGAGCAGCCTAAAGGTTCAGTCCGCTCAGAAAGAGGACGAAGGAGAGTATGTCTTCGAGGTGGCAAACCACATCAGTAGCTGCAGCTGCACGGTCAAACTGATCGTACTAGGTTGGTGTGAAAACATAAACTCCTGTGGTACATTGTGACATGTTGAACAAAGTCTAATTCTTATTATTCTTTTGGTAACAGAACAAGTAATTGCCCCAAGTTTCATCAAACCTCTGGTAGAAATGCAAGAGATTTTGGGCTCCTTTGTTCAGATAAGTTGCAAAATATCCGGGTCCCTCCCGATCTCTGTGGAATGGAAAAAAGACGGGATTAAAATCACGAGTGGTGTAAAACACAAACTCATTCAGCAGGACAATTCTGTGTCCGTTGAAATTGAACAACTAGAGAGATCGGACGCAGGGTCCTACTCTTGCAAACTGACCAACGCAGCAGGAAGCTGTGAATGCACTGGATCCCTCATGGTTAAAGGTTAGACATTGATTCCCAACATGATCGGTCGTGCAGTCCTCAATCAAAGGTGAGTACCTCTTTAACATGGTCCGTCTTGTTTTCTTCAGAACCTCCCAGCTTTGTGACGCTGCCTGAATCCCAGGCGGCCATACCCAATGCCACTGTACGCTTCAAAGGCACATTTAAGGGGACGGCTCCTTTCACGGTCAAATGGTTCAAGGATGACACAGAGCTCATGACCGGGCCCGCCTGTTTCACAGGGCTGGAGGGGCTGTCTTGCTTCTTAGACCTCTTTTCAGTGGCTTTCACCCAGAGTGGAGTTTACTCTTGCCAAGTCAGTAACGACGCTGGCTCTGTACGCTGTAGTGCAGACCTGACAGTCAAAGGTTGGACGTGCATCTTTCAGATCAACTCTTGCGTGGCTGTAACCATCTCATATGTGCATCACTGCAATAGTGATTCTCTGTCACCCTTTCCCAGCTTTCGCAGCACTTTCATTGTTACTATTTGAAGCTTTTCATTGCTGCAGCTGCTCATCAAGATCTGTTTGTTGCCTTTGAGATGCATCTGCATTACCACAACCATCCTGTCCCTGCTGCTAACCCATCATTGCCAGCTTACCTCATCTGCTCACCACTTGCCTGTTGTAACAATCTAGTTTTAGTGTCCCTACATCTACCAGAAGCTAATATATCTATATTTTGGCTTTTCAGAACCACCTGAGTTTGTGCTGAAACTCCCTGCCATTAAGTTTGTGAAGCAGGGTGAGTCACTCCGTCTGGAGTGCAAAGTCAGTGGCACAGCCCCCCTCAAAGCGACCTGGTACAAACAGGACACCAAGGTCATGGACGGGGGCAACTACAGAACTTCATTTGTTGACTCAGTAGCAGTCCTGGAACTGCTCTCCACCAGCTTTGATGATGATGGAGTTTATACCTGCGAAGCTCAGAATGATGCTGGCAGTGTCAGCTGCAGCACCACACTTACCGTTAAAGGTCAGCCTTTCGATGACTTCCTAATCATCATTTACTAATCATGGTCTGACTTTTTGAAGCACTGACTATTCAGTGAAATTAACGTCAAAGTTTTGTTGTTCCTTAAAGCTGGAATACGTAACAATTTAATAAGTATTTTATATATACGTCCAGAATGGTGGAGTTATCGTCAAATGCTCAGGCTGGAAACTTGGTTCAGTCCTTTTTTCCACCACTGAGAAATCAGCTTGTTGGGTGCCCCAGCCAATAAAAACATGCTGGAAACATTTCTGGTCAATTAAACACATTTTTGTCATAGTAGTATGAAGTTCAAACTAATTCCCCAAGTCTCCCCTCTTAGCTGTAGTGCTATTGTTCTTCCGCAACAAATTTGTCTCTTCAGCAGGGCTGCTGTACCTCCAATAGCCAACATCTTTGCCAGAAAAAATTGGCATTTTAGTTGTAGTTCCATCATATTTCCACAAAAAGTCCCCCACATTAACTATAATTCAATCAAACAACCACAAGTCCGCCATCTGGGCTGTAGTTCAAATCTCATCAAGTGCACTTTAATCAAACACTGACAGGTCCACCATGTGGACTGTAGTCACAATAAATGTCCACGTAAACTCTCAGCTTTAGTTTCCACACATTTTCCCAACTCAGCAGCCTTGACTATAGTTCCAACAACAAGTGTGCCAACACCTTAGTTGTAGTTCCAATAAACTTCCTTAACAACACCATCTTGGATGAAGGCGTTTTGCCGCTTTAAAGTGTGACAACACATGAAATGTTACGGGATTCCAGCTTTAATAATTCGTCATGGATTATTTTTCCGTGTTTACCTTAACTTTAACAGTTTCCTGATCTTTTTATAGACCCACCATCTTTTGTCAAAGTACCTCAGCCCGTTGAGGGGCTGAAGGGTAAGGACGTGAGTCTGTACTGCGAGATAAGCGGTACAGCTCCGTTCCAGATCACCTGGTTCAAAGACAGGAAACCTCTGATGGAGAGCAGGAAGTATAAGATGGTGAGCGAGGGCAGCTCGGCTACGCTGCATGTCATTGGGATAGAGTCGTCGGACGCCGGCGAATACGAGTGCAAAGTGTCAAACAATGTAGGAAGTGATACCTGCCAGACGTCAGTTAAACTCAGAGGTCAGTAGAAATTGCGATAAGTCATAATTATTAGATTTCTTAAAATACTTGTCACCTTGCTGACTTTACCTTTTTGCGCTGTTTTTCTCCTCTCTTCAGAGCCACCGTCGTTTGTGAAGAAACTGTCAAACATGACAGTGGTACTGGGAGAGGAGGTGACCCTTGTGGCCACTGTTAAAGGCTCTGAACCCATTACTGTGTCCTGGGTTCAAGACAAGGATCACATTCTCAGGGACGGTGACAACAGGAAAATCACCTTTGAGAACAACCAGGTCGCTCTTAAAGTCTTTAAGGCTGACGCAACCACGGCAGGCAAATACACCTGCCAACTCAGAAACGATGCTGGGAGTGTGGAGTGTTTCGCTAACTTGACTGTTCTAGGTTTGTAATCATATAACTCTCTCTTTCTCTTGCAGTTTTGTTTTTTGTCATCCTTCCTCCTCCTGCAGGTTTGATTAAGAGCATGTCCTCCTTCTTCTGTGTTAATTCCAGAACCTGCAAAGATCATAGACAAGCCAGACGCCCTCAGCGTGACGGCGGGAGACATCGCCGCCCTGGAGGTCAAAGTTTGTGGCACCCCGGAGCTGATACCGAAGTGGTTCAAGGACGGAGTCGAGCTGGCCTCCGGGAGGAAATACAAAATCTCATTTTCTCAGATGATTTCCAGCCTGAACGTGCTCTCTGCTGAGAAGGTGGACTCTGGAGAATATACATTCGAGGTTATGAACGAGGTCGGGAAGGACCTGAGCAAAATCAACCTGACCGTCTTAGGTTGGTAGTCTCCTCCTACTACTACGGCAATAGAATATCATCTCCTTAAACCCACACAACACTCAGATACTCTTAATCCTCTCCAGCTATTCTCAAAACCGCCATTTTCTTGCAATGGTTTTATAAAATAAACCTAACAGAGCAGATCAATTCTTTTATGAATAGTAATAGCTTTTTGGGGTCAGGTTATAGCATGGCTAACACTTATCAGCTTCAGTAGCACTAAAACATGGAGTTCCACAGGGCTCTGATGTCAGGCCCTTGTTATTTTCTACGCTGCTACGCTTTCCTTTGACAAAAATAACACAAGAAGAAAGAACCTCAACATGTGCATCAAATTTCTACAGTTAAACTCAGAAAAATCAGAGATAATTGTCATTGGACTAAACTTTAGCAAGAACACATCACACATCTCTTTAAGAACCATTTTAATAATCACCCTTCAGGCTCGTCGGTGGTTAGCTCCAGACTACAAAGCTGACCTTCTGTACAGAATCACTAGTTTAGACTTGCTTTAGACTGGCTTTTGTTGATTTTACTTACCCTCACTTAGAACTATCTTTATCTACACAATTACATTTTAAATTCACCAACAAAAGCAAATGTTTTCAATGGAAAATGTTGAGTCTAAAACTGACAAAAAAGAGAATGACTCAACAAGCTTATGAATCCAACCAGATTTTTATTGTAACCTTTCAGTTAGGGCTTGGAGATATGACCTCAAATCAATGTCACGATTAATTGAACATTTTACCGCGATTAGGATTAATGAACGGTTATTTTGTTTTTGTTTTTTGTCCTCAGAATTCACTGACACGGTTGTCTTCTGTAAATATGCTCAACTACTAAAGCAGGGATATATTTTCTAATGAAAAAGTGCATATGTTTGTGATTTTAAAGAAATGAAGGAAATGCACACCGATGAACTATTTTGAGGTTATTTATTGAATATTATAAACTGAAATCAAAGCATCGCTTGAAAGGAAAACATCACATTTTAGTTTTGAAGTAGAAATCAACCTCTCCAAAACAGTAGAAAATAAATAACGTGCACTTCTTGCAGTGTTTGCAGTTCACTACTTTTTGTTCGATGTCGACATGACTTTTTACTTGGGTACAAACCGCTTGATTTGCTCGGTTGGCTTGATTGATTTGAGTTCTTCTCCATGCTGCTTCCATGTCGTGGATTGGATGGAATTAAAATAATCGTCATGGGCAAGATCACGTCAGTTAGAGGTTTTGAATGTTGCTTACGATTAATTTTCAATTAATTGCCCAGCCGTACTTTCAATATTTATTTGACAGTTTTCTATACTAGGTCCAACAGCCTGTTAATGACCTTTAACTCCTCATAGATAAGATCAGTCCTCCAATATTCACAAGGAAGTTGAAGGACTGCAACACAGTGGTGGGAGCAGCCGGAGAGATGGAGTGCAAAGTGTCCGGCTCGCCTCCTTTCATCATCTCCTGGTACCACGACGGGGAGGAGATCCAGAGTGGACCCAACTACGAGATCTCATTCAGCAACAACAGCTGCATGCTCAGAGTGTCCACGCTGAAGCTGTCCGACTCAGGAATGTACAAATGTAAAGCTGTGAACAAGGCCGGGTCCACTGAGACCATGTCCTCGCTGGTCGTCAAAGGTCAGAAAGACGTGATGCACATTAAGTACTTTGAGTGGAGGGAGAAGGTGTTTTACTCTTCCATTAACACTCTGATTCCACCCTGTTTGAACCCAGAACCTCCATCCTTTGTGGTGGCGCCGCAGCCGGTGGATGCCATGCCTGGCTCCAACGTGACGTTCTCTGCCATGGTGAAGGGCAGCGCCCCCCTGAAGCTGAAGTGGTTCAGAGGAGCCAAGGAGATCCTGTCCGGACATGGCTGTAACTTCTCCCTGAAGGACAACCAGGTTATTCTGGAGCTCTTCAGCGTGGACAGAAATCACGCCGGAGAGTACACCTGTCAGATCATCAACGAGGCGGGGAAGGAGAGCTGCCCCGTGAACCTTACCGTCAAAGGTCAGTCTCACCTCAATATTATACTTATCCTCTTGGACCCCATCATTTAAAAGTAAGGTTTTTTTTTTAAATCAGTGCCAAACAACATTTGATGTACCCATTCAGAACTTGGCATGCTGTTAGTTAGTTAATTACTTAATTAGTTTGACCTTTAAATATATTGTCTCTGTACAGTTTTTAATTGAAAGTGTCTCATTCTGTTTCAGTTTTAGCTTTTTTGGAATGGGGGGTTGTACGTTTATGTCTGCTGATGGGTGGTGGGAGTAAAATAAACTGCATATTTATCTGTATTTATAAATCTAATGAGATCAAATCAGATGAAACCCAAATTGGACATCGTTGCATGAAAACACTTAGGAGGAATTCGATAAAGTAAAGCACATTTAAATGGGCCTTAAACTCCACATTAGATTAACTCTCGAAGGCTTTTTCTTTCAGTCTGGACATGATACGTCTGCAGACCACATTTCTTACATCTATGTGAAGTTTAAAGATGGAAAGATGCTGATATCGAGCCAGTTTGTAACACGAGCATGAGAACCATATTTAATTATTTTCTGACACGTGTTGAGCTCACCAAGCCCCTCAAAAATGTGTCTGAAGAGGCCAAAAAAATACTAATAATAACAGCTTATGTTAAGTTTCAGTTGGGTCCACCTTTCTGTCAGAAACCATTGATGATAATCTCTTCTTCTAGATTAGTTTATCATCAGTTTCTGAACTGAACTGTGTGTCTGACTGTGTCGCTCAGAGCCGGCCGCCTTCTCCAAGAAGCTGAAGGACGTGTCGGTGGAAAAAGGCAAACCTCTGACGCTGGAGTGCACCTACACCGGAACTCCGAAGATCACCGTGAACTGGTACAAGGACGGCCAACAGATCTTTGCCTCCTACAAGTACAACATCACCACCACAGAAAGCTCCTGCATCCTCGAGTGTCTGAGCACTGACGACAAGGAGGCAGCAGGGAGGTTCTCCTGCGAAGTATCCAACGACGCCGGCAGAGACAAGTGTGACGCCGTCGTGTCCATCCTCGGTCAGTCCGGCTTCTGTTCGCTTTTCAGAGAAACCTTTCAATGTGTCTGCAGTTAACTTTAAAGTTCTGTCACATCCTGTTGTTGGTTTTAGCTTAGCTCACTGTAGGAGAAGAAGCAGCTCCACTCAGAGCTCTAAAATGTCTCCAAACATGATGGTTTATCCAACAGAACTACACGTTTTCATTCATTATATTTATTCTAATCTTCAATTAAGTTTTCATTTATTCCCATTTCCATCTGTAACTCACACAAAAGCTGTTCAATATAAACCCCCTGATAATACCAGTCAGGTGCTTTTTATTCTCTAATGTGTAATTAAAAGTGGCAAATCTGAAAAAAAAAAGTGGGGGAAAAAACAACTTTTTTCTCCCAGATTCACCACTTTAATCTCACAAATCTGCAAAAAATGTTCTCGTAGGTTTGCCACTTTAATCTCGTCAACTTTTTCTACCATTAATTTGAGATTTTTGTGGTCACAAATTTGAGATTTTTTTCTCTCACAAATTTGTAACTTTTTTACCATTAATTTGAGTATGTAATATCCTCCAATATTCTCTAGGGATGAAATTTGGAATTTGTAAGTATTTCAATGCGTGCCCTATTAAGGGTTAATTCTACTTGTCATACCTGTTTCTGTGAAGTTATAACAGTGTCGTCTGTGCAGCACCAGCTCCGTCCAGCAGGTGTCAGGCTTCTCACTACTGTTTGTCCCCACAGAGCCTCCATACTTCGTGGAGTCCCTGGAGCCGATGGAGGTGACGTCTGGAGACGCCGTGTGTCTGAAGTGTCAGGTGGCGGGAACGCCCGACATCAAAGTGTCGTGGTTCAAGGCGGACGGGAAGGTCCGGTCCAGCCCCACCTGCAGGCTGGAGTACACCAAGGGGGTCGCCTGCCTGAAGCTCACCAAGGCCACCAAGGCCGACATCGGAGAGTACACCTGCAAGGCGGAGAACCAGATTGGCTCTGCCTCCTCCACCTGCAGACTCTCCGTGCTCGGTGAGTCTACATCTACCTGCATCTGTGTCTCTAAAGTTCACTTTCACTGCCAAAATATTAACTTTTCTCACCGATACAATGTTTGTTTTCCTATTAGAAATATGATAAGATTAGAAATTCCTTTCTGAGTCCCACAGCAGTGTCAATAAAGCTATAAAGCATCAATAAAACAGCAATAAATAGTAAACAAGCAATATAATCTAAAAAGAATATTAAAAGTATTAGCAATTTTGGTAACGCTTTATATTAAGGTCCTTGTAATAACCATTAATTAACAAGTAATAAGGCCCTTGTAAGTCCTTACAAGATGCTTATTAACATTATTGTGTGTTTATAAGCTTATATAAGTGTTAATAATGGCATTACAAACACCCATAATTTATGGTCCTTATGGATTACAGATGATACAGAATACAGGATCAGTCATATAGAGCACCAATATTAGTGACATCTAATTTCTCTATATAATTCAAAAAGGGTTTCCAAATAGCATAACATTTTTGAATACATCCTCTTGTAGAATAACAAATCTTTTCTAATACCAAGTGGTGTAGAAGATCATTGATAAAATAAAGGTTTTGAATGCTTAAATATCATCTTTGCCGTTTTTTAATGTGGCCCCTGATTAAACACTGGCCCCTGCTTGGCCCCCACAGTACCATTGGTCTAGAACCGTTAATCCTAATGTTCCTCCGTCTCTTCGCCTCAGAGGCCAAAACGCCGCCGTCCTTCCCGAAGAAGATCACCAGCCTGCAGCAGACGGAGGGTGAGCCCGTCCGCTTCGAGTGCCGCGTGGCCGGCTCTTCGCCGGTCGACGTGGCGTGGCTGAAGGACGGCGAGCCACTGCAGCCGGGCGGAGACTTCTCCATGCTGTACGACGACAACACGGCCGCGCTGCTGATCGGCCGCGGAGAGAAGAGACACTCCGGGGAATACACCTGCGTGGCCACCAACAGCGTAGGCTCCGCCTCCTGCAGAGCCAAGCTCACGCTGCAAGGTCGGTACTGTTAGCCACTTTATCCTTTATCATAACGCCTTCATGCTGCAGCAGGGAGAGATCCTCCTGCTCAGTTCCTCCTCCTCCTCCTCCTCCTCCTCCTCCTCCCGCCTGAGATTAAAGTTTTTCAGGGCGTTCCTTTGTGTGATAAGGAAACTTCCTGTCCTCACGCCTTTCTCTCTCCTCCTCTCTGTCTCTCTTTCTCCTCCTCTCTGTCTCTCTTTCTCCTCCTCTTTCTCCTCTTTCTCCTCTCTCCTCTGCCTCTCTCTCTCTCTCCTCTCTCTTCTCCTCCTTCTCTCTCTCTCTTCTCCTCCTCCTCTCTCCTCCTCTCTCTCTCTCTCCTCTCTCCTCCTCTCTCTCTCTCTCCTCTCTCCTCCTCTCTCTCTCTCTCCTCTCTCCTCCTCTCTCTCTTCTCTCTTTCTCCTCATCTCTCTCCTCTCTCCTCCTCTTTCTCTTCTCTCTTTCTCCTCCTCTCTCTCCTCTCTCTTCTCCTCCTCCTCTCTCTCCTCTCTCCTCCTCCTCTCTCTCCTCTCTCTACTCCTGCCACCTGAGACACTTTTTTAAATCACCTTCAGGTCACAATGTTTAACCATAACGTAACGTAACGTAACGTAACGTAACGTAACGTAACGTAACGTAACTTAACTTAACTTAACTTAACTTAACTTAACTTAACTTAACTTAACTTAACTTAACTTAACTTAACTTAACTTAACTTAACTTAACTTAACTTAACTTAACTTAACTTAACTTAACTGAGAAACCTGCAGAGAAAAGTTCTTGTGTCAGATGTTGTGTGAGACAGTGTGATGCTGTAAACATGTAAACAAACATGTAAACAAACATGTAAACGTGTTGTCTTGCCTCTTGGCGGCCTCCTGCAGAGCCCCGCTACCCGCCGCTCTTTGACAGGAAGTTGTCACCGCTAGAGGTGACGGTGGGCGACAGCATCGAGCTGGAGTGTCACATGACCGGCTCCGCCCCCATCAAGGTCACGTGGTCCAAAGACCACAAAGACATCCGCAGCGGCGGCAACTACAAGATGAGCTGCGAGGACAACACGCCTCACCTGAGCATCCTGAAGGCCGACAAGAACGACTCGGGGAGATACTTCTGCCACGCCACCAACGACTCGGGCAAGGACTCGTGCTCTGCTGACATCACGGTCAAAGGTATTTAACCCGGGAGATACCGGGAGATACCGGGCGCTAATAGAGCCCAGAGGAAAAAACACACTAACAAGTTTTTAACATTTTTTTCAAGTGGTGTTTTAAAAAAAAAAAAAACTGACTATGCTCGTAAGAGCTTCTTCCTTATTTTATTCTTCCATTTCTTCCACGCCATAAAAATCCCCTGAATGTTACCTTGTGGAGAGGCTAGAGTGGATGAAATCATTGCTAGAGTGGAGAAGGAGAGGCCAATTTGTCAAAAAAATAAATTTAGAAACTCTGCTCAAGGCCACAGATTCCACTCTACAGAAATCATTTATACATAGAAACAAATCGGTTCACTGATAGGAGCTACGGTTTGGCCAAAAATGCTTTCTGTTCGAGGGAACTTTCAGCTGGTTTTCTCTCTCAGTGGGGTCAAATGTCACAGGAGCAGCTGTGGTTGATTGCTCTGCTCTGATTGGTTGCCGCCACCTGGCCCTGGTTGCTTAGCTACCAAAGCCTACAGCCTAGTTATTATAACTCTATGTTGAATGTTTTTCCTCTTTTTTATAATCTTTATTTTTAACATTTTTATTCCTTACTGTAGTTATTTCTTTAAAAAAAAAAAAAAATATTATGAAACATTTTTTATTTCATAAATATTTAAAATATTATTTTATGAATTTTATTATATTATTTTTGTAGCATTATTTTTATTTATTTATTTAAATAATAATTATGAAACATTTTTTTAAAATATATTTTTAAAATTATTTTAATATTATTTTTGTATTATTATTTTTATTTAGTTTTTTTGTCAGATTATTATTAAGTATTTCAAGCAGGAAAAAGTTTTTTTCACCTGGTGATTTTTTCCCCAATAATTTCTTATTATTATTATTATTATTGTTCTTTGTTGAATGTTTTTTCTCTTTTTTATGATCTTTATTTATAAAATTTTGATCCCTTACTGTAGTTACTTCAAAAAATAATTATCAAACATTTTTTATTTCATAAATAAATATTTCATTATTTTGATAATTCTTTTTTATAAATTTTATTATATTATTTTTGTATCATTATTTTTATTTATGTATTATTATTTATTATTTATTATTATTTTGTTTGTATTATTTGTATGTATTTTAAGAAGAAAAGGTATCGACTTTATTCATTTTTCTCAGTATTTTTTTCTTTTTCTTCTTTTTGTCTTTTGGTGAAAATTCAGCTTGATGGCCCATTTTATTATTATTATTATTAGTATTATTATTATTATTATTAATAAGATTTTTGACCTGGAAACAAGTGGGGAGAATTTATTTTTCTTTTATCATGTTTCTTATTCATTTATGTGTTATATCTTCAGCTGTGAAAACAGGTATCAAAAATGTTTTACTAAAATCTTTGTTTTGTAAGGTTATTATGTGAAACACCAGGTGATTTCTTCTTTACTAATTTACTTACTAATAATTTTCTAACTTACGTTTTTGTAAAAACTCTTGAAAACAGGTGAAAAACATTTTTCTTTAAGTCAGGAAAATCTTTCAGGTGACAACAATCTTGTGAGGAGAAATTAAAACTCATCTTTTAATTTAAATCAAACTCAGAAACTGGACCTGAGTCTTTCTTATGAACCGGTCTCTCCGGGCTCCCGTTCTCTTCATTAACACTCAGCCCAGTTTTTCAGGGCGTTTCTTTGTGTGATAAGGGAACTTCCCGTCTTTTGCCCCTCTTTCTCCTCCTCTCAGAGCGTAAGAACCCTCCGGTGTTCACCAAGAAGCCTTCAGACCACATCGAGGACCTGGAGGGGAAGCTGGTGAAGATCGAGGGCCGCGTGTCCGGCTCCCAGCCGATGGCCGTCAGCTGGTTCAAGGACGACTCGGAGATCCGCAGCTCCGACAAATACGACATCACCTTCAAGAGCAACGTGGCCGTGCTCTGCATCAGGAGCAGCCAGGTGACGGACAGCGGCAGGTACAGCTGCCGCGCCGCCAACGAGGCCGGCAGCACTTCCTGTGACGTCACCGTGGGGATCTCAGGTCGGCATCACCTGTTACATTTAACTTTTACATTCAGTCATTTAGCAGACGCTCTTATCCAAAGCGACTTACAGAAAAAAGGGAAACAATCAAGGTATAGTGGATTAACCCTTTATCAGGCAAAGAACTATATTTGGTAACTTCAGGTAATGTTTAGAGAAAAAAGTAGCAAATTTACTAGATTAAAGTGGACAATCTACAAGAAAAAAAAGGCGGAGATTTGAGAGATTTAAAGTGGCAAATCTGCGCGAAAAAAGTTGCAGATTTATGAGAAAAAAGTGGGAAAAAAGCGACTTTTTTCTCCCAGATTCACCACTTTAACCCTTAATAGGTCACTCATTGAAGTACTTGCAAATTTCAACCCTAGAGAATATTGGAGGATATTACATACAGCCAGAATATGTAAAAAAAAAACATACGAAAATAATATTTTGAGAAAAAAGTTTACGAGATTAAAGTGGCAAATCAACGAGAAATAAAATGCGTAGATTTATGAGATTTAAAGTGGTGAATCTAGGAGAAAAAAGTTGCTTTTTTCCCAGATTTGCCATTTTAATCTAGTAAATTTGCAACTTTTTTCTCGAAATATTACCTGAAGTTACCAAATATAGTTATTTGCCTGATAAAGGGTTAACAGCCGTTAGTGCAGCAATAAGTGGGTAGCGAGGATTATTAAAGGAGTAGCTCTGGAGGAAAGCAGAGGTACCAGTTTGTTCTGATCGCTCTAAAAAAACAATTTCTTCATTTTTCTTTACAAAACACATATGTAGACGTTCAGGAAGAACTCAGGATGCTCAAAGTGAAGTTGGTTCACTAATAGGAGCTACGGTTTGGCCAAAAATGTTTTCTGTTCGAGGGGAACTTTCAGCTGGTTTTCTCTTTCTAAGTGGCGTCAAATGTCACAGGAGGAGCTGTGGTTGATTGCTCTGCTCTGATTGGTGGCCACCAACTGGCCCTGGTTGCTTGGCTACCAAAGCCTATCACAAAATTACGAGAAATTATTAATACACACACAAATACAATTTAAATATTTATGTCAGGGGTTTGTTTATTTCAGGAATTATTTAATTGGGTTTATTTATCTTTTAAAAAAAACCTTGTCTTTATTTAACCTCCTGTGACCCTGCGTCCTCATATGTGGACATTACATTTTAGGTTTGCCTTTTGACCTTTTACTTCATTCTGCTTAACTATCACATGTTGTCCTCAGTAGAACACACTCTAGAAAAAGCACAATACATCAGTCAGTGTAAAAATCAGATGGCAGCATCTTGGTAAAGTCAATCAACAGCTTATCCGCAGACAAAAGTGGACCAGGTACAAAACCTGATCAGATTCTATGGTTAAAACTTGTTTATTTGTGATAAATAAGGTTTGTAGATTGATATTCTGTACAAATTTGACTATTTTTTAGCAATAGCAACAAGCTACGACGCTACCAATCAGGAAGTACTCATTTGAGAATGAATGGCCTTTTTTTGTTGTTCTTCCAAAGAGAGTAAGGGTGTAAATGTAAGAAAATAAACATTTTTATACAATGGTGAATTAATTGTGTAAGACAATAAAATAAACCCATTATTTATTCCAAAAACTACTTCCTGTTCAAAGACAATGCCTAGTTTTTGTACTTATCAGGTCCTACTAATCCTAAATATCTAGGAGAAACTAACAATACTTAGCAAACAAAAGCTCTCAGGAGGTTAATAAGTAATTTGAAAAACAAACTGGAGAAAAGGTTTGTCTCAGGTGTCTCAGGTGTTTCGTCTTATCTCGTCAGTAAACGTCCAGATGTCTCTCGTGTGTCCTCAGAAGCGAAGAAGCCTCCGGTGTTCGACGTCCCCCTGAAGCCGCTGACGGTGGACGAGGGCGAGCGTCTGAGTCTGCGCTGCCACGTGTGCGGCCCGGCGCCCCTGAAGGTCCAGTGGATGAAGGACAGGAAGGACCTGGCGTCCTCCGGCAGCACCAGGATCACCTTCTCTGAAGGGACGGCGTGCCTGGAGATAAGCTCCGCCTCCCGACACGACGCCGGAGATTACCTCTGCAAGGCCACCAACGACGCCGGCACCGACTTCTGCAAGGCCAAAGTCACCGTCAAGGGTCAGTTAATATACTGGGAAATAATATAAAATATAAATATATGAATATATAAGGCTAAAGTCAATGTCAGAAGTAGAAATAAAAAATAAAATTAATATTATAAAATATAAATATGAGGCTAAAGTCACCATCAGAGGTAGAAATACATTTTTTTTAAATAATGTAAAATATATAACACCAAAGTCACTGTCAAAGGAACAAATAAAAAAATGAAATAAAATAATTAAAATAAAATATAAATATATAAAACCAAAGTCACCGTCAAAGGTAGAAATAAAAAAATAATTATTATAATATAAAATATAAATATATGAGGCCAAAGTCACCATCAAGGGTCAGTTAATATACTGTGAAATAATATAAAATATAAATATATAAGGCCAAAGTCAGTGTCAGAAGTAGAAATAAAAAATAAAATTAATAATTTAAATATAAATATATAAGGCCAAAGTCACTGTAAAAAAGGTAGAAATAAAAAAATAATATTAATAATATAAAGTATAAATACATAAGGCCAAAGTCACCATCAAAGGTAGAAATAAAAAAAATAAAAATAATATTAATATGATGTATAAATACACAAGACCAAAGTCACCATCAAAGATCAAAATAAAAAAAAAATATTAATAATATGAAAAATAAATATATAAGGCAAAAGTCACCATCAAAGGCAGAAATAAAAAAAATATGTTAATAATATAAAATATTAATACATAAGCCCAAAGTCACCGATAAAGGTGCAAAAAAAGTGAAAAATATTTATAACAAATCATCTAAAATGATAACATAACTAAATATATACATTGTGCTAATGATAATATATAACAAATATATATATAATGATGATATAACAAAGTAATCATGAAGCAATGTTTATTCTGACATTTAATTTAATTTAACAGTAATTATGATGAAAAGTAATTGAAGTGAATATGAAATAAATAAATATATCTGTGAAATAAACCCTAAAATAAATAACAGTGAAATTATAATACAAAAGTCCCCTGAAATAAAAAAAGATCCGTTTATTTTTGAAGCTATTTAGCTTTTCAATGATTGAACTTTACTGTCTCTATTGCATATTAATATTTACATATATGTATGTATTTATATATTTATTTCAGGATTTCCTGACCATATTTTTTTTCATTTCCTAGTTATATTTATTCATTTTATAGTCATATCTTGTTATTCCTTAACCATTTTTAATGAACTTATTTAAAGTCAAACAGCTCCACCTGGTGGACACTTTAGGTCACTTAAAGCAGTTCATAACATGAGTTTATAAAAATAGGACTGTTTTGCTCTGTGGATGTTTATTTTTACTATATTTTTTTAACTTTAAGAAGTCTGTGAACTAAAGTGATGTAATATTAAGTTTATCTGTGGTAGTTTGACTTGTTTGGTCACTTTTACCTGAAAACTCTTAACTCAGTCATCTTCCAAACAGTGGTGTAACTGTTGTTGTTGTAATTGTTGTTGTTGTTGTTGTTGTCTCTGCAGAGAAACCAGGAGCAGCTCCGGCTCTGGCTGAAGCTCCAGCTGCTGTTCCCACCAAGAAACTAGAAAACTTGTTCTTCATCGAGGAGCCAAAAGCTGCACATGTTACTGAGAGTAAGACACACATCATATATATACACAACATATATATATATATATATATATATATATATATGCATGCAACATTTACACAGCTTATACACATTTAGATTACTCTTAGTTTGCACCTATTTTCTTTTTTTATTCAGTTTCATAGTCAAATTATATTTATATCCACGTAGTTCAATGACACCACATTCTTCCTCCATTCTTAAAAAAAATGTATTATTTGTTCATTATTTTTCAAAATATATAAATGTATTTTTGTTTAACAATCGTATTTATTTTTTCTTTCTTTCTTATTATATACTTTTTATTTATGTACATATTTATTATAATTTTTATGATTATTTATTTATTTTACTGTTTTTTGTCCGGGCTGTGTGACTGACAGGCGTAGTTGGTGGGTTTTTCAATTTACATTACATTACATTATTACATTACATGTCATTTAGCTGAAGCTTTTGTCCAAAGCGACTTACAATAAGTGATTCAACATGAAGGTACTAGACATAAACCATAGGAATCAAGTCATTACAGAACTTTAAGAAAAGAAGAAGAGAAAGAAGAAGCACATTTTTAAAAAACATTTTTTAAATAAATATATATGTTAGGTGACCATGACTTAACCCATTGAGGCCTAAAACGCCTGTAAAACCTCAGCCCCTAAAACCTGAAGTTTTTCTGGAAATTCAGCAGAAGTATCAACGCTTCTACTAAATAATAGATTTTTCAGCCTCTGTAGCAGATAGAAATTAAATTCAAAAAGTATTTGAGAGCTTATACAAATACTACAAAACGACATATCCGCTTGTCAGGCTTCAATGGGTTAACCGAGGTATTGTTGGAAGAGATAGGTCTTGAGATCGGTCAATGAGAGTAAATATAAAATAAAGTTTTTTCTAACCCCGCCTCCTGCCGCTCCGCAGAGGGAACCGCCACCTTCATCGCCAAAGTGGGCGGCGACCCGATCCCCAGCGTGAAGTGGATGAAGGGGAAGTGGAGGCAGGTGACGCACGGCGGCCGGATCTCCATCGAGCAGAAGGGCCAGGACGCCAAGCTGGAGATCAGGGAGGTCACCAAGTCGGACTCGGGTCAGTACCGCTGCGTCGCCGCCAACAAGCACGGAGAGATCGAGTGCAGCGCCGACATGCACGTGGACGAGAGGAAGGAGGCGGCGCACCTGGAGGGAGACCTGCGCGCCAAACTCAAGAAGTGAGTCAGAAACACACAAACCTGCTGGAATATTCTGTCATATGTTTTGGGGTCGCTACATTTTTTTGGACATTTTTATTTATGTTCCCAAAAAGTTTTTTTTGTTGTTTTTTTTAATAATTTTAATATGAATACATTTTATCATTATTATTATTGTTATTATTATGGTTTATTTATTTATTTTTAATTATTTTAATATAAGAATTGTATTTTTTTTATAGTGAACTTATTTATTTATCTTATATCTTTTATATCTTATTGCATTTTTTGACTCAATACAATGTTACAGTCACTTGGAAATAAATGGCTGAAAATGTTCTGTACATTGTATCAAGAAAAGTTAAGCTCAGAACTGTTGGATATTCTTTATTTTTTTCTACAGTTTTAATATAAAAATTTTACCTTTTTATTCTGAACTTCCTTTGCAATATTAAGTCTTATTGCAATTTTTGCAATAATTTACCTTTTTAAAAATATATAAAAAGTTTTAATTTATTTTTTAATAATTTTAATATGAATACATTTTTATCATTATTATTATTGTTATTATTATTATGGTTTATTTATTTATTTTTAAGAATTTTAATTTAAGAATTGTATTTTTTTATAGTGAACTTATTTTTGCAGAAAAGCAACATTTATTAATCTTATATCTTTTATATTTTATTGAATTTTTTGACTCAATACAATGTTACAGTCGGTTGGAAATAAAGATTAAATAAAATGACTGAAAATGTTCTGTACATTGTATCAAGAAAAGTTAAGCTCAGAACTGTTTGATATTCTTTATTTTTTTCTACAGTTTTAATATAAAAATGTAACCTTTTTATTCTGAACTTCTTTTGCGATATTAAGTCTTATTGCAATTTTTGCAAAAATTTACCTTTTTAAAAATAAATAAAATGTACACTTTTTGGTGACAAAATAGAAAAAGCAGTACTAGGTCCTAGTTATAGGGAAATTTTAGATCACAGAATTCAGTCACTCAGTCTTTTATTTTGGAGGGGTCAGAGGGAAGATTTTGTGTTGTTGTTCAATGAGAATTCAAAACAATCAGCAGTGACCCTGTTCATCTCCTCTTTATCTCCATTATTTCACCATTAATCCATTTGTGTCTTTGTGTTTTGTCTGAATTTTCTGCCATCTTTAACTCTGATCTCTGCCGTGTCTTCGTCTCCGTCTCTGTGTCGTCGTCAGGACGCCGTCGAAGCAGAAGAGTCCGAAGGAGGAGCAGGACATCGACATTGTGGAGCTGCTGAGGAACGTCGACCCCAAAGAGTACGAGAAGTACGCTCGCATGTACGGCATCACGGACTACAGAGGCCTGCTGCAGGCCATCGAGCAGCTGAAGAAGGAGAAGGCTGAAGAAAGTAGTGGAAGACCGGTGAGCACACTCAGAGACGCCCTCATTATTATTAATAATAATAATGATAATAGTAATAATAATGATGTTGTTGCTGACAGGAACTGGAACGTGGAGACAGAGAGTCTGATGAGGAAATGGCTCGTCTGGTGGCCGACCTGCAGAAGAGGATGGAGCGCACCGAGGTCAGGACACGATCACCGTTATTACAACCAATCACAAACAAGATAGAAGTCATATTGTTATCTGACTAATGATCATTTAATAATAGAAGTAATAATTAATTAACCCTTTATCAGGCAAAGAACTATATTTGGTAACTTTAGGTAATATTTTGAGAAAAAAGTTGCAAATTTACTAGATTAAAGTGGCAAATCTACAAGAAAAAAAGTTGCAGATTTAAGAGATTTAAAGTGGCAAATCTGCGTGAAAAAAGTCCCAGATTTACGAGAAAAAAGTGGGTAAAAAGCAACTTTTTTCTCGTAGATTTGCCACTTTAATCTCGTAAACTTTTTTCTCAAAATATTATTTTTGTATGTTTTTTTTTACACATTCTGGCAGTATGTAATATCCTCCAATATTCTCTAGGGTTGAAATTTGGAATTTGCAAGTATTTCAATGAGTGCCCTATTAAGGGTTAAAGTGGTGAATCTTGGAGAAAAAAGTAGCTTTTTAACATGAATAAATAATAATAAATAAATAAATATAAATGTCTGTAGAAATTGGGCATCATTCAGTTGTATTCATTTTAATTTGAATTAAAACTGAGTATTTGTGTGTGTGTGACCTACAGCCCGTCACGGTGCTGAAGGACATCTCCGATCAGTCCGTCTTCACCAACAAGCAGGCAGAGTTCGAGTGCGAGATCAAGATCAACTACCCGGAGATCACCCTGTCCTGGTACAAAGGCACGCAGAAACTGGACACCAGTGACAAGTATGACATCAGCATCCGCGACGACCGCCACCTGCTGCGCATCAAGAGGTGCACGGCGTCCGACCAGGGCAACTACCGGGTGGTCTGCGGGCCGCACATCTCCAGCGCCAAACTCACCGTCACCGGTCAGTACCCACGCTGCGATACCTAGTCTGTTAGAGAGCTGCAGGCTCAGGAGTGGATTAAATCAAGTCAAAGTTTATTCATAGACATTTAAAAACAACCTCAGTTGACCAAAGTGCTGTACAGTTATTAAAATAGAATAAATCATACACAAATAGGTATAAAGAAAACAATGAAACAATAAAATACAAAAAAAACAGTAAAACAATAAAATAGTAATAAAAACTCAATCCAAAACAGAGTTAGATAGATAGATAGATAGATAGATAGATAGATAGATAGATAGATAGATAGATGAAAAATCTATTATTTAGCAGAAGCGTTGACACTTCTATTGAATTTCCAGAAAAACTTCAGGTTTTAGGGGCTTATTTTAAAATCGCCCAGAGGTTTTACAGGCGTTTCAGGCCTCAATGGGTTAAGCAAACCTGAACTATTATGTAAATGAGTGTCACTACTTATAAGCAGACTTTTTCACTTTAACTTAAACTCTGGATTATTAGTTATTATTATTATTATTATTATTATTATCATTATTGTTATTACTATTATGTACTGCTCAGTATAGACAGTTGTCCTGACAGCTGGCGTGTTCTTCTCTGTGTTGCAGAGGCGGAGGTGGAGAAGCACCTGCAGGACACTTCGGGTAAGGAAGGCCAGTCGTGCACTCTGTCTTGTCAGTTGTCCATCCCAAACGTAGAGGCTCAGTGGTTTAAAAATGGGACGCAGTTAGAGCTGAAGGGCAGGTACACGTCGGAGGTGAAACACAAGGTTCAGAAGCTTCTGATCCGAGACCTGAAGAGCGAAGACCAGGGCCGGTACACCTGCCGGTACCAGAACCTGGAGTCCTCCGCCGACCTCTGGGTCGAAGGTTTGTACCCGGAAACTGTCGTGCAACCGACTAGACGTGGTCGTGCTCTGCCCGTTGACTAACCTCTTCCGACTCCCTTCATCAAACTCTGACACTAATGTTGGACTTTTGGATTTTCCCCTCTTTTTTTTCCCCTCTTTCTTCTGGGATCTGTCTTAACACTCTTCACGCCTCTCCTCTTCTGGATTATCTTGCAAAAAAAAACAACCCAAAAAACGTTCGCCATCATGTCATTCTTTGTCTTCTTACGTCCGTCTAGACTCAAACCATCCATCCACCCCCAACATCCCGCCATCATAACAGCCCCATAAATGCCAATTCTAACCGTGTGGATGTTGTGTCGATACCAAACTACCATCAAAGTTGTGTCTTACATTCCCAGTTGTGATGCCAAACACGCTTACCCATTCACGTCTTTATCTGTTTTAGCTGAACAAATTCATTTCACCAAACGTATCCACAACATCGAAGTCAACGAGCGCCAGTCGGCCACCTTCGAGTGCGAGGTGTCCTTCGACAACGCGATCGTCTCGTGGTACAAAGACACCTGGGAACTGAGAGAGAGCCCTAAGTACAACTTCACAAGCGAGGGCCGAAGACATTTCATGGTCATCCGAAACGTGACCATCGAAGACGAAGGTGTGTAGAGCGCCATGGAGCCCCAGAGGCCCGTCACAAAGACCTATAGATTTTTTTTTCTCCTCATTGTTCTGATGCCTTGAGTGATGAAACGTCTTTATGATAATCCCGTGTAGGCGTGTACTCAGTGATTGTGAGGTTGGAGCCCAGAGGAGAGGCTAAGAGCACGGCTGAGCTTTATTTGTCTGGCAAAGGTACAGTCCCAAGTCAGACGCCACCTTTTTATCTTTCTGTTCACTTCCTGTCTGTTCTGGTGTTTAACACGTCTTTCACTCTTCCCCCTTTTACACAGAAATCGAACTAGCAATGGTTCCCCTCGGTAAGTATTTTTATGTTTGGGAAACTTTATGGAACATTTAAGGGAAATCCTCTTGTTCTCCGTCTTCACCAGAGTCAGTTTCACCACTGTAGACACGTTTAGCCTAGCTTAGCACAAAGACTGGAATCTAAACCCAGAGAAAATCACCAGGCATGATGCCGATCTGACATAGCAAGACTTTAAAGAAACGCCTGTAAATCTAATAGAAGTCTAATAGAGCCGAAAGATTAAAATCCTTCTATTCACATTCAAGTTAGCGGAGCTCTAAACAGAAGTAAAAGTCTTTAGTGTGCTGCTCCACAGGAACAATAGATGCTGAAGAGCTGCAGAAGATCAGTTTTGGCTTCATGCACCACTGAGCAGCTTTCATTGGAATGAACAGAGCAGCACCTCCAGCACTGGATCAGTTCTCTTTATACAGCCATGCTGGAAACAGTTAGCATCATCAACTTTATGTTTACAGCGATTTCATTTTATGAGGTTGCAAACAGTTTGCATATCCAAAACAATGCAGTTTGTATGATGTTATGGGAGCTAAACTGAACCGAACTGCTAATAAAAGGCTAATCAGCATGAAGTAGGGTCTCATTAGCTTTTTATAGTAGCTACAACATGTTCACATATCCCACATGACATTAGCTATTTGAAGTTAAAATATTTTATGTCAGCTAAAAACTGTTAGTATTTACTACATTATGCTTAATGTTAGCATTGAATAAAATACATTATGAGCTTTTTTTGGTTAAAAGGTTTTGTTTTAGCTACTAACCATTAGCATTTACTAGCTTATGTTAGCTATTTGTAGTTAACAGATGTTATGGTAGCCACAAACTGTTTAATACGTTATGCTATGTTTGTAGTTAACATAGCCTATGTTATATTAGCTTAACCCTGTTAGCATTTACTACATTATGTTAGCATTATATTAGCTGTTTGTAGCTGTCTGATGTTTTGGCAGCAGTTTGTAGTATAGAGACTGAATCCTAAATTGGACACATCTGCAATGCCGCACTTTCCGGTGTTTTCACGGTCATTTCGTATAAGATCGCCACCACCAGTGAAGGTAGAATTGATTTATACTTATTTAAAAATCTACGTGTGAAATTTCATTTATGTACATGTAGATTTACATGTCTAATTACAGTATGAAAGTAAATCTGATGAGAGAAAGCAGTAAGAACGCCTGGCCGACGATCTTAAAAGTACATCTGTATTTTTACTGTACTGTATTTTATTGTGAAGGACAGAAGTACAGTCCGGGTGTGTTGATAACGTTGGTTGATCACGGTGATATTTATTTAGCTTACCCAGAAACATCTCATTTCCCCCGAAAACTCAGCAGCCCTCAATGTTTTATTGTTTTACAGCGAGGAGATCCAAGTGTCCGATTTGGGATACAGTTAGCTCACTGCTAATTCACTGGCGTTAGCGACCTTTAGCCTACTCTGGTAAACCCGAGGCTAACGTACACGGTTAAAACAATATATGGTTAGAAAGATAAGAAGTTAAACTTTAGTTTCACACCATTTAATTCATTGGAAGCATAACATAATCATTTATATTAGTAGTTAATGTGAAATTTTGATAGAATCTTAGCCGAACGGTGTCCGATTTAGGATACAGTTAGCACACTGCTAATTCACTGGCGTTAGCGACCTTTAGCCTACTCTGGTAAACCCGAGGCTAACGTACACGGTTAAAACAATATATGGTTAGAAAAATAAGAAGTTAGACTTTAGTTTTAAAAGTTTAGTTTTTAGCCGAACGGTGTCTGATTTGGGATACAGTTACGCTAAATTGGTGATTTGTATGATCTGAAACCTTTTAATAACTCTGGGAAATGTTGGGAAAAAAGAGGATTTTCCAGAAATGTCGGAATGGTTCTTTAATAACACAACAGTTAACATTAATGTTCATCTAAAGATGCCGTACACACAGTCCGGCTTTCATGTTGTATCATGATAGTTTCTTCACCATAACGTTTTGGTATGAACCATATTCCATTTCTGTAGATGTCACAGACTTGTCAGTTCAGAGGCCTGAAGTGCCTTCATCAGTGGCAATCCAAGGTAAGAGTCAGGTCCAGATTAAAAAACATCGAAAGTCTCTTTTGTTTCTTGTGTTTCCATAAAATCTCAAGAACATGTCTTCTTGTCTCTTAAAGAATCTGCTGAGTTCTATCACTATGAAGAAGAGTTTGAACAAAGAGGTATTACCTGTGTTTTATGTTTCACCTGCTTACATCCTTCAGAAACAACATTAAACCTAACATTTAAGGTGTAAGAACACAATTAATTTATTTTTTTAAGTGTTGTAATCCCTCACTGAATGTCAAACTAATTTTTCCACCACAAATGGAAAACTCTTGTCTCTCTGTTTTTAACAACTCAATAAGAAAAACATTTTTGTATTTTTTAAGAATCAGCTGAATATTCATATCACTATGAAGAGGAGATGGAGGTGGAGCAGAGAGGTACAACATGTTAGTTTTTATATTTTTCACCCAAACTTCACCTCATCTCCATCATCCATCAAACATCTGAGCAGATCTGGGGAAAACAAGATGAAATAATTCGATCAAGGACAGACCGATCAATACTGGATAGGCTTTATTGATTTGTTTCATTTTCACAATAAATAACGATACGTTATAAAGATTAATACCATTCTGATGCAGAACTTTTTTTTTTAAAACAATGGCTGCAAGAAACTATTCTCTATAAAATAAGGACCAAGTTAAATATCAGTAAACAAATAAGCCCTCTATCTTTAATAACTATAACAATTAAGTTATTTATTATTTTTTTCAGGTTTATTCAACCTCAACTAAAAGTGTCTCAGATTGTGAAATTACCCAAATCTGCCTCTTCTGTTCACCATAACATCACCATCATGTCGTCTTGCTGATCTTAATCAGAAGATTTTCTGTGTTTGATGTTCTTGTTTGTTTGTTTGTTTGTTTGTTTGTTTGTGTCCGAGCTTTAAGGATGTTTCTTCTTTTTTCACCCTTTGACCTACATCCCATCTTCCATCTCAACATCACTAACTCACAGTCGTGTCGACATTTCACAGTCTTTTGTCTCCTGGATAAAATAGTTTAAAGCTGTCTAGGCCCAAATTTGTTTCAGTTCAGTAATCCATGAAATCAGTTTTATTCTAATCTTTTAGAACTAGAGGTTCAACACGACAATGACTTTGTGAAACTGTGAAATGGCGTCCTGAGTTTTTGAGCACAAACTGCCTCACGTTTGTTGTTTTCTGTCACTTCTGTGGTCGTCACTCCTTCAGTCGAGTTTGAGAGCTGGACGGAGGAAACGATAACACAACAGGTGTCCACAGCCAAAGGTATCAGATCAGAGTAACACTCTGTCTGTGTGTCTGAGCCGCTCTTAACCAAGGCTCGCTCTTAATCTTTGGCTCATATTTACGTTTTTTGCCTTTTTTCTTGTTTGCCTCTTTTAGTTTTTGTACGTTTTGTCTCTCACCCTTTTTTTTCTTTATTCTTTGCTGATGATAACGTCTCTTGATTCTTTAACTGCAGTCTGAGGTCAAACATGGCTTCTGCTTACCTCCTTTAATTTCTAATAGTAAAAGCATGGGTGTAGATAATCAGTAATAAACCTTTGCTTTGCATTGAATTTCACCTCTAATTGGTTTACTGTTGTGCATTTTAAGTCTTAAACCACACATATACAAGCCAATATTTAACGTTTTTGTTCCTAACACAACACAAGGTTTTATACTGATTTTTTAAAGATACTGGAGGTAATTACTCTTTTTCGACCGACTTCACGGTAGGTTTGATGTTAAAACAAAAGAAAAGGTTTGTTTTACAGCAGTTACTTCAGATAATTCATGTTTTCTGACCGTAATGATAATTCTGGCTATTTTTCTGTGTTTTTCCTAACTAGCTGCCAGAGTTGCCATTGAGGAGAAAGTTGAGACCAAGAAAGTTGAAATGAGAGAAGAAATGCCAACAAAAGGTAGAAACACCTGAACGTCTTGTTGCTGCAGCTCAGCGCTCTCCTGCAGAAAACTAACTTGCCATTCTCCACTACTAAAATCTTTTTTGTCTTGTTCCACTTTGTGTTTAGAATTTGTTCCTCTTTTACTTTTAGTTTTGCTTCAGTCAGACATTATTTACTGTAGTTTCTCTGTCTTACTATCTTCTGCTGCGCTTCTCTGCTTCGCCTGCAAACGCACAGCATCTCTCTTGTGTTTTTAACACAATCGGTGTCTTTTAAGTTCCCAAAGCTGAGAAAAAGCCCGAAGAGAAGCCCACACCAGCCCCGAAGGAGCCGTCACCACCCAAAGGTACCAACATACCTGATGTTGGCATGTACCTGTTTAAAAACACTTTTATCTAAGTTTATTTACACTTTCTGTGTATTTAAAGCGACAGTGTCTGTGTTATCTTTCACTAAATGTTTTTATGTTGTGAAATTTCACTTAATTTTACTGACATTTTGAAGTACCGGAGGCCAAAAAGCCAGTGGAGGAAAAGGTGGCAGCAGTTTCAGTCCCAGAGAAGAAGAAAGCTGCTGTTCCCAAAGGTAGAGATGTGATTCCTAACATGTCTCTACTGAACATCTTCTGTCCTTATGTTGAGATGTAGTTTAGAGTTAGTCCTGTTCTTTTCCTTGTCTGGTTTTCTTTGACTTTGTGGTTGATCGTTTGTTTGAATGTATCTTAAAAGAACCAGAGGAGGTTAAGAAGCCTGCTGCTCCCTCGCTGCCAGCAGAGAAACCTGAGATGCCAAAGAAAGGTACTTTACTTTATTGTTTGACGTCTTGTCAGGCGCCTCAGTAGCAGCTTATTGTGTTCAACACTGCGCAGCTCCTCACCTCTTCAAATCTGTCTCGTCTTTTTTCTGACTCTACTGTTTGTGCTCTGCAGTCGATGTTGTGTGTAGTTTGCTAGTTTCAATCTTCCTCAGTGTGTGTCTGTGTCAAGTACCATCTCACTCTTTCCAATGCCTCTTGATAACTCTTAGATGATTTCACAACTTCATGCTAACTTTAGCTAATGTTTGTGTTGCCTACCTGAAGATGAGCGTAAGCCTCAGGTACCAGCTGAGCCCAAAAAAGTGGCGCCTGCAGCTAAGCCTGAGCCCGAGCCCAAGCCCAAACCGAAAGCAGAACCTGAACCAAAGCCTAAGCCCGCACCGGTTCCTAAAGCAGAACCTGAAGCCAAACCTGCGGCGAAGGTCGAGCCTGAAGTGAAACCGGTGCCAGCAAAGAAGCCGGCAACGCCGCCATCCAAAGGTATTTCCTTTCGACTGTTGAGTCTCACTGTGTGTGTGTTTCTCTGTCTTCAGTTTTCGGATGTCTGAACTGTTTGTTTAGCTTCAAGTGTGGAAGCGAATCTTTGACTTTCTGTGTGTCCTGATGCTCTTTGCTCGTATCTAAACTTAATGTTACTTTAAGTCCCTGAAGAGGCTGCAAAACCAGAGATCAAGCCTGAGCCGGCCATTAAAAAGCCTGAACCAGAGGCTCGCAAAGCAAAACCTGAACCGGAAAAACCAAAACCAGAAGTCCGTAAACCTGAGCCTCTTGTAAAGAAGCCAGAACCTCCAGTTCCTAAACCTGAACCAGAGGTGGTCCGCAAACCTGAACCAGAGGTGGTCCGTAAACCTGAACCAGAAGTGGTCCGTAAACCTGAACCAGAGGTGGTCCGCAAACCTGAACCGGAAGTGGTCCGCAAACCTGAACCGGAAGTGGTCCGCAAACCTGAACCGGAAGTGGTCCGCAAACCTGAACCAGCAGTGGTCCCTAAACCAGAGCCAGCAGTGAAAAAAGCTGAACCTGAAGTGAAAGTTCCAAAACCAGAACCTCCAAAGGCCAAACCAGAACCAACTCCTGCACCAAAGGAACCTCCGAAGAAAGGTACACGTCTCTTATTGAGATGCGGTTCTTGAGTTTTTCTTAATCTTCTTAATTCCACCATCCAAATTTTAACTCATCCCAACTGATCTTCCATGAGTGATGATTGATCTTTTTGGTGTTTGTGCAAGCAAACATTCATCTTCATCCTAACCCATCACACTAAAACCTGGAGTCTTACATTAATCTTAAACTCTCTTTGTTTGGTTTTGGCTGAAGTCTTATTTACGTAGGTGTCGGATGGGGTTGCACATCGTGTTTGTCTGTTTCAGACGATATTTTCTTGTCTTGCACTCGATAGAGTGTTTTGTGTTTGTCCATCTTCAATAAAACTCTTAAGCTTTAATTCACTGAAAAGCTTCTAATGCCTGTGAATGATACTCTTTTAAGTTCCTGTGGAGGAGAAAATACCTGAGCCTCCAAAGGCAGTCAAGAAACCAGAACCTGCTGTTGTTCCTCCCAAAGAAGAGCCAACAAAGAAAGGTACTTTCATGTTCTTGATCCTCTTTAACAAGCCCAGACTTTGTTTTGTTTGTTGTCCCTTGAGTCTGTTTTAAACATGTGGGGTTATGTTACTCAAATGAACACTATTCCTTTAAATGATTCTTATCAAATATAATATATAATGTATTGTATATGAGGACCAGTACGGTCTGCCAACATACTTCATGGTCCCCAGGAGATAATTCCTTAAGATTCAGGACATTTTGCTTTAAGGATAATTTGAGTAAAATAACTCCCTCTTGTGTTGAATGTATCTTTACCGTGCGCCAGCACATTTCTCAGTTCTTTATAGTCATGTCTTTTGCATGTGTTTGTGTCAAACCCTCTTAAAGCTTTGAAGCCCAAACCTAAACTCGTACCCGATGAGGTGCCTGAACAGGTACCTCAGAAGGTGTTTGATGAGGTAGTTGTGTTGGAGCCTGAACCTGAGAGGCTGCCTGAGAAAATACCTGAGGCAGTACCTGAGAGACGGCCTCCAGGGAGAGCTGAGGTGAAGGAAAAGACCCTTGAAAGGGTCCCAGAGAAGGTGTTGGCACCTGAGAGGAAAGTGGAGGAAATCCCAAAGAGGGTGCCAGAAAAGGTACCTGAGAGGGTTCCTGAAAAAATACCAGAGAAAGTTCCTGAAAAAATAACAGAGAAGGTTCGAGAAAAAACACCAGAGAAGGTTCCAGAAAAAATACCACAGAAGGTTCCAGAAATAATACCGGAAAAGGTTCCCGAAACAAAAGTACCTGAGAAGGTTCCAGTAAAACCACCTGAGGAAAAAGTATCTCCACCTGTGAAGAAGATTGTAAAAGTTCCTGAGAAGAAGCCACCTGAGGAAGTGAAACAGCTGCCAAAGACACCACCAGAGAGGGTCCCCGTTGAAAAGACACCTGAGAAGGTGCCTGAAGCCAAACCTAAACGGGAGGTCGAAGAAACTCTTCGAAAAGGTACCCAGGCAGACCTCACCTCTTTCTTACATCTTTCTTCTACATCTTTCTATATCTTTCTTCATGCATCGGCAACAGTCCAGTTACAGTTATGCAGTTGAACATTCACTCAAAAAAAATGAAATATTGGTTTTAGTCCAATGTGAAACATGCATTTAGTGGTTTGATGAAGGACACTTTTATCCCCCATAAACTCTCAAAGACCAATTCACTACTGGACTACATATCTAAACCTCAATCATCTTCTCAAAGTTTCACAAATCTAGGCTTATCTTCTAAACCCAACAATTAAGCTGTTTTTTAAGTTTTTCTTCCATCTGTCTGTCCAGTTCTCATAAATTTGGCACAAAATGTCAATTTGCACTTGCGGATCAGCTGATTAGATGTTGGAGGTCAAAGTCACTTTGATTCACACTTTGATGTTTTTGGCCACAACTCAATTATTCCGATGCTAATTATGACAACAACAAAAAAGTTTTCCAACATTTGTACCTTCTAGTAGTATCAAGAAAGGGACTGTTGATAGCTGATTAATTACACTGAACAATGAACACAGATAATTCATTTTTTTGAGTGTACGGATGTTCGAAGTATTGGTATCATGGTATAAAGTCTCACAGACTGTAAAGTCAGCACAAACTGAACTGTTGCCACTTCTTCAAAAGTCTTCCTTACGTCTTAAATCCCTCTTTGATGTCTTGCTATGTTATTTCATGCTGTTTCTGTGTAATGTTTGTTTGTTAAATGTCATAATTCTCTTCTTTTAAAATGATCTTCTGCACACCTTCTTGGATTAAAAACTCTTTAAAATCAATAGAAACTAAGAAGATTGAGAAGATTCAACGCTCAGAGGCTGAACAAGAAAAAATAGTATCTCCTCCAGAAAAAGGTAGCGACCATGTGAAACCATGATGGAGTACTTTAACTACATCTTAATCTTTAACTCTTGATGATAATGCACGACAGGTGGATTATCACCTACAGCATTAGCCATTGAATTAATCTGTTGTGTTTCTAACACTGATGCCTGTCTTTGTGTTTTGTCATAACCTCTTGGCGCCGCCGCATGACGCCTCTTCTTCAACAACTCTTAAAAACTCCAGTGACCACGAGTCTCGTCAAGATCGAGCGAAGGGAAGGAGCTCAGAAGATACAAGAAGTCTATTATGTGACAGAGAAAGTGTCGCCCACAGAGGTGGTGTGGGAACATGAAGAGGTGATGGAAGAACACGCCAAAGTGTTGTACGAGGACAAAGTGTTGTACGAGGACAAAGTGTCTCCTCTGGCCGAGACGATTGTTTCATTATCAGAAGTTGACGTCTTTAGTACAACAGAAAGGGAAAGCGATAAAAAGTCTGAACTGAGAGGTGAGATATCCGTTACTGACTCTTCAAAGAGGAAAGAAACCAAGGTGACTAGACACAGAGTCCCAAAAACACAAGAAACATTTTCTATAGTCCAGGAATCTGAATCTAAAGAGGACAGGGAAGCCACAACAGTGCAGGAGAAACCCACAAGAGAAATGATTGAAGAGTTTTTTATCAGGACGATCGAGTCGCCAACAGAGGAAATTACAGATGAGAGAAAAGACAGCACATCAGTCAGAAGAGAGATAAGCATTAAAACAGAAAGCAAAGAGAGACAAAGGGAAACTACTGCAGGCAAAGAAAGAGAGTTAGTCAAAGAAAAGATCCCAGCAGTGAGAGACACAGATAGAACTAAACCAATGACCATCAGCACTGAAGCAAGAAAACTCACTGAAAAGCTTGAAGTTGAAGAAAAGGCTTTGCCAGAGGTCGATCATGATGTCGAGATAATATCAGATATTCCAAAAGAAAAATACAGTAGATCTGAGGAGGTTACAAAGATTACAATCCAGCAAAAAGAAGTTTCAGTTGAAGAGAAACCAACAAAAATAAAAATAGTAGAAGAGAAAACCAGTAAAACAGAGAAAACCCTGATTAAACCAGCAGTCATTTCAGATGCCAAAAAAGATGAACATTTTGCACCAGAAAAAGTGTCGGTAAAGAAACCTGAGATAGCTGAAAAGAAACAAGAAAAGGAGATAACTGAAAAACCCAAACCTAAAGAAGAGGTAAAACCAAAAGAGTCAGTAACAGATATCAAGTTTAAGGAACCAAAAGGGATCGAACAGGAGACTGAAAGAACTGTAGCACAACTCAAGAGAAAAGAGGAATCTAAAGAGGCCCCTCAGAGAGTTGAGACTGAAAAAACACAAGAATCTGGTGTTACAGTCAAAAAGAGCAGAGAGGTAAGCATTAAAACAGAAACCAAGGAGAGACAAAAGGAAACTACTGCAGTCAAAGAAAGAGAGTTAGTGAAAGAAAAGATCCCAGCAGTGACAGAAACTAAACCAATGACCATCAGCACTGAAGCAAGAAAACTAACGGAAAAGCTTGAAATAGAAGGAAAGGCTGATGTCGATGTGGAGATAATATCAGATATTCCAAAAGAAAAATACAGTAGATCTGAGGAGGTTACAAAAATTACAATTCAGCAAAAAGAAGTCTCAGTTAAAGACAAACCAACAGCAGAAAAAGTGCCAGTAAAGAAACCTGAGATAGCTAAAAAGAAACAAGAACAGGAGATAAAAGTTGCAGAAAAAGCCAAACCTAAAGAAGAGGCAAAAGAGTCAGTAACAGATATCGAGCTTAAGAAGCCAGCAGTGATTGAACAGACTGATAGAACTGTAGCAGAACACAAGAAAAGATCCAAAGACGTTTCTCCTCAGAGAGTCGAGACTGAAAAAGAAACAAGTCTTTTAACGGAGGACTCCTTTCAGACCAAACCTTCAGTCCCTTCACTCCCAGAGAAGAAAAGGATTTCCCCTCAAACACCTTCCAGAGGTACATAGATCAATTCTAACATCATCATCGTTTTCATCTTTAACTCTTTCTTGTGACTCCATGTTTGGTTGCAGTTCTTTTTTTTCTAAAATCTTGGGCGACCATCGGGGGTCTTCATCTCCACCTCCGTTTGTCTCATTTGTTGTATGAGTCGCTTCATACAACACTTCATGTTTTCATGTCTTTTTACTACTCTGCTCTTCTCTTACTTTGTTTTTGCATCTTTTTAAAGGGTTCTTTTTTTATCCCTTTGTCTTTTTAAGTCTTTCTTCTCTTAAATATTAATATCTTGCTTTAAACCACACCTGATTTTTCTTTAAAGAGCCAGAAGTCAAGGCCCAGCTGATTCCTCCGACGCCTCCTGCTGCTCCAGTGGAGATAAAAGGAAAAATAGGTACAACGACAGCACATTTCCCTGTCAGCTCCCACTACTTTCTTATCATCTATGTTTGTCTTCTTTAACTCCAAATGTCTGTGTTTTTGTTGTTGTTTTTTCCTAATCTCTTGGCACCGCTTCATGGTGCTTTCTCTTCACACCTCTTAAAATCTCCCGCCCTCAAGCTGCCTCCACGGCTCTTTTAAAGGCTCAAAAAAGAGCCGGAGTTCAGACGGATCTGATATCAGAGGAAGCTTCCTCTGCAGAAACAAGAAGAGAAGACTTGAAAGCTAAAATGTATCACAAGGATGAAGAAGAAATTATGGGTGAAAGAACTAAATCTTTGCAGAAAGAAGGAATTATAAGTGTGATGGAGGAACCTGAAGAAGCGTTAGAAGTAAGTGGTGATTTATTTGTTACTGATGGTTTAAAGACTTTTAAGGGTCTTAAAACAAGAGTTATCCCCAAAACTAAAGAAAAGGTCATCATGACAGGAAGTGAATCTAAGAGGAAACAAATTGCAGTTAAGGATGAACCTACCAAACAAAACCAGTTTTCTGCCGAAACTGATTCTCCAACAGTGAGCATAGAAATTGAAGACTTTAAAAAAGATACTCAGAGCAGAGAGAGAAAATCTAAGAGTCCGGACATTTCAATCAAAGCTGCACAACAAGTGACTTCTGAAGCAGACGTTGAGGAGAAGAAACTAAAAGATAAACCTGAATTATCAGATATAAAACCTGAAGTATCCAGAACAACAGGCAGTAAACCTTTAGAAAAAGAGCCACATAAGGCTGAACATAAAGTTGAAGAAACTCAGGCTGCAGCGTCTAAATATATTCAAAAGAAAGAAATTAAAACGGATAAAGCAGATTCTTTGGAAGAGAAACCATTAGACAAGGAACAAACTGAGGATGTCACAGATAAAGAATTAATGGAGGTAGACATTGAAGAGGCTAGAGGTGTGGGACTAACTGACAAACGACAGAAACCAAAAGAAGTTTCTAAAAATAAAAAAATAAAACCATCCAAACAAAAAGAACAAACTGTAGAAGAAACAGGAGATATAGAATTAGATTTGAAGGCAGTCACAGAAAAAGACCAATCCATTTTATCCAAAGTGGTGAAACTTAAAGACAAACTGGTCAAAATCAGTCCAATGGAAGGGACGACTGAGATGAAACCAGACATAGACACTTTTTTTTCTCCTGCAAAAGAAGTCAAACATCCAGAATCAGAAACCATAACTGAGGATAACATTCAAAAACCTCAAATCTCACAGGAGAGCAGGTCACTGAAGAAAGACGGGGCTCAGAAGGTTAAACGGCCGACAGCAGTAGAAGAGGAGGAACAATTCAAGGTTTATGTTAGTCCAAAAAGAAAGACAGAACAAATGGTAGACGATTTTACCCCAGAACAATATATCACTCGAGAGAAAGATACTGGTAGGAAAGGAGAAACCAAAGAGCATCCAGAGATAATTACAGCTGAAGATACATACCTTATTCCTCCAACTGAAAAGATGAAAACAAGACAGGAAGCAACTGAAGGGAAAGCATCGACTACTCCTGTTGTTGAGAAAACTTTAATTAAATCATCGACAGAACAAGACGAGAGAAAAGTGCCAGCAAAGAAAAAAGAGACAGCAGTCAAAGAACCGGTCACGAGTAAAGATCAAACATCGAAAAGAGAGAAAGGAAAAGAGGCAGTTTTGTTACAACCAAAAGTAGCTGTGAAATCTGACGATGGTGCAGTTCAAGAGGTCAGAAAAGTTCCCACTGAAGAACAGAAAACAAAGACAAAGAAGGCTTTAAGAAAGCCTTCAACTGAGGAGGAAGAAAAGCCTGAGGACATTCCTCAAAAACAAAGACAGCAGAAGACATTTAAAGGTAAAGCTGACGATGTCCAGTCAAAGAAAGTCAAATCTAAAGATGAAACTGCTGAAGGCACCACTGTTAAAGTCATGGAAGCAACAAAACAAGGAGTGAAAGTTGAGCCAATATCTGAAGAGCTACAGACTGAAAGTCCAGAGCTCGTTACAGTTACAGATGAAGAATTACTGAAAGGAGAATATGTTCGCACAAAACCATCAGCTCAAGTATCGAGTAAAGACGAGAGTACTGACTCAGAGTTAATTTCTCCAAAGACAGGTGAAACAACCAAAGAAAGACACCAGACATTGCATAAAACTGACAAAACTGCAGACAAAACTACTACAGATGCGCTTATAAAACAGAAGAAACCAGCAAGAAAGGAACAACTTAGACAAAAAGTTTTAGATACGCCTGGAATGGACAAAACTGTTGAGATTGATGGCACAGAGAGCGAGTCATTGTCTCCACAAGAACCACAACAGGAACCTCAAAGGATTATCATAGAACAAGACAAACTAAAGGTCAGCACAGTTAAAGATAGAACATTTAAAGTTACAGCACTTAAAGAGGCAGAAACAGCACAGGGACAGATCGACAGAAGGGTTTCAGTCACACCTTTAGCAGAAGAAACATCTGAAGAACTGGAAGTAGAAGAAGCTCCTGAGAAACTTGCAGAAATTAGAGAAACTGAATTTACAGCAGGTGATGAGGCAATCCATGTGGCAGAAGGTTTTCCTCCAAAGGAATCAGTGTCTCTGAAGGAGAGAAAACAAAAGTTAGCCAAAACTAAAAAGATTGCAGACGAACAAATCCCATCAAAGTCTGTAAAAGTTAAAGATGAAATTAAAAAGGTTTCTCCCATTAAAGATAGTATTCCTGAAAAACATGCAGAAACTGAAGAGTTAGTCACAGAGCCTGAAACATTTGATGCAAAAGAGAGCGAATCAGTGTCTCAACAAGAACCACAACAGAAACCTCAAAAGATTATCGTTGAACGAGACAAACTGAAGATCAGCACAGTTAAAGATAAAACTTTTAAAGCTACTGCACTCAAAGAGACAAAAACAGCACAGGAACTGATTGACAGAAAGGTTTCAGTTACACCCATGATGGAGGAAACATCTGAGGAACTGGAAGTAGAAGAAGCTCCTGAGAAACTTACAGAAATCAAAGAAACAGAATTTGCAGCAGCAGATGAGGAAATCCATGTGGCAGATGGTTTTCCTCCAAAGGAATCAGTGTCTCTGAAGGAGAGAAAACAAATGTTAGCCAAAACTAAAAAGGTTGCAGACGAACAAATCCCATCAAAGTCTGTCAAAGTTAAGGATAAAATCAAAACAGTGACTAAAGTTGGTACACCTGAAAAATGTGAACAAACTGAAGAGTTAGTCACAGAGCCTGAAACATTTGATGAGGAAATTGAAGCAACAGAGAGCGAGTCAGTGTCTCCCCAAGAACCACAACAGAAACTTTCCAAACCTCCAAAGATTATCAACAAACTAAAGGTCAGCACAGTTAAAGACAAAACGTTTAAAGTTACTGCACTTAAAGACGCAGAAACAGCACAGGAACTGATTGACAGAAAGGTTTCAGTTACACCTTCAGCAGATGAAACTTCTAAAGAACTGAAAGTAGAAGAACCTTCTGAGAAACTTGCAGAAATCAAAGAAGCTGAATTTGCAGCAGATGATGAGGGAATCCATGTGCCAGATGGTCTTCCTCTAAAGGAACCAATGTCTTTAAAGGAGAAACAGCAAAAATTAGCCATAACTAAAAAGGTTGCAGACAAACAAATCCCATCTAAAATTGTCAAAGTTAAAGATAAAATAAAAGTGGCTGCTATGAAAGTTGGTACACCTGAAAAATGTGAACAAACTGAAGAGTTAGTCACAGAGCCTGAAACATTTGATGAGGAAATTGATGCAACAGAGAGCGAGTCAGTGTCTCCCCAAGAACCACAACAGGAATTTACCAAACCTCAAAAGATTATCGTTGAACAAGACAAACTAAAGGTCAGCACAGTTAAAGACAAAACATTTAAAGTTACTGCACTTAAAGAGACAAAAACAGCACAGGAACTGATCGACAGAAAGGTTTCAGTTACACCCATGATGGAGGAAACATCTGAGGAACTGGAAGTAGAAGAAGCTCATGAGAAACCTGCAGAAATCAAAGAAACAGAATTTGAAGCAGATGATGAGGAAATTCATGTGCCAGACGGAGTTCCTCTAAAGGAACCAATGTCTTTAAAGGAGAAACAGCAAAAATTAGCCAAAACTAAAAAGGTTGCAGACAAACAAATTCCATCTAAAATTGTCAAAGTTAAAGATAAAATTAAAAAAGTGACTCCCATTAAAGACAGTACACCTGAAAAACATGAAGAAACTAAAGAACTTGTCACAAAGCATGCAGAGTTTGGTGAGCAAATAGATACAACAGAGATCGAGTCTGTGTCTCAACAAGAACCAAAACAGGAACTTACCAAACCTCAAAAGATTATCGTGGAACAAGACAAACTAAAGGTCAGCACAGTTAAAGACAAAACATTTAAAGTTACAGCACTTAAAGAGACAAAAACAGCACAGGAACTGATTGACAGAAAGGTTTCAGTTACGCCCATGATGGAGGAAACATCTGAGGAACTGGAAGTAGAAGAAGCTCCTGAGAAACTTACAGAAATCAAAGAAACAGAATTTGCAGCAGCAGATGAGGAAATTCAAGTAGCAGACAGTATTCCTCCAAAGGAACCAGTGTCTCTGAAGGAGAAACAGCAAAAGTTACCCAAAACTAAAAAGGTTGCAGACGAACAAATCCCATCAAAAATTGTCAAAGTTAAAGATAAAATTAAAAAAGTGACTCCCATTAAAGACAGTACACCTGAAAAACATGAAGAAACTAAAGAACATGCAGAGTTTGGTGAGCAAATCGATACAACAGAAAGTGAATCAGTGTCTCAACAAGAACGACAACAGAAACCTCAAAAGATTGTCGTAGAACAAGACAAACTAAAGGTCAGCACAGTTAAAGACAAAACATTTAAAGTTACAGCGCTTAAAGAGACAAAAACAGCACAAGAACTGATCGACAGAAAGGTTTCAGTTACACCTTTAGCAGAAGAAACTTCTAAAGAACTGGAAGTAGAAGAAGCTCCTGAGAAACCTGCAGAAATCAAAGAAGCTGAATTTGAAGCAGATGATGAGGAAATCCATGTGGCAGACAGTGTTCCTCCAAAGGAATCAGTGTCTCTGAAGGAGAAACAACAAAAATTACCCAAAACTAAAAAGGTTACAGACAAACAAATCCCATTGAAATTCATCACAGTCAAGGATAAAACTGTAAAAGTGAGTCCTACTGAAGATGGCACACAAAAACCATTGGAAGAAAAAATGAAAAGAGTGTCAGATACACCTGAGGAGGAGCTAGAAACACCATACACAGAATCTTTGATGGAGCAAGATACTCCAACATTTACACAAACTCAAGAAAAGGAAGACACAAAGACAAAGAGATTACAGAAGTTACCAAAGACTGGGGATAAAACAGATCAGAGATCTAGGCTCAAAGATAAAAAAGGCCAAACACTGGAAAAGGAGCAACTGTTGAGGGTAGATGATGCAGAGGAAACAGTCGAAGGTGATACATCAGAACCAGCTCATCTTAAGAAAGAAAGGTCAAAGTCAGTCAAACCTTTAGCAGAAGAAACTTCTAAAGAACTGGAAGTACAAGAAGCTTCTGAGAAACTTAGAGAAACTGAATTTACAGCAGGTGATGAGGCAATTCATATGGCAGGCGGTTTTCCTCCAAAGCAATCAGTGTCTCTGAAGGAGAAACAACAAAAGTTAGCCAAAACTAAAAAGGTTGCAGACGAACAAATCCCATCAAAGTCTGTAAAAGTTAAAGATGAAATTAAAAAGGTTTCTCCCGTTAAAGATAGTATTCCTGAAAAACATGCGGAAACTGAAGAGTTAGTCACAGAGCCTGAAACATTTGATGCAAAAGAGAGCCAATCAGTATCTCCACAACAGAAACCTCAAAAGATTATCGTTGAACGAGACAAACTGATGGTCAGCACAGTTAAAGATAAAACATTTAAAGTTACTGCACTCAAAGAGACAAAAACAGCACAGGAACTGATTGACAGAAAGGTTTCAGTTACACCCATGATGGAGGAAACATCTGAGGAACTGGAAGTAGAAGAAGCTCCTGAGAAACTTACAGAGATCCCTGAGCCTGAAGTAACTCATGCAAAGGATTCAATTGCAGCTCCTAAAGACACACCGTATGAAGGAAGAGCAGCTGAAGAGATAGAGGATAAAATCACCACCGTTTTTCCAGGCAAAGAGATAAAAACCAGACAAAAGAAAACAGCAGGTACTCCTGTAACAGAGGAAACAGAGATAAAGGACATTCAGTCAAAGAAATTAAAACCCCTGAAAGAGAAAGGACAGAAGCTGGACACAGTTACAAGAATTTCTGTAAAAGAAGAGCAGTCCAAGACAGTGACGGTTCAAGATGAATATGGTCGTGTTACTCCATTAGAAGTAACAGAAACACAACAAGTTAAAAGAAAGTTTGCGGTGGGGCCTGAGATAGAGGTTGCAACTGAAAAATCTCTGACAGTAAAAGACAGGGATGGTATATCAGATACTTTTAAAGATGCTACAGTTGAACAAACAAAAACCAAGGAGGACATTGTTAAAGATAAAGCAGGGAAAACTGAAGTTAAGAGAAAGGTTTCAGGTGCACATGAACCTGATTTGGTAGAAAACCTTCGAGCAGTGGACAAAACCACCACAGTTCTTCCAGCTGAGGAGAGGGAAACCAGACGGACACAAACAGAAATAATAGTTTCTCCTCTAACAGAGTTAACAAAGGCAGACAAACTGATGGAAAAAGATGTCGTTAAGATGACAGAGGAGCCAAAACATATCTCACAAAAGAGAGAAACAACAAAAACAGATGAAGGGCCCAAGCTTGGCAAAACATTAGAGGTTGAAGACGTCCACACAAAGAAAACTGTAAAAGTGAAAGGCCAAAGGTTGGGAAAAAGTACAAAAACTTCCCTTGAGGAAGTCCAGTCCAAGACAGTTACAGTAAAAGATGAGTACGGTAGTGTTATTCCATTTGAAGTAACTGAAACAAAAGAGGAACAACTGGAAAGAACGTGTTCATTGGCTCCTGTGATGGAGGTTGCATCTGAAAGAACTCTAATAGTGACAGAAGGAGATGTTAAATCAGACACTCTGAGAAGTTATATCACACCTGACGAACTGGTGAAAGATATTGCATCAAGAAAAGAGAATGTTTATGAGATGGAGGACATTTCTCCAGAAGAAAAGGAGTCTGAAAGGGACATGAAAGACACGTCAAAAATAGACTTTGTTCAAGATCAAACAGATAAGGTAACTTTCATTAGAGAGGAATTGCCTGAAATACAGGAACAAACTGAGAGAAAGACCTGGGATGGATCCAAACCAGAAGTAACATGTCAACACTCTTCGGTGGAGCAAGAAGCTCCAGGAAAACCAACAGTAAAGGATAAAAGCACCCCAGTATCCCAAGCTGAAGAGATAAAAACCAGACAAAAGCAAATAAAAAGAGAGGCAACAGAGACCAAAGACATTCAGCTAAAGAAATCTAAATCTCTAAAAGAGAAAGGACAGAAGTTGGACAAAGTTGCAAGAGTTTCCCTTGAAGAAGTGCAGTCCAAAACAGTTACAGTAAAAGATGAATACGGTAGTGTTACTCCATTTGAAGTAACTGAAACAAAAGAGGAACAACTGGAAAGAACATTTTCATTGGCTCCTGTGATGGAGGTTGCATCTGAAAGATCTCTGATCGTGACAGAAGGAGATGTTAAATCAGACACTCTCAGAAGTTATATCACACCTGACGAACTGGTGAAAGATATTGCGTCAAGAAAAGAGAATGTTTATGAGATGGAAAAGGAAAAGGAGTCGGAAAGGGACATGAAAGACACTGCAGTTCAACAAGTCACATCAAAAATAGACTTTGTTCAAGATCAAACAGATAAGGTAACTCCCATTACAGAGGAATTAGCTGAAAGACAAAAGCAAATAAAAACAAAGAAAGCTTTAACAGACACAGAGATCAAAGACCTTCAGCCAAAGAAATCTAAATCCCTAAAAGAGAAAGGACAGAAGTTGGACAAAGTTGCAAGAGTTCCCTTTGAAGAAGTGCAGTCCAAAACAGTTACAGTAAGAGACGAGTACGGTAGTTTTACTCCATCTGAAGTAACTGAAACAAAACAGGAACAAGGTGAAAGAACAGTTTCATTGGCTCCTGTGATGGAGGTTACATCTGAAAAACATCTCATAGTTAAAGACGGAGATGTTAAACCAGACACCCTCCAAAGATTTATTACATCTGATAGGCTGGTAAAAGACATAAAATCAAGGAAAGAGGAAGTTTATGAATCTGGTGAGGTTTCTCTAATAAGACAAAGTCCAGAGTCCACAAAGGAAAGGGTTGAGGTTTTAGCTAAAGAACAAGACATGACATATAAAGATACACAGTTGAGAGAAGTCACAAGTCAAGTTAAATCTGACAAAACTGCATTTAGTGATGATACAATACCTACAAAACAGAAACTAACTCAACAAAAGGCTCAAAAAACATCAGTAGCTGAAGATGCTAAAACCAAACCGAGACAGGAGGAAGATAGATATGATCGTACAAAGAAACCAGACTCTCTAAAAGATAAGGTCGACGTTAAAGTTGAAGGCATTCAGTCTAAAACTGACACAGTTAAGGATGTTTTTCTCAGCGTTACTCCAAATGTAGAAACAAAGCAGGAACACATGGAAAGAAAGGCTTCTAGGACTGCTGTAATGGACGTTGCACATGAAAAACCTCTGATTATGAAAGAACAAGATATCATATTAGATACTTCACAAAGGTACATTTCCCCTGACAGTCTGGTAAAAGATATTACATCCAGAAAAACTGAGGCTTACACGTCAGAGGATGTGTCTTTAAAGAAAGACGGATCCCTAACAGATAAAAGACAGAAGTTAGATCAAACTGAAGAGAACAAAAACAAATCAAAGGTTGAAATACTTGGTGACAAAACTACCAAAGTGACTCCCTTTGAAACAAGCAGAGCAGAGTCCACCGCTGAAAGATTCCTGCAAGATACTTCAGACAAATACAGCAGAACTGTTGTTGGAGAAACGCAAAAACAGAGTCTGCATGAAGGTGATAAATCTGATGTTATGGTCAAAGAAATTCAGTCAAAGACAGTCTCAGTTAAGGATAAAAGAGCCACAGTTAGTCCCACTGAAGGGACAAAAACTAAGGTGCAACAAACTGAAAGTAAATTTGCAGTAACGCCTGCAACAGAGGTGACATCTGAAGAATCTCTGATAGCAGATTACGGACCAGAAAAATATACCAAAAAAGATAGAAGCACAATAAAAGAGGACATTAGAACAACATCAGTCGAAATAGACACTAAGGATAAAGAAGAATTGCCAAAAACAGTCACCAAAATGACTTCTGTAGAGGGAATTAAACCAGAACTAGTAGAAAGACAACCCAGAGTAGAATCACCAAAAGAGCATGATGCTTTGGAAAGACAACTGAAACAGGTTCAACCCAAAGAAATTACAACTGAAACATTGATAGAGAAAGAGAAAGGCGTTGGAGACATTCATGAAAATGAAAAACAAGCGATAAAAGCTGTTGAACGTGAAAAAATCCAGGGCGATCAGTTAGTTAAACCCACTAAAAGAAGTGAGGGAATGCATCAAGAGGTGAAGACTTCTGAAAAATACAAACCTGCTCTGATAGAATCACAAGAGCCCACAGTTAGAGAACCATCAGTAATAGATGAAACCAAACCAAAGACAGTTCAGAAGAAGACTAAGACTCAGACTAAAGGTTATCCAGAACACGGGGAAGATGCCACCAGGAAACAGGAAACAGAAGCGGAGCGGTCTTGTCTGAAAGCAGACGTCGAATACATCCCTCCTCGGGAAGCTGAATCTGTGAGCAGAAGGAAGGAAGAGTCCGTCATAGAAACCAGGGTTTTGTCTTTGGAACCAGAAGGGAAAGAGCAAGTCGCCCTTCAGGAATCTTCCAGAGGTATAGAGAGGAAAATGTTCTGTGTCACTGAGCACGTGTTTTTTCTGAGCACCAAACATTGTCGTGCACCTCGAACCATTCCTCTCTTAGGACCTCATGTCATATCACCCATTGTGTTCGGGCACAAGCTGTATTCTTCTCATTCTGAAGAGCTGCCATGATGTCGACTGAGACAGCCTCTCTTGGTTTCTAAACTGCCACAGTTTCATGTTTGTTCTTTCTAATTCTGTGTTTGTCGTTCCGTCTCGTTGTACCTGTGTGTATTGAGAGAAAATGTTTCTCAGACGAGGTGAGAAGTCTCTCACATCTTTGAACTCCGTCTTCCAAACTTGTATGTTTCCATCGTGGATCTTCTTTGTGCTGTCTGTCTTTGCATGGTTCAGTGCTCACCCCATCTGTCTTAGCCAGGTTCTGATTGTCTTATAATTTCATTTTCAAGTTCCTGTGAAGGAGAAGGAATCTCCACCACAAGTCAAAGAAGCACTGGTAAAGCCAGCTGCTCCTCAAGAAGGTACCAACTTCTCTTTTAAAACTGTTATATTGTCTTTGTGCCTTTGTGTGTGAAGGTTTTCTGAAGGCATTCATGAAAGAATGTCACTCTTGAACAAACAGAAAACTTCGATCCTGAAGTACTATAGAAAGAAAAGAAAGGTTTCTATTAACAAGGAATAGCAGTAAGGTTATTTTTAGTATTTTTGGAGAGCTTTATGTTGAATTCCCTGTGTACCTTGTACTTGAAGAGAGCAAACCGCAAGCTGCTGTAAAAGTTCAAGAAGCTGCCAAAAAGCCTGAAGTCCCTGAACCGGCCAAGAAGTTAGAGAAGAAAGTGACTCCACAAGAAGAAACAAAGCCAGGTATCCAGAGAATAATTCTTAATTCTTGTGTGTTTTTTAGAAATATGTTGTGTTTACTTTACAATACTCTTTTTATACCTGAAGTGGCCAAACCAAAGCCTGCTGTAAAGGCCGAAGAACCAACCAAGAAGGCAGCAGAAGAAGAAAAACCAGTCATGGTAGAAAAGAAATCTCCTCCAACAGGTAGAAGTATAGGAAGCACTGAACGTCTTTGTTGGAGTTTTATAGTATACTTTCCATCTTCTTCACATCTTATGTTGCACATTCTGACTCTGTAACCCCACACTTGTGTGTTTCCACTCTTGTTTTTGTTGGTTTGTCTGGGTCAATTTGACCTTTAGCAGCAGAACAGTCTCTCTCTGTGGTGTTTGTCTTGTTGTTTGTTCATTAACTCATCAACCTTTAATCCAACAACAGCATGCCACATTTGTTCTTGGACACACATTAACTACATTTGTCTTGACTTATTACATGTTCTCACGTCATGTGATCAATGCTTCACCTCTTAGTCACAACTTTATCACATGATAATACATTCTGTGTTAGAATGTGTTGGACAAGGTCTTCCCATTTTTTAACAGGTGAAATTGATGTTCATGACTGATGATTAAATGCCTAATTAACAACTATTTAACTATACTTCTGTATTAGATGAAACCAAGGGACCCGTCCAAGCACCAGGAGGAGTCAAGAAAGGTAAGAGCATCAATTTCCCTCCTTACAAACAGCACACAGAAACTTTATGAAGGTTCACACTCTGATTCTGTCACAGCTCCCCAAACCTCTAAACTACTCCAGATTAATGGTTGTCGATGGGACATCAAAGGCTGCTAAAATACTAAGCTCTGGTTGGCTTTAAACTGGTTTTAAATAAATTGTTTGAAATGTGGATACATGTTTTTCTGTTGTGTCCTGTCCAAGTTGTCTTTTCTTGTGTCTGTCCTCTTTGTCGGAGTATTTTTTTAAAATTCTTTTATATTTAAAATATTAGAAATATGACGTTTTCATTTTTTCCCATTTTTCCCCCTCTTTTTCCAAGTATGTGTCTATGTTTGTACAAATTGTGGTGTCTGTTCAGTGTAAATAATGTCAAACCTTTGCCACCTTAGAACTTCTTCTGGCGAAAAAAGGTAAAGTTCAGACTGTGGAGGAGGGGACGTTTGAGATTCCCACTTTGAAGAAGGCAACCCGAATTATAAAAGAAGTGGAAGAGGAGCATGAGACCGTCAAACTGAAGAAGATTCCTTCAGCTCCACCTAAAGAGGCTGTAGAGCTGAAAATGCAGAGGGGCACAAAGACTTCTGTGGTTCATGTTGAGGAGATGGTGCAAAGAGAGGAGGCTGCTGAGATATCCTTCGTCACCAGGAGAACTGTAGAGGAGAGGACACCTCGAGACAGAGCAGATGTGGTGAAAAAGCCGGAACTTGTAGAGCCGAAAGAAAAGGAGCAAGAAGAAGCTCCTAAAGATGCTTGGACCCGCAAGAAACCAGTTCCAAAAGATGAGGAACCAGAAGAAAAGATTTCTTTGAAGAAAACTCCGAAGAAGAAAGAAGAGGAGCCTACTCCACCCAGTACAGCCTTAAAGAAGGTGAAAAAATTGCCTTCAGATGAAGTTGAACCAGAAGTAGTCAAACTAAAACCATTTGAAAAGCCTGTTAAACCAGCAGTGGAGCCAGAGAAAGACCAGAAGGAGAGGCCAGACAGGGATACTGTACCTTTCCAGAAGCTAGAGAGGACTCCCAGAGAAGTGGAAACCAAAGAACCTCCCAAGAAACCAGAGAAAGCTCCTCCGGAGGTAAAGGAGCCAGCAGCCAAGGTGCTGAAGCCAGTCGATAAAAAGAAAACTCCAGAGAAAGAGCCCGAGGAGGTCAAAGCTCCCACCAAGGTGAAGAAAATCCCAACGCAGGAGCAAGAGGTTGAAAGTGTCAAGCTGAAGCCCTTCTCCAGGCCTTCCAAAGAAGCTGTAGAGCCTGAGAAGAAACCAGCAGAAGAGAAGGAGAGGAAGCCAGCCGACGACCTGCTTCGCCGTCGCACAAGTCCTGATGAAAAAACAAAAGAAAGGGAGCCAGAGGCCAGACCGAAGAAACCTGAGGTCCCTGAAGCGCCAGAGAAGAAGCTGGAGAAGCCGAAGGAGGTCGAGGCAGTTCCAGCAGAGAAGACAGTGTCTCCTGCACCAACTCCTGTAAAGAAACCTGAAAAGGTTCCTGAAGAGCCCAAACCTCTGCAGCTGAAGAAGGGAGTCATACCTAAGGCGAAGGAGGACAAAGAAGAAGTGGCTCTGAAGCCTTTGGAGCAGCTCAAGAAGGTCGAGCTGAAAAAGACACCATCTCCCAAAGTTGAAAAGCTTAAAGAAGCAGAAACAATCCCCGTCGAGAAGAGGCCGAGTGTCGACAAACTCAAAAAGATTCCTAAAACGATTTCACCAAAAGAATCGATTATTGAACCTGTGACTCTGAAAAAGGTCCCAAAGAAGCCGTCACCAGAGGAGGCCGCAGAACCGGCAAAGCCCGGTAAAGGCCGAGTTCCCCTGGTGAAGGAGGTCTCTCCTGGAGCCGTGCAGATGAGGAAGGTCGCCACCCAGCCAGAGGAGGAGGTGTTCGAAGAGGAAGGTGAGGAAGAGGCCGAGCAGGAGGACGAAGAGGCCTGGGGCTGGGAGCTGGTTCCCACTGAGAGTTCAGAAGACTGGGAGGGTGAAGCAGAGGAAGGTGCTCTGGAGGTGCCGGGGGTGACCAGGAGAGGTGAGATGGTGGCGGGCCCAACTCGTCGGAAAAACCTCCTTCATGCCCCGAATAATCTCTATCCATTCCCACCATCATGCCTCCATTTCAATCATCTTTATCATCATATTTTGACGCGTTCACGCCATCTCTTTCTTGTATTTTTTTCTAATTAGCATTCTGTTTGTCTCCTCATATTCATTGCTTTCTGTCATTTCTGTTATGTCATGTCCGTCATTTCATCAGTCCAACATGTGTCCTCATGCCATCTTCTCATTTCTGACTGTTATTCCATTATTTTCATGGTGTAAAAGCTGTGAAGTTTTAATTATACATCATTCATCACTGTTTATTTGTCTGTCTTCATCATTATTTCATATATTTACCATCACCATCATGTCATATCCCCCCATACATTCAATTGGACATTACATATCTCCCACCGCTGAAGACATTGACTTGTGATTACACTGTGTGCACCAAATTGATTTTGAATTGTTTCTGAACAGAGGGACAACCAGCAGAAGAGGCAGGAAGAGGAGGTAGAGGTAGAGGGCTGAAACGTAAGTCTCCTTTCTTAATAAACCCTGTTAACATCCTGTATGGCAATAGTTCTCAACCTTTTTGAGTCGCGACCCCCAATTTAACATGTATGTTGTCTGCGACCCCCGCTCACTGAACAGAATCTCACACGCACAGTTCAGATCACCCAAAAAAGACACAAATTGACCACAAAATGATAGAAAAACAACAACAAAATGACCAGAAAAGACACAAAATGACCAAAAAAGACACAAAATGACCAAAAAAAGACACAAAATGATCAAAAAAAGACACAAAATGACCAAAAAAAGACACAAAATGACCAAAAAAAGAAAACAAAATGACCAAAAAAGACACAAATTGACCACAAAATGACCAAAAAAGACACTAAATGACTAAAAAAACCCACAAATGACCAAAAAGCCACACAGTAGAGACAGAGCTGACTTCCAAAATGATTTGGCGACCCCCAGAAATCATCTCGCGAACCCAATTGGCATCCCGACCCCAAGGTTGAGAACAGCTGCTGTATGGTAATGCCACAGAATCCTGATTGACTTGTTTGTCCTCAATCTGTGCTCCAGCCCGGCAGACCCCGTCCCCTGGTGAAGGCCGGGGTCGCGGCCTGAGGCCCGGTGGAAAAGGCCCGTCTCCACCAGAGGAACCCTTCGCAGGATTTAAGCTGAAAGCCGTCCCCCTGAAGTTCATCAAGAAGCTTCAGGACATCGTGCTGACGGAAGCCGAGTCCATCGGCTCGTCTGCCGTGTTTGAGTGTGAGGTGTCGCCTTCCACCGCCATCACCTCATGGATGAAGGACGACTGTAACCTGCGCGAGAGCCCCAAGCACAAGTTCACTTCTGATGGCAAAGATCGCAAGTTGCACATTATTGATGTCCAGCTCTCGGACACCGGCGACTACACCTGCATCGCCAAGAACGCCGGCAAGGAAATTCAGTGCACAGCCAAGCTCATTGTTGAAGGTATTTATATCTTACACCAAAGACACTTTGAACCAGAAATAGCATCTTTATTTTTATTTTAACCAATATTTTAATCATTTTTAAACAGACACAAAACAGCGAACATACATGACAACAGAGGCAATTAAATACTTCACATAGACTGAATGATATATAGAAAGAGAGGCAAAAAATAAACTAAAATAAATAAAATGAAATGAAAAACAAATAAAATAAAGATACAGGTAGAAATAAAACAAACACAAGAATAGCAATACTATAATGGACCTTACATGGAAAGTTCTAAGAGAGTTTACTGTTTTAACATTATACATGGAATGGGGACTGTACAGCCATACCAATAAAACAAAATCAACACTTGGGAAAGAGCATTAGGGAGATAAAGAGATGTAAGGAGGGCGCCAATCCACATTGCAGCGGCCTCTACGTACTAAGTCTGCTACATCACCCGGTAGGCGGTTCAAGAAGGGAGCCCATAACTTATCAAAATAACTCTCGTTCCCCTTTAAAATTGAGCTCAGACGCTCCATTGGCAGAACTTTAAATATCTCTCCATACCACTGGTTAACAGATGGAGGTCTGGGCTTAGAAATAGCATCTTTAATTATCTTATTTCAGTGTTCACCGATGCCAAATGTTCTCTTCAATCTCCTCACAGAGCTTCCTGTGAAGTGGCTCAAAGAGCTGGAGGAGGAGACGTCAGCGCTGAAGGGTCAGCCTCTGTACATGACCTGTGAGCTGAACAAAGAGAGAGATGTGATATGGAAGAGGAACGGTGAAGTCCTGAAGAAGAAGGCCAACAAGGTTCAGATCAACATCATCGGTATGCAGCACGCCGTCACCATCCAGAACACCACTGAGGAGGACACCGGGCTGTACACGTGTGAAGTGGCCAACCAGGAGGACGTCAAGACGACGACAAACGTCAAAATCATTGGTAACAAAAGTAGAACACATCAACACCTAAACTTACATCACTGGTGGGTTTTCTGCTGGCTGAGATTAGGAATAGTGTTTGTAGAACCTGGGGAACATGTTGTCTGACATGTCTAAAGTCAGATAACACGTGCAATTCTGATTCATTAAATCATGTTTTATTTGTACGCTGATGACATATGACTATATATTTTTTAATTTAGATGCTTGTGGCCATACCTCCCTGAACACGTCTGATCCCATAGTCACATCTTTAGCACTGAATCTCGGAAAGTTTCACCCTTAACGTCACTTCAAACTGCGGAAAATTATGAAAACCAGCCGCAGTCAGATAAAGCTTAACCCATAAGAACCCAGACCTATTTATTCTTAATGGAAAATTATGGGGGATATCCCACAGACCTAGACATAGAACACATTTCTAATGTTTTTTTAAAAATTCTACCCCTAAATGTCAAAGATCTGTGATATGACATATATATGTTACATTGGGCGTTTATGGAAGTTATGTTTATGATATTTATTTTAAAATAAATAAACTAGACACCTTTTCTGCTTATAGAAACACAAATTTGCCTTTTTCTTTGCATCTCCACAACATTTATCAAAATTGTGACAGGATAGGATTATTTTTTGTTCATATTTGGTCAACTGTACTTAGATTAAAATTAGAATTGTTAAATTGGTTTAAACTTAACCAAGTAGCAAAAAATAAGCTTTTTGAAATTAGCTCTTTTTTTTACATTTCTGTTTCCAGTCACACACATATTTTGGAAAAGTCACTTCTTGTCACAGTCAAACAGTCTTGCTGAGGGACTTAATGAGTTAAGGTGAAACATAAAGCTGAATATCGGAGATTCTAGAACATTGAGAGTGTTTGTTACACGGGTGTCACCATAGGTTCTTATGGGTTAAGCTTAAGCCTAAGCTTAGACCCAGCCTTGTTTAGCTGCTCTGCTCTGGCTTAGACAGCATTTTAGTAATTTTTAGTATATATTCATGGTGTATCATATTGTTGATATGACACTCAGTTATGTTCAACTCCAACAGAAATCATCAAAGATTGGATTGTGAAGCCTCTGAGGGACCAGCATGTGAAGCCGAAGGCTGCTGCGGTGTTCAAGTGCGAGCTCTTCAAGGAAACTCCCAACTGGAAGTGGCTCAAAGGAGAGAACGAGGTCGTTCCTTCTGACAAGGTGGAGATCAAGAAGGACGGAAAGGAGCTGACGCTCACCATTAAGAACTGTCAGCCTGAGGACGTAGCGGACTACTCCATGGAGGTGGAGGGACGGATCTACACCGCCAAGCTCACCCTCGGAGGTTTATCTTCATACATGCACACCTTCTTTTTTAACGTATGTATATTTAAGTCATTTGGTTGATATTTGTGAGTGCTAATAGAACTTCTCCCTCAGAGCGTGAGGCTGAGATCCTGAAGCCCCTGGCCAGCGTGGAGGTGGTTGAGAAGGAAGATGCCAAGTTTGAGACGGAGATCTCTGAGGACGATGTTCCAGGAGAATGGAAGCTCAAAGGAGAGGTTCTGACCAGATCCCCGGTATGATTGTTTTTGTATTTCTCCACAATGAGAGTCAACTTGTGGAAACCAGAGAGCCTGTTTTCATTGAGATCGCATGACGTCAGAGGTCACATGACTGCTTTGAAAAATCACCATGAAACATACATTTAAAAAAAAAGCCTAACTTTGCATTATTTCAACAACTCCCCGACACGATATCTTTTGATTTACTTATTTTCTTCTTTTTTTTTTCACAATATTTTTATTTTATTTTCAGTTTACAACACTTTGACATACAGCTTTTACATTCATGTATCGTCATTCAACTTCCATATTTTAAGATAGCTGCATTTACATAGACAGAAAAATAAAAACAAACAAAACATAACACTTCGAACAGGTATGCTCCTCCTGTTAAAGAAAATGGTAATCTATATACAATTGAGTATCGTTTGTAATTGGTGTGAATCAAAACACATAAATAGAAAAGCAATATCAATCTGACAAGACCGGAATCTGCATTGTCCACAAAGACTAGTTATCCACTTCTTCATCCGTTAAACCTAAGTCTTTAATGTAGTTAATGAAAGGCTCCATATGTGCTCAAATACATGCCGTTTAGCCTTTAATATGTAAGTTATGATTTACTTATTTTCTATCGCTTTTTTCCCCCCAGATTTCGCAGTTTATAGGTTTAGACTGCATTTTGAAAATATCATAGTTTGGACAAAAATAGATACTTTCCCAAGATTAAAGAGACAGGCGCTGAAACATTCAGACTGCGGGTGAATTCATTAGAGATTCAGTCTGACAGGATGAGAAGTATAATGTCTTTGCAACACTGAAGCATGTAAACATGTTTTAGAAATAGTATGAACCTGAAAAATGAATGTAATATGTCCTCTCTAATGCATGTGTTTTGCATGGTCATGTTCATGACATTTTATGAACAATCGCGCTGTATTTTCTTCACCAGACGTGCGACATCCAGATGGAGGGCGGGGTCCGTAGACTCATTCTGAAGAACTGCCAGTTGGATCATGCAGGAGAAGTGTCCTACCAGGCTCTGAACGCCGTCACCAGCGCCATGCTCAATGTCAAAGGTAAGAAACATTCCTGGTGTCCGGGTCGGAAATACACGATACGACTGATTTTAGGACGTTAGCTGTGGAAAATAAAGGTGTAAGGTCCGCAGGCAATCAAATAAAGCTTTACAGCACACGAGGGCGGACCTTAGATCTTTATTTATGAGGCTTTTATGAGTCAGATTCCTTTTTTTGTGCCACTCTCTCAGAGTTTTTCGCAGCCTGGGACATGGGATTCCAGCTGTTTCCTGTGTCTGAGATGGTGTCCTGTATTTGTTCTGTTTGTTGTCTTGTTTTCTGTCAGTCCGACACTGTGTGAAAATGTGTGTAGTGATGTCACTCTACAGTAGATTCGTACCGTCTGTGGTTCAATGTTTTTTGTTAAATCTACACACAGTGGCCAGTTTATTAGTTAAACCAAGTTAACTAAGTCACTCCACCAGACATGAGCCTCACATAGCCTTTAGTCCAGTAATTATGTTCCATGTTAGAGTAGCAGCAGAGGGTTGATTCCCCTAACAAACTGGAAGTATCCGGTGAAGAAAGAAGAACGCCCTGGATATCCTGATGGAATCTGACTTTGGTGCCAGTTAGAGAAGATGATGGATGAGCCCTTACCAGACCAAACCTTCAGTGAATTTTTCCTGAAGAACAACAGGACTGTGTTCTTTGTGAGTCCTTCGATGCTCGGCTCGAAGACGACCATCATTTTTAACAGTCCTGGGAATTTGGAGTGATGAGATTTTGGAGGATCTGCACAACTTGAAGATGTCTCCATTAGGGTTTTTGTGGGATACAATGGAGTCAGCTGTGTGTACAACTAGAATACCATATTCCATTCTATTCTAGAATACCATTTTCCATTCTATTCAAGAATACCATATTCCATTCTATTCTAGAATACCATATTCCATTCTATTCTATTCCATTTTCATATAAATATCCCTGATCCCCCCTTGGTTTAGCCTTCTAGACCCATGGAGAGGTAAACTGGCCACTGGCTGCTGCTGTCACTGTGCTGTTGTTGTGTGTCTTGTTGTGTTGTTGACGTTGTGTACCTGTGTTACCTTTTAACCCAGAGATCGAAATGGACTTTGTCGTCCCGCTGAAGGACGTTTCTGTGCCTGAAAAGAAACAGGCTAAGTTTGAATGCACCATCACGAAGGATGTCTCTAAGGTCATGTGGTTTAGAGGGGATGACGTTATCACCCCAGACCAAAAGTATGACATCATCGATGATGGAAAGAAGCATATGCTGATTATAAACTGCTGTGAGTTTGATGACGAGGACCAGTATACCATCGGGGTTTTGGACAAAACGTCCACAGCGAGACTAACGGTGGAGGGTAAGTGCTGGACAGGACATGGCTTGAAAATCTTTATTATTATTATTATTATGACTCCATTCATTGAGTTGGTTGCCTCCATTTCCAAACTAACTCATATGAATATGCCTCACTAATACACTTATAGGTATCAGGCTCAAATTTATCTCGCCGCTAAAGGACCAAACTGTGAAAGAAGGAAATACGGCTCACTTCGAGCTGGAGCTGTCTCATGAGAACATCCCGGTCACCTGGTACAAGAACGACGTTAAGATTCACCCGAGCAGAACGGTGGTCACTCAGGTGGACGGAAAGAGACACGTGCTGCAGATAAAGGAAGTGACTCTGGATGATACGTGCCAGATTAAAGCTGAGGCCAAAGGAATTCCTTCCATGGCCAACCTGACTGTCATAGGTAACCTCGCAGTAACACGTCTTCTGTCTGTCTTCTTCTTCCCTGAAGCTGTTTGTCCATGTTGTGTGTCCACAAAATGTCCATACTGTGGTTGAAAAACATTATCTGTCTGCGTCGTAAGAAATCATTTCTCCACGTCCTGTGTTTGTGTTCCTCATCTTGTTTGACCGTCTTGTCTTTTGTTTGGACGTTCGGTCCAAGGTTCCAATAGTTTTTCATTATTTTTAGAGTGAGTTTGCTAGTTTTTATTTTATTTTTTTGAGAATGCTTAGTTTAGTTTTTATGAGTTTTAGGTTTTTTTTGGGCTGTATTTGTTGGGTGCGGGATTCAAAAAGGCCCCAATAAGGTATTAACCCTCGCAGCTCTGGCTGTTTTGAATCTTGGTTGGAGTGAAGTGCTGAACTTTTTGAAGGCGATCGACTCACACAGTCGTGTAACATCCCAGTCTCAATAAGTTCACATGTTCACTAACCAGCAGCTCAATAAACAGATTTCATACCAACCAAAAAGGCTTTTGTATGAAAAAAGTTGACAAAGACGAAACCAAAGAACATTTTACAAGTTTAGTTTGTTTTAGTTAGTTTATAACCACAAAATACACTTTCAGTTACTTTCCATTAGCCATAATAACCTTGGTTTGGACCATATATATATAAATATATATATACACATCCATATGTTGTCTATGTGTTTTATGTATTTACGTGACATGGAGAGTCACCCACTAATGTCCGTCTTCCAGAGGGAGACGCATACTTCACAGTGAAGCTGCAGGACTTCACTGCAGTGGAGAAAGACGAGGTCACTCTAGATTGCGAGCTCAGCAAAGACGTGGAGGTGATGTGGTACCACAGCGAGGCTGAGATTAAGCCCTCTAAGGTGGTCGCCATTAAGGCTGAGGGCAAACGCAGGAGCCTCGTCATCAAGAAAGTTGGAGACAAAGACAAAGGACAATACTTGTGTGATTGTGGGACAGACAAGACGACTGCCGTGCTTCATATCGAAGGTAAAAAAACACAGTTTGTTCCTGAAGCACCACCTCCTTTCCACACCTCCAACCCCGTCACCTTCTTCTTGTTCATCTCATCACCTCTTCATCACCACTGTCACTAATGTGGGGACATCAGTCCTCTCTTGTAGTGTCCGTCCACCATAACTTGTGTCTTTTGTTCTGTTTCATGTTTCTGTCACTGTGTGTGTCTTAAAGACACTTCTGATAACAGAACCATCCCTGTATAAAGAAACAAACCTCAATAATCTTCCAAGTCCATATGAAAATAAATGGCTCCTCAGTAAAAAATGCCTTAAAACCTCTGGGCGATTTTAAAATAAGCCCCTAAAACCTGAAGTTTTTCTGTAAATTCAACAGAAGTGTCAACGCTTCTACTAAATAATAGATTTTTCAGCCACTGTAGCAGATAGAAATTAAATTCAAAAAGTATTTTAGAGCTTATACAAATACTACAAACAACGTATCCGCTTTCCAGGCTTTAGTGGGTTAAGAATAATATGTCCAAATAAATGGACCCGGTGTTGTAACCGTCTGTTTTCTGCCAAGACCAACAATAAAGAATCAGCTGCTTCTCCGTTATCTGATAAATTCACATTTTAGTGTTTTAAAAGGAATTTCCTGACCTGAACTTTAGCTCAGATGGATGATTCAATGTTCTGACTAAATCTGAGTGACAACACGACTGTTAACAACAAAACCAGACACTGCTGACTCTTCAAACAAACAAAAACATAATAAACATACATTGACTTTTATAGAGAATATTTCTGAAGACTTCCAAAAAAATGCTCAGACATGTCAACATGTTCAACACAGGTAACTGAAACAAAAACTAAAGGCTGACAGAATAGCTCAGTCTTCAGATTAAACACAGACAACAGACAGTCACTGACGTTGGTATCAGTCAGACTTATACAGCGAAAATGTCCCGACCAGAGAGATGTTTATTGGCTATTTGCAGAACTTTAAAAAGCGTCACCTGCTGTATCAGCTCTATTTTTGGGCTATGATTTCGTTATTCTAAAAATAAATATTATTATAAACTTTCCATAATCCAGCCCGATATACTGAGTCATAACTGACCCAACTGAGAGCCATTTGTTTCTGGTCCTATGAAGAGATTGCACTAAAAGAGGGCTGTCTGTTGTTGAACTATATGTCTGTGTATGTCTGTGTATCATGTTTGTGTATTTATGTCCGTTTGTTTGAATAGTTTCTTGTCTGAACGTCTCCAGTAAGCACTTCTTCCCCTTTTTCAAACGTCAGCTCGCCACATCAAGGTGGTTCGGCCCTTGTACGGCACCGAGGTGTTTGAGGGAGAAACGGCTCGCTTCGAGGTGGAGCTCAGCGAGGACGACGTGCACGGCCAGTGGAGGCTGAATGGAGAACTCCTCAGTCCGTCCGCTGTATGTCTCACATTCTCTTTCATTTAGGTTAAACTCAAACGTTAGTTCAGGATCAGTGTTTCACGTGTCAGACCTGTCACGGTCGAGATGTGAAACAAGTAAATGAGCGCGGCTTTGTTCTGTCTCTTTTCTGTGAGTTCATCATGTTTTTATTGATGCTGACGTCTGTGGGTCGTCTGCAGGATGTTGAGATTGTGGAGGACGGAGCCAAACACACTCTGGTGTTGTACAACTGCAAAGTGCCACAAACTGGCGAGTTGGTGTTTACCGCCGCCAACGCCAAGTGCTCTGCTAACCTGAAAGTGAAGGGTGAGCGCTCATTCCCCACGCTGTCTTCTTCTTCTTCTGCAGAGCCTTAAAAACAAGCAACAATATAACTCCACTCTATGAATCCTGAGCACAACTGACCCGAAGTTTTGATTCCCAAACGTCCCCCTTGGTCCTGATTTTAACCTCCTCTGTCTGAACCTACAGAGCCTCCGGTCTCGTTCATTACTCCGCTGGCTGACGTGCATGTGTACGAAAAGGACGAGGCAAAGTTTGAGCTGGAAATTTCCAGAGAGCCCAAAAGCTTCCGCTGGCTGAAGGGCTCTCAAGAGTTGTCAAACGACGATAAGTTTGAACTCCTGGTGGAAGGAAACAAACACACTCTTATTGTGAAATCTGCCAGATATGAAGATGAAGGCAAATACGTGTTTGATGCTGAAGACAAAAGGACATCTGGGAAGTTGTTTATCAAAGGTAAACGGATTGGGAACAGGCAGGAACATCGCTGTCATGATGTATAAGTGTTGATATCTACCACTTTGGATTTAACTCCATATATACATATATAATTTGTGTTTGTCAGGTATTCGTCTTGAGTTTATCAAGCCGATTAAAGATGTGACAGTGAAGGAGCGTGAAACGGCAGAGTTCAGTGTTGAACTCTCTCATGAGAACATCCCAGTGGTCTGGTACAAAAACGACGTGCGCCTGCACCCGAGCAAGGTGGTGCACATGTCTGATAATGGGAAGGGCCACATGCTGGCCTTCAAGGAGGTCTCCATCGACGACACCTCCCTGATCAGAGTGGAGGCCATGAGCAAGAGCTCCGAGGCCATGCTCACCGTGCTCGGTCAGTATCAGCGGGAGCTCTGACAGCGAAGACGTGACCTCAGAGCTGGCGCCTCATTTGCATTTTTATTCCTGGTTGTTACTGATTCTGTTGGTTGTTTCTCTGCAGAGGGCGACCTGTATTTCACCGTCAAGCTGCAGAACTACACGGCCGTGGAGAAGGACGAGGTGACCCTGTCCTGTGAGCTGAGCAAGGCCGCAGGCGAGGTCAAGTGGTTCAAAGACGGGAACGAAATATTTCCCTCTAAGAACATTCTCGTCCAATCTGACGGCAAGAAGCGCACGCTGGTCATCAAGAAGGCGGCGAAGAGCCACATGGGAGCGTTCACCTGCGACTGTGGCACCGACAAAACCACAGCCGACCTGAGCATCGAAGGTAAAACCTGCTGCAGGCCGGCCCCGCCCTCAGAACCCGGATCAGACCCCGTCCACCGAAACCCCGCCTCTCTCCTCCATAACTGTTCCCTCATCCTGTCTGTCACTCATAATCCAACTCTGCATTATAAATGTATAAAGAAAACTTTATGGACTCTGAAGAAACAGCAGAGACATAAAGACAATGTTAATGTCTCTTCACTCAGACGTCCATACAAGTCTTCATATACATTAATAACCTGCATCTGGACTTTATTTTTAAACCTTTTTTTTAATTTATTTCTAATGTTTGTGACTTATCATAATCCAACCCTGAACATCTCCATTATAAATGTATAAAGAAACTAATATGAACTCTGGAGACATAAATATTATGTTAATGTCTCGTCACTCAGACGTCCATATCAGCATTCATATACATCTTATAATGTTCATATCTGCACTTGTACACTTTTTACTAACTTATTTTTATTTAAGTCATTATGAATATTTATAATAATATGGTGCAATTTCTTACCAGCAAGATCTCTATTTCCTCCAGCAAAAAAATAAAAACTTAATAATCACCAATAGTAGCAAACAAACAGGATTAAGAGCTCAAACTAGCATCTTTTCTTTCTTTCTTTCTTTTTTTATTTTTGAACAAAAGAAAGTAGTAAAAGTCAAAGTTGGTGTAAGCTTCATTCATTTGGTTTTGTTCAGTTGTCAAGAAATACATTTTGACATTTAGATTTTTCTGACCTGATTCAAATGTTTTATAAATGTCCTCATAAGCATTAATAATCCAGTTATAATGCCTTATAAGACATTTAATCTGCTGCAGAGATGTTTCATGTTGGATTATTGATGAGATTTATTCATCATCTTCTGCTTTTGCACCAACTGTAAGATGCTCTGAATGAGAGCGTCCGCTGCTTGTCCTTCCTCTTCGCTGTCCGTCCTCATCCATCATTTTGAGTTGTATTTCTCTCCGTGTCCGACGGCTCTGTCTCCTCTGGTTCCTCTGAGAGATCTCTGGCTCTTTGTTTCTCTCTAACGTCTGTTTTGACCCTTTGTAGAGCGCGACATCAAGGTGCTCCGCCCGCTCTACAGCGCCGAGGTCACCGAGCTCGAGACGGCCAAGTTTGAGACGGAGATTTCAGCGGAGGACCTGCACGCCGTCTGGAAGCTGAAGGGAGAGACGCTGCACCCGTCCGCTGTAAGATCAGACACCAATAAGAGACGTCACTATTTTTATTTACCAACTACTTTATTTATTCATTTTCTTTTTTAATACTTTATTGCAAGGCTTCTTACTTTCACAAACATAATGAGTCATTTCGTTTTCTTTTCAATATTGTACCTTGCATTTTTCCCCCCCTTTTTTTCAAGGTATATATTCACAAAGTAAATAACAAAAACATAGGGTAAACAGACAAACGTATATACATATATTTGTTCATTTTCAAAACATCCAGGTACATAACAACCCAAACAATTACCCCCTCCTTCCCACCCCCCACCCCCAAAGCAGGTTAGAGAAAAAAACAAAACAAAACAAAACAAAAAGCAGACAGAAGTAAAAAGAAAAAAGGTGAAAGCTGTACTCTGCAGTATCACTATTTTTATTTAAACCAGAAAAAATCCTTTCATTTGATTCAGGAACGCTCAGTTTAACCCCAATAAGGAGTATGAGATATTTTACTCACTGTAAGTGTTTTTAATGAAATATCATTATTATTATTATTATTTTAATTGATACTTTTTTTTTATTTATAAAAAATTTTCATTCGCCATTTTCATTTTTGCAGCACGGATTACAAAGATATTCATTTTTCAAGCAAAACAATAGGACCGGAAACAACAACAAAATAAAATAAAAAACAATAATGAAATTAAAAATATAAAATAATAATAATAATAATAAAATAATATAATAAAAATAAATAAATGAATATTAAAAGAAACAAGAAACAGACAAACAAGAAAATATCATTATTTTAAGTTAGTTTTGGTTATTTTTCCCGACTCATCACATATGATTACAACATTTCTGTTTTTGGAGTTTCAGGCTTTGATGAGTTGTTTAATTTTGGTAATTTTTAAAAGAAAAAGTGCCTTTTAAACAAAGTGCTTGGGTTCAAAGGGTTAATTCTTTATTTATTAAATAGAACTCCATAAGAAATACTGGTAACGCTTTATAATAAGGTCCTTAATAACCATAAATTAACAAGTAATAAGGCATTGTTCTCGCTTTGGATCCGGTAGTTGCAAAAAGCATAGTTAACTTATAGTTAACTTATAATAGATGAGCAATAAAGTATATTTTAATATCAATAAGCAAGCAAAATAAGATTAATAAAGGCATGGCAAAGACATAATGGGTGGGTCATGGGTGTTTGTAATGCCATTATTAACACTTATATAAGCTTATAAACACACAATAATGTTAATAAGCATCTTGTAAGGACTTACAAGGGCCTTATTACTTGTTAATTAATGGTTATTACAAGGACCTTAATATAAAGCGTTACCGAAATATTCTTTGGAGAATGAGTTTGACGGATGATTGTTTGGTTCTCAGGATGTGGAGATCAAGGAAGAGGGCCCCCGACACATCCTGATCCTTTACAACTGTAAACTGGACATGGCTGGAAGCATCGACTTCTCGGCAGCGAACGCCAAATCTACGGCTCAGCTCAGGGTCAAAGGTGACACAGACAACACTGACATCAACTGCACACAGTTTTTTGAAAACATTTGTTATTGGACATGAAAAGTCCGCCTCTTTGCAGACGACACTCTGGTTTCTGTTTGGATCACTTTACATTCACAAGAACACAGTAACCTGACTCTCCAGATTCTGGAAATAGTTTCATGTTGGTGCTGCGTCCTGATTGGTTGGCTGAAAACAAGAATCAACTTTTAGAGGCTGCTTTATAATGAACATAAACATGAGATTTTGGTTTGGATCTGAACAATTTTCGTAAGTATGTGTAATTCCAAAAACAAACTTTTGTTTTGATCTGGTTGTTATAAACTGAATTATTACTCCTCGTGTCCTTCAGAAAAACATTTAATAGATTATATGTCATGTATTATTTTTTCATCATGTTTTGAGTCTTTTCATGACATTTATTCGTTTTGTAGCAAATTGAAAAAGGACATTTGGTCTGAAATTAAAGATTAATTTCATTTTTACTGTCAATAAAAATCTGCATTTATAAACAGTGCTTAACAAATGTATTAGACCACAGCTGTCCTGAATCGACAGCATTAATAATTACCAAAATCATGTTTCATGTTTCTGTAATGTTTAATACAGCAGTATCTAGAAGCTCTTTAACGCAAATGATATTTTTTATGCTAACATATAATAATAATAATAATAATTGTTATCCATTAATTTTCAGATTTACTCTTTTACAAAAGCACATTATTATTTCTCGATCAAGAGTCAAACTATAGTTATTTACAGAAAAATTAGTTTTCGTGGTTGAATGTTCGCATGATTAATTTCCGTCTCAAATCTGGATATAAAAACAAGAATTCCTTTTGTTATCTGACAAATAATTAACAAGAACATTTTAGTTTTAAAAAGCTTTTGAAAGAGAGAGAGAGAGACTCTACCTCTCACCAGGGGAGAAATAACTATTGTCTTTAGAGTAAAGTGACTTTATCTTATCAAACAAAGATCGAGTCACTTTATTGAGCCGTTCTCAACCAACCAATGAAAGAGTTATTCTGTATATTCTGTTACCCAACGTCACCTGCAGCAAAACTAGAATTTGTGTCTTCAAGATTTGTGCCAGTAAGACATAAAACATATAACAGGAATTAAATATATTATACACTGCAACAAAACCTCCATCTGAACGAGTCATTCAGCCTCATGTGTAACGTCTAAAAACAGCCGTACGGAGAGAGAGCTGATCCCAGCTGCTTACTGGAAATAACATGTGAAGGCTCTAGAACAGAAAAGAGTTCAGCTTTGATTTAAAAGAGTTTCAGCAGACGTGAAGTTTCCTGGATTTTATTATGATATGAATGCACACAATTAAAGTGTCATTGACTGTAAAATAAATCATAAAGCCTGTAGAACGTTAAACTGAACTCCTCTAACTGGTTCAGATGCAGATTGTTGTGCAGTGTTAATAAAGTGTTAATGAGCAGCTGTCAGTCAGAGCAGATGACGGCTGTAAACGACTCTGGCTGACAGCTCGCTTGTTGAGCCTCTTTAATTCCGGCATGTGAAGAAGCTGCTGTAAATAGTTGATGCAGCTTGTTAATCCAAACTGACATCCTGGATTGGTTACATCAGAGACGCTCCGGCGTTACGACACGCTGCTCGGTGATGTGGCAGTTTTCTGCGGCGTGACGTTGGGTAACTCCGGCCGGGAGCTCCACATTCTCCTTTTCCAGGAAAATTGCAGGCGGCTGATTGACAGGAGCAGATTGAGTCCCACTGATGGGTTTGGCAGAGGTGGGCTCTCGGCCAATCGGGCACCTCGGTTATTTTAGAAGCCGCATGCCTTATCTAGAGCAGGGCCGCAGCGATTGGCAGGGGGGAGGACGCGACCCCGGCCCTCACTGGTTCCTGCCGGCCATATACATCTGACGGCAGGTCGTATGCTAATGAGCTCGGCCCCCCAGCGCAGATCCCCGGGTGCCTGTGTTCAGTTGTCCTGAGGGCTTCAACGGCCGTCAGTTCAACCACCATGAGGAGCAGCTCTGAGGAGTAGCCGCTTCACTGACGAGTTTTTGGATCTATTGACCCGTTTCAGGGTGAGGACTAATCATGTCTTCTCCTCAATCCAAAGCCCGAGTGATCGGCCTGGCCCGGCCTCTGAACGACGTCACCTTGACCGCCGGAGAGACCGCCACATTCGAGTGCGAGCTGTCCTACGAAGGCATTGCTGTCGAGTGGTTCCTGGGGGGTACCAAGCTGGAACCAAGCGACAGAGTAAGTCCAACACACTTCCTGAACCCTTCCCGCCTGTTGACATCCAGAGTCCAGAGCCCCTGGGCCCGTGTTTCCCTCTCTGTGTGTACAGCCTGTCTTCATATAAGGGCCTGCTGCTTGAGCTTCAGGATTCCAGCTGAGCATTCGATCCTGGTTTTGAGATAACGCAGGCAGGGAGACTTTTCTGCCCTGCAAGCGTTTCTGCGGGGTTATTTTTAACAGCTGCAGGAGGCCGAGCGGCCGGGCAGGTGGCAACAGGAGCAGTGTGACAGCTACAGCTTTAAAATCACACAACAGGCTGTAAATGTTTGTTTTCATGCTGAAGTCAGAGTTTGAGAGCTCACTGCAGCGAGTCCAGGCCCTGAAACGATGTCCAGTCAGATTAGTTTGATGATTGTGGGATGTAACTTTAGATCTCTGAGCTTTCTGAGGAAACATGATCTCTCCACTGGTTGTGCAAGTGTGATTTACTGCATGTTACATGCTCTTTGATTTAAAAACCCTTTGGATTGGCTGTGTGACTGTGTGAGAGCTCAAGGTTGTTTTGCTGTTGTCTTTAAATATAACATGAAGCTAAAGTGAGTAAACAAACATTTAGTGCTGATTTTAAGCTCTTTATTTTATCACACAGACTGAAACAGCTCCTGTTTACATCACACATTCATTTACTGCTTTTATCTTTGGTCAGTCTTCAGTTAAACTCATCCTAAAACCATCAAACCAGATTCACTATGTAGTAAACACAATAACGCGCTTAGAAATTAAAATGTCAGTCAAACCAACATGAAAAATACTATTATTATTACTGACAGAACAATGAAACAATCCATATGAGACATTAAATCTGCTCACCTCAAAGTTTAAACTGGAAATTCAAAGATTTAGAGGTTAATAAAGATTTGGTGCTTTAATTTTTGTTCATAAATAAAACTGAGAGAACACACAAGTTTTTTGAGCCAAAGATTTAGTTTCAGTGAGGAGAACTTCAGACACATTTCAGTGTTTTTTTTTTTTTTTTTGTATCTTTTTAGGATAAAAATAAGTAGTAAACATCACCTCCAAGAGATCAATACAACAATAAAACAGCTCAACATGTCAAACACCCAACAAACAAACAAACAAACAAACAAACAAACAAACAAACAATCACAATTGTTCAGATTCTTGTCTTGACATGGGAAACTCTGGCTCAAACTCTAAACGCACTAAATAATATCTGAAGGAGGAATTCAGTCTGTAATTGGTTTAAAACATCAAAAATCTCCCCTTATTTTAATTTGTATCAATCACAGTTGACTTTCTGCACTCAGCAGCAGAACATAAGACTCTAACAACACACACATTTTGTACCTTATTTATCACTTGAATGAATATTATCTATTTTGTAGCCGACCAGATCAAATGGTAGAATCTCTTCTTTAAAAAACAGCCACTCGTTTTCCCTGTGAGACAAAAGTAAACATAAAAATATCCAAGACAAATTAAATAGAGACAAACAAATATATAGTGCATATTAATGACAAACACCAATAAATACAAATCATTTAAATTGTTTTTCTGTAGTTATTCTTTAAAAACAACAACAGTAAAGATATCATTAGCTCCTATAAAGGATTTGAACACATGGTATCCATGTTGAAATGCTCTGTAGTGAATTATGCCCGGAGTGAAATACAGTCTGGATGTGTGGTAAAATCAGCCGTTGGGTGTCAAAGGTCGAGCTGTTTAAATTGGGGGAAGGAAAGCAGCTGCCTGCGTTCGTTTTAGCTGTCAGGACTCAGCTGACTCGCCCCGTACGTGCTGGAGACCTGAGAGCACAAAACTTCTCTCTCACTTTAACTCTGTGAACCTCTCAGACAATGTTCAGGGAGATTAAAGCAAAAATTCTGCTAGACTGTTGAAAATAATCCCCCGTAATCACTGTGTCCTCAGACATTACTCAGGAATTAAAACACACACACACACACACACACACACTGGCTGACTCTTAGTGTACACTGTGGACCTGACAGGTGGAGTTCAGGGACATAAAACCCCAAATGTCATAGACTCTGTTCTTTGAACCTGGTTGACAAAACCCAATATCTGACCTTATCTTGAAGGTAAAATCCTCAACTCCAATCCTTCAGCTGAGTCTGTTGAACCTGACAGGTAGTACTCAGGCCAGTAAAACCCTCTGTGCTGAGTGGTGAATCTAATAACTGGCTGTATCCCAAAGCCAAGGATCCTTCCTTGGTAGGGCAGGTTAAACTCATTGTTTTTTATTACCTTACAGGCAGTACTGAGGGCAGGTTGAATCATTGTTTTTTTTAATAACCTTACAGACAGTACTGAGGGCAGGTTAAACTCATTGTTCTTTATAACCTTCCAGACAGTACTGAGGGCATGTTGAATCATTTCTTTAAATTGAACCTGACAGACTTTCCTCAGGGCAGGTATAACCCTCTGTGTGTTGGACAGGTGGTGCTGAAGGCGGAGGATAAAGTCCACAGTCTGACTCTGAGGGACGTCCAGCTGAGTGAAGCCGGACAAGTTAAACTCACCGCCAAGGACTTCCAGACGGATGCCAACCTCATCGTTAAAGGTAACCTCGCCGCCGTGATGTAGGAGCGTTCTCCAGCACGTGGCGGTACCTGGTGACATCACTGCAGGTGAAACACATCTGAAACTGAGACGATAGCAAAACACTTTAAAGTTACCCTTACATCAGCAGATTTCCAATGGAACTTCTGCACTGGGTTTTGTCCATGAACAAATAAAAAAAACACGGTAACGCTTTATAATAAGGTCCTTAATAACCATTAATTAACAAGTAATAAGGCATTGTTCTCGCTTTAGATCCGGTAGTTGCAAAAAGCATAGTTAACTTATAGTTAACTTATAATAGATGAGCAATAAAGTATATTTTAATATCAATAAGCAAACAAAATAAGATTAATAAAGGCATGGCAAAGACATAATGGGTGGGTCATGGGTGTTTGTAATGCCATTATTAACACTTATATAAGCTTATAAACACACAATAATGTTAATAAGCATCTTGTAAGGACTTACAAGGGCCTTATTACTTGTTAATTAATGGTTATTACAAGGACCTTAATATAAAGCGTTACCAAAAACTCTATGACGTATACTTCACAAAAACTTCCATTAGAAACCTGCTATTTTAAGAGTTACATTACGAAAATGAAAAGTGTTTTGTTTCCCTCAGAAGTGTTGCAGCTGTAGCCGGTATATGTAGCTTTAGAATGTGTTTGAGATGTGAGAAAGTCAAACACTTTAACCATTTTTACGTTCACGTGGCGCACAGATTATATTCTCTAAACTTGATCTTTCCAGACTCTGTCCTGTACTGTAGACAACTAACCTGTGTTCTTATGTGCGTTCAGAACCGCCCGTGGAGTTCACAAAGCCTCTGCAGGACCAGACAGTGGAAGAGGAAGCGACCGCCACGCTAGAGTGTGAAGTTTCCAGAGAGAACGCAGAAGTACGATGGTTCCGGGACGGACAGGACATCCGCAAGACCAAGAAGTACGAGATGATCATCGACGGCCGCAAGAGAGCGCTGCTCATCCACGACTGCACCATGGACGACTCTAGAACCTACGCCTGCGACGCCAAAGACTTCAAAACCTCCTGCTTCCTCAATGTGGAACGTGAGTACCACTGAGGCACAGAACACGTTTATAGAGAACCTTTATTAGAGTTAAGAGAACCCTGTCGGTATCAAGGCACCCCTCAGAAATATAAAGGAACCTCTTTAGGAACCCTTTACAAGACTAAAGAAGCCATTCCAAATTTAAAGAAACTTTGATAAGAGTTAAGGAACCCTGTTAGTACCAAGGCACCCCACAGAAATATGAAGGAACCTCTTTAGGAAACCTTAATAAGACAAAAAATAAAATAAAATAAAAATAAAGAAGCCGCTTAAAATGTAAAGAAACTTTGATAAGAGTTAAGGAACCTTGTCAGTACCAAGGCACCCCTCAGAAATATTAAGGAACCTCTGTAAAACTTTAGGAACCCTTTATAAGATTAAAGAAGCCACTTACGATTTATAGAACCTTTGTAAGAGTCAAGGAACCCTGTCAGTATCAAGGGACCCCACAGAAATGTCAAGGGACTTCTATAGAACTTTAGGGACTCTTTACAAGACTAAAGTAACTACTTACAATTTGAAGAACCTTTGTAAGAGTCAAGGAACCCTGTTAGTATCAAGGCACCCCTCAGAAATATTAAGGAACCTCTTTAGGAACCTTTTTCAAAAATAAAGAAGCCACTTAAAATGTAAAGAAACTTTGAGTTAAGGAACCCTGTCAGTATCAAGGCACCACACAGAAATATAAAAAAGGAACGTCTGTAGAACTTTAGGAACCCTTTATAAGACTAAAGAAGCCACTTAAAGATTCTTTAATTAACTTAATTACCCCCTTTAAAATGTAAAGAACTCTTTATAAGAGTCAAGGAACCCTATCAGTTCCAAGGGACTTCTCAGAAATATTGACGAACCTCTTTAGGCCCTTTTTACGATTAAAAAAAACAACCAAAAGTTAAGGAACTCTCATCAGAAGGAAGTAACTTTTTATAAGAGTTAAGGAACCCTATCAGCACCAAGAGAGCCCTCAGAAATATTAAGTTCTCTACCTCTATAGAATGTTAGGAACCCATTGCTAGACTAAAGGAACCTCATGAAATGTAAAAAAGACCTATGAGATCTGCTGAAGAGTGATTGTGACCTGTTTTATGTCTGCAGCTCCACATATCGAGTTCTCTAAGCCGCTCCATGATGTCGAGGTCAAAGAGAAGGAATCTGCCAGGTTTGAATGTGAAGTTTCCAGAGAGGACGTCAAGGTGAGTTCATAAAGAATAAATAAGAATAAGAATAAAAGGTTAACCCGTTATCGGGCGAAGAACCGTATTTGGTAACTTCAGCGGATATCCAAAATAAAAAATAAAAATATTCCAAGAAAAAAGTTGCATATTTACTAGATTAAAGTGACAAATCTACAAGAAAAAAAGTTGCAGATTTAGAGATTTAAAGTGGCAAATCTGCGTGAAAAAAGTCACAGATTTACGAGAAAAAAGCTTTTTTCTCGCAGAATCACCACTTTAAATCTCAGAAATCTGCACATTCTTTCTCGTAGATTTGCCACTTTAATCTTGTAAACTTTTTTCTCAAAATATTATTTTCGTATGTTTTTTTTACACATTCTGGCTGTATGTAATATCCTCCAATATTCTCTAGGGTTGAAATTTGGAATTTGCAGGTATTTCAATGAGTGTCCTATTAAGGGTTAAACTTTTAGAAGAACCCTCTCTGAGCTCTCCTGCCGTCTCACAGGTCCGCTGGTTTAAAGATGGAAGTGAAATCAGAAAGGGAAAGAAGTACGAAATTATCGCTCAAGGTCGCCAACACATCCTCATCGTCCACAAGTCGGTGTTTGATGACGAGGCGGAATACGAATGTGACGCAAAGACCTCCAAGTCCTCCGGCATGCTCACTGTTGTCGGTAAGGTCTTCTTCTTCTTCTGATTATTATAAAAAAACACATGAAGTGCATAACGACAGTATGTAATGAACCAGACTGTTTGTTAAATAATCTCTGACGCTGTCTGTTGTCTCTGCAGAGGAGGAGACCAGGTTCAGTAAGAACTTGTCCAACGTGGAGGGAACAGAGACGGACAGCGTGAAGCTGATCTGTGAGGTGTCCAAACCCAGCGCTGACGTGAGGTGGTACAAAGGAGACGAGGAGCTGCCCGAGGGCGGCCGCTACGAGCACATTGTGGACGGGAAGAGGAGGATCCTCCTCATCCAGGACCTGAAGATGGCCGACGTCGGAGAGTACAACTGCAGGCTGAGTCCCAGCATCAAGACCTCCGGAAACCTCAAGATTAACGGTAAAAAAAACATTGAAACACTGAGACAACACATAATGAAAGTGTGAAACTAGATTTTCATAAAATCCCTTAAGAGTATCAAGGCACCCCTCAGAAATATTGAGGAACCTCTCTAGAACGTTAGGAACAAAGGAAACCGCTAAAGAAGAAAAGGAGCACTTTGTTTAAGTTAAAGATCCTTTAACCCTTTATCAGGCAAAGAACTATATTTGGTAACTTCTGGTAATATTTCGAGGAAAAAGTAACAGATTTACTAGATTAAAGTGGCAAATCTACAAGAAAAAAAGTAGCAGATTTAAGAGATTTAAAATGTTGCATTAAAGAACATGCAAATTAGTTAATTTCGATCAGCTGACTTAGAGCAAATGAACCAAGCTGCAGTAACGTACTTTGGTCAGAAGATGGCAGTGTAATAGGCTAATCTGTCAGAAAACAGAATAGAGATTGAGCAAGAGAGAAGAAAAAAATGTTTTAAAAAGTAGGTTGTTAATCGGACCAATTAGAGAAAGTATGCCTTCAGGAATTCAATTGGGAAACATTTAACGCAGTCATGTACATTAACTTTTTTTCGAAAAAGGCAAAAACCACTTCTAACAAGCGTACAAATTTTTATGTGCATTTTCCAGGACTTACAAGGACCTTAATATAAAGCGTTACCAAAATTTTAAATCCCTGAAACCCACTGACCTGCGATCCTCCTCTTCCTGTTTCAGAGCTTGCCGCGGAGTTCATCTCCCGGCCGCAGAGCCAGGAGGTGGTGGAGGGCGAGAAGGCAGAGTTCACCTGCTCCGTCTCCAAGGAAACCTTCCAGGTGAAATGGCTGAAGGACGACAAAGAGCTGGAGGAGGGAGACAAATACCAGATGGTCAGCGACGGCAAGAGACGCACGCTGGTCATCAAGAACAGCGAGCTGAAAGACGAGGGCGGATACGTGGTGTTGATCGGAACCACCAGAGCCAGCGCCGACCTCACGGTGCTTGGTAAGGCCGGCATGTTTATTAGGGCCCGAGCAGGCAACGACCGGCTTATTTTTTTGTTTTTTATTTGGTTTTGCTCCATACTGATGTCTGAGATGTTTTTCTTCCTGCAGAGAAACTGAAGGTCATCACGCCACTGAAGGACACGGAGGCCAAAGAGGGACAGGAAGTGGTCCTGAACTGCGAGGTGAACACAGAGGGAGCGAAGGCCAAGTGGCTGAAGAACGAGGAGACGATATTCGAGAGCAGCAAGTACGTGATGGTCCAGAGGGACAACGTCTTCTCCCTGAGGATCAGAGACGCTCAGAAGGGAGATGAATCCAACTACAACATCAACCTGACCAACCAGAGAGGAGAGCACGCCAAGAGCTCCTGTAACCTCACCGTCAAAGGTCAGAGACACAACAAACCTCACAACTGTTTGCTCTGCTGACTGCTGGGACTCATTTCTAGCCTGGCTAACACCAGACTAATCACAAATGAGATCTAGTGTGGAAACCAGCCGTTCATTTCTCCGTAGAGGAGGCGTGGTTTACGATCCTCCAGAGCCGTTTATTGGGCGCTTAGAATGTCTATCAAAAGCGTCTGTAGGTAGCTCTTTTTTCCCCCAGATTCACCACTTTAACCCTTAATAGGGCACTCATTGAAATACTTGCAAATTTCCAAATTTCCACCCTAGAGAATATTGGAGGATATTACATACTGCCAGAATGTGTAAAAAAAAACATACGAAAATAACATTTTGAGAAAAAAATTGACGAGATTAAATCGGCAAATCTACGAGAAAAAAATGCACAGATTTATGAGATTTAAAGTGGTGAATCTGGGAGAAAAAAGTTGCTTTTTTCTCATAAATCTGCGACTTTTTTCGCTCAGATTTGCCACTTTAAATCTCTTAAATCTGCGACTTTTTTTCTTGTAGATTTGCCACTTTAATCTAGTAAATTTGCAACTTTTTTCTCGAAATATTACCTGGCTCTAACTACCAAATATAGTTCTTTGCCTGATAAAGGGTTAATTTCTTCATTTATTGTTTTTATAATGCTAAAGCCTTTTCTCTGTTGTTGTTGTTGTTGTTGTTGTTGTTTTGTTTGTGTAATGAACTGCTGATGTTTGTGCTCTGCAGAGGAGAGTCTGAGGATTGTGGTTCCTCTGGAGGACATCGACACTCAGGAGAAGAAGACCGTCAGCTTCTCCTGCAAGGTGAACCGACCCAACGCCACTCTGAAGTGGATGAAGGGCGGCGAGGAGATCGCCTTCAGCAAACGCATCGTGTACAGAGTGGACAAAGAGAAACACACTCTGACCATCAAAGACTGCACGCTGGCCGACGAGGGCGAGTACACCGCCGTGGCCGCCGACAACAAGTCTGTGGCCGAGCTGATCATCAGCGAGGCGCCCACCGACTTCAGCATGCACCTGAAGGACCAGACCATCATCGAGTTCGAGGACGCAGAGTTCACCTGCAAGCTGACCAAAGAGAAGGCCGAGGCCAAGTGGTACAGGAACGGACGCGAGATTAGAGAAGGACCCAGGTATTTATTTTGGTAACGCTTTAAAATAAGGTCCTTAATAACCATTAATTAACAAGTAATAAGGCATTGTTCTCGCTTTAGATCCGGTAGTTGCAAAAAGCATAGTTAACTTATAGTTAACTTATAATAGATGAGCAATAAAGTATATTTTAATATCAATAAGCAAACAAAATAAGATTAATAAAGGCATGGCAAAGACATAATGGGTGGGTTATGGGTGTTTGTAATGCCATTATTAACACTTATATAAGCTTATAAACACACAATAATGTTAATAAGCATCTTGTAAGGACTTACAAGGGCCTCATTACTTGTTAATTAATGGTTATTACAAGGACCTTAATATAAAGCGTTACCTTTTTTTTAATAATGGGACACTCCAACGCTTCCAGCTTTTATTTTATGTCCAAGTTAACTACCAGCTGAATTCACCTATTGTTGAAATTTTAAATTACCTTTTATAGAACTTTAGGAACCCTTTACAAGACTAAAGAAGCCACTTAAAATTTAAATAACCCTTATAGGAGTTAAGGAACCCTATCAGTTACCAAGGGCCCTCTCAGAAATATTGAGGAACCCCTTCAAGAACCCTTATACGTTTAAAAAAGACAATTAAGAGTAGAGGAACTCTCCTTAGCTACCACCCTAATTCACTCATTGTTTATGTTCCAGATACACATTTGAAAAAGAGGGGAAGATGTGCACGCTGCGTATCAAAGAGTGCCGACCTGATGACGAGTGTGAGTACGCCTGTGGAGTGGACGAGAAGAGATCCAGAGCCAGACTCTTCGTTGAAGGTCAGATTCTACTTATTGTTATATTATATTATTATTATATTATTGATCACTCAATGTTGGTTTCACTGTGTTTTTTTTGGATGATTTCAACCATATAAAACATATGAGTGAAGAACATTTAAACAAAAAATGACAAAACATAAATGACCTGTGATCCTCCTCTTTCTGTAATAAACAATAATACAGAAAACAAAGATAAAAATATTTTGTTGTTAATATTTTATTTTAAATATTCTCTCATTAGCTGGATGTTTCATGTTTTTTTCCACATTTTCACGTTTTTTAACTGAATACTCTGATTCCCACTTTTCTTTTATTTATTAAGTTTGATTTTTTGTTTCTTTCTTCTAACTTCTTTTAACTTTTTCAGTATTAACTAGTTTTGTTTTGTTTTGTTTTAAGCGCCTTGGAGATTTCTTGTGATTTTTCTGTGTCTTCATGTATCCAAAGTTTTTAAGTTGTTAAACATGAATGTCCTCGTGCCGCGCAGAGACCCCGGTGGAGATTGTCAGGCCGCCACAGAACGTGTTCGAGCCTCCGGGCTCGGACGTCGTGTTCGAGGTGGAGCTCAACAAGGACAGACAGGAAGTGAAGTGGCTGAGGAACAACATGACCGTCGTTCAGGGAGACAAGTTCCAGATGATGAGCGAGGGTAAAATCCACAGACTGCAGGTCTGCGAGATCCGACCCCGAGACCAGGGAGAGTACCGAGTCCTCGTCAAGGACAAAGACGCCAAGGCCAAGCTGGAGCTGGCAGGTGAGAGATCTGAACACTGGACTGGTTTAAAGTGATGAAAAGTTCTCAAAGTCTAATTTAAAGGTTGATAAGTACTGAGTTGAACATATTCTGCTCATTTTCAGGTTCTTACTTGTATTTTGGGTTTCCGGTAGATCTCATTTACCTGCTTTAATGTGACCTTATTGTTGTTGTTGTCCTCCTCCAGCTGTGCCTCAGATAAAGACCACAGACCAAACTTACATCACAGACGCCAGGAAGCCCATCACCATGGCGGTGCCCTACAGCGCCTACCCACAGGCCGAGGCTGACTGGCTGTACAACAGCCTGAGTCTGCCCAAAGACAATGTCTACACGTCCGCAGACCGCACAGAGTACCGGCTCAAGGACCCGCTGAAGTCCGACGAGGGCCGCTACAAGATCATCATCAAGAACAAACACGGAGAGGGCGAAGCCTTCATCAACCTGGAGGTCATCGGTGAGTTCTCTCAGCTGTTGTAAAACTCTCACGTTAGAAGAAGAAGATTACTTTATTAATCCCACAATGGGGAAATTCAACCTCTGCATTTACTGGGCACTTCAGTCCCAGACCTGTTGTCCGCGACCCCCGCTCACTGAACAGAATCTCACACGCACAGTTCAGATCACCCAGAAAAGACACAAATTGACCAAAAAAAGACACAAAATGACCAAAAAAAGACACAAATTGACCAGAAAATTATCAAAAAAAGACCCAAAATGACCAAAAAAGACACAAAATGATTTTTTTTAAAAAGACATTAAATGACCAAAAAGACTAAAACACACTAACACAGTGGAGACAGAGCCGACTTCCAAAATGATTTGGCGACCCCCAGAAATCATCTCGCGACCCCAATTGGGGTCCTGACCCCAAGGTTGAGAACAGCTGCTCTAGGCGACTTTTCTGAAAATAAATGTGACTCTGCGTCCTTTTTTCGCTAGACGTCCCCGGACCCGTGAAGAACCTGCAGGTGGTCGACACCGCCGACGGCGAGGTCAGCCTGGCGTGGGAGGAGCCCGAGAGCGATGGCGGTGCAAAGGTCACCGGCTACGTGGTGGAGAGACGCGACGTGAAGCGCAAGACCTGGACGCTCGCCACAGACCACGCCGAGAGTCCAGAGTATACGGTGACCGGCCTCCAGAAGGACTCCTTCTACCTGTTCAGAGTCTGTGCCAGGAACAGGGTCGGCAGCGGCCCCAACGTGGAGACCGACAAAGCCGTACAGGCCAAGAACAAGTTTGGTAAGAAATACTTCCTCTGCTAAACTTTTGCTTATTGATTTTAGACTTTTAACATGTGATGAATACTTTAAAAAAATCTAAATGATAAATGAAACAATGCCATAATTAAATTAAATAAAGAAAAAAGAAAATACATTTCATTATTAATTTCTCTGATAGACAGTGTACACACTTTGGAAATACAAAAATTATTGATGTTACTAAGAAAAATAATAATAAAATATGAACAATAAAAAAACATTTCATATGTAACTAAATGATTAAACTTAAATTAACTTTTTGGTACAAAAAGAAAACCCAAAACTTAATAATAATCATAATAATAATAATAATAATAATAATAATAATAAAATAAAATACAGCAAAAGTAAAGCCCACATAAAGAGTATTTCCTGCAGTATTATTTATTTTTTATTGATATTTTTATAATAAATATAATTTAGTTGACATGAGCTCATAGACCAAATTAATCAATTCCAAATATTTTATTTATACATTTTTACTTTTGAATATTATTCATTGTCTATTTGATCTTTTTAGTTTTTCTTAGACCAGCTTTTATATGTTGCAGTGATAAAAGAAAAGAAAAAAGGAGGATTAAAAAAAACTGAACATAAGTGGTCCAAGAATTGATCCTTGAGGTACACCAAATTTGATTTGAGCATTATTAATATAAGAGGTTTACCATTTGGATTTGAGCAGTTATTGGAATACAAACATTAATATTAATATAAGATCAGGTCAGGTCAGTTCCATCAGCACCACCCTGCTACACACATGACACTGGGAATAAATACATTATATTTGTTAATAACCTCCCAGAATGATGCTGTTTACTGAACTGTTCTCTGAATATTTCCAGACGTTCCCGAGGCTCCTCTGAACGTCATCGTTGGAGACGTCTCGAAGTTCGGCTGCACCGTCTCCTGGGAGCCTCCCGAGTCGGACGGCGGCTCTCCCATCACCTCTTACATCATCGAGCTGCGCGACAGGACGTCGGTGAAGTGGACGCCCGTCCAGATTACCAAAGCCGGCGAGCTCAGTGCCATTGTCAACGACGTCATTGAGAACAAAGAGTACATCTTCAGAGTCAAAGCCCAGAACAAAGCTGGCGAGGGAAAGCCCAGCGCGGCCACCAAGCCCGTCAAGATCATGGACCCCATCGGTGAGTCGGGATTCATCACACTTTGTTGTTCTTTGAGGTAAAATCTTAATTTACTTCAAAGGCTGTTCCATAACAGATGATCATTCCTGTGCTTCTTGTGTCCGTCCCTGCAGAGCCACCCAGTCCTCCCCAGAACCTGGTCTGGCAGGACCAGAACAAGAGCTCGGTGCAGCTCTCCTGGGAGACTCCTCTGAGGAACGGAGGCAGCATGATCACTGGTTACATCATCGAACGCTGCGAGGAAGGCACCGACAAGTGGCTCCGCTGCAACGCCCGCCTCTGCCCAGACCTCTTCTACAAGGTGAACCCTGCTTTCTTTCTGATATGAGATATGTTGGAGGTTTGAAACTGATTAGAAAAAAACCCTGAATGCCTTGAATGCTTCAGAGGTGAACATTTCCAACAACTGTTCCAAAGTAAAAGCCTCCTTCTGCTTCACAGAAAAAAAAGCTCTCTGGCAGCTGCTTTAATGGTTTCAAAATAAGAGCCTCTATTGCTGTTTCACAGTAAAATCCAACAATGTATTAATAAGTATTTCAGCAGCAGTTTCAAAGTGAAAGTCTTCCACCTGATTTTTAAAAGTAAACGTCTTCTAGTATCTGCTTCACAGTGCAATTATTTTAGCAGCTGCTTTAAATTGTATGCCCACCAGCAGTAGCTTCAAAATAAAAGCAGTTCTTTCACAGAAAAAAGCCCTCTGGCAGCTGCTTTAATGGTTTCAGTGGTTTCAAAATAAGAGCCTCTGTTTTTTTAATGGCTGCTTCACAGTGAAAGCCCTCAAACAATTGTTTCCAAGTGAAATTGTTTCAGTATTAAAATATTTCAGCAGCAGTTTCAAAGTAAAAGCCCTCCATCTGCTTTTTTAAAGTAAAAGTCTTCTAGTATCTGCTTCACAGCACAATTATTCTAGCAGCTGCTTTAAATTGTATTGCCCACTAGCAGTAGTTTCAAGATAAAAGCTATCTAGGTTCTTTTTCACAGTAAAAGTCTTCTGTAAATGTAACTAACTGTAACTCTTTCCTTCAGGTTTCTGGTTTGAAATATGGAGCCAAGTACAACTACAAAGTGTTTGCTGAAAATGCTGCCGGAATCTCTGAGCCATCAAACATCATCGGCCCTCTGCTGGCCGACGACCTGCACGGTGAGACAGACCCTCTCTAATACACTGCAAAAAAGCCAACTTGTATTTTTTGTAATAGTTCTTCTAACTCTTATTTCTTTGTTGTGAAATGCGGGAAATCTGTGAAATTCGGTCATTAGCAAAAGCTAGCGGCTAACTGATGCTAGCGGCGCCGCTTGTTACAACTACAAGAGTAGCCATTAGCATCAATGCTAACTCAAAATTGTGGTCGCAACATTAGCTGACATTTCATAGCGGCGTTACAATCGTGCCAATTCAGCACATTGCAGAAGTTAGCAGAAGTAAGGATTAAAAGTTATTACAATGTAAAATTATCAGTTAGTACAACTTGACAAAAATCTGAATTCAGAGTTGTGCAAACTCAAAAACAAAACTTAAAATATTTAGTTTAATTGTCCAACTTAAAATTTTATCGAAGTTTGTTGCCTTGAAATTTTGAGTTCACCCAACTTTTCTTTTTTTACAGTGTATGATTGATTAATAATGTTGTCAATTAACACTGTTGTCAACTTAAGTAAGAACTTTGAAACCAGTCGGCTTACATAAAAATGTAGTAAAGCACACTTGTTTTAATTCCTCTTCCGTGTTTTAATTCCTCTCCGTTCCCTCTCCAGTGGGTCCGACCTTCGACCTGAGCGCCTTCAAGGATGGCCTGGAGGTGATCGTCCCTCAGCCTCTCACCATCAGAGTCCCCATCACCGGATACCCGACCCCCGTCGCCAAGTGGACCTTTGGAGAGAAGGTGCTGTCCACCGATGACGAGCGTGTGACCATGACCACCAGGTCCACCTTCACGGAGCTGATCGTCACACCAAGCGTCCGCCCCGACAAAGGCACCTACACCCTGCAGCTGGAGAACGACGTCACGTCCGTCAGCGGAGACATCGAAGTCAATGTCATCGGTACGCCTTCAAAAACTGCTTTTCTTTCAGATTTACTGAGTTTACATTAGAAATATTGGTAACGCTTATATTAAGGTCCTTGTAATAACCATTAATTAACAAGTAATAAGGTATTGTTCTCGCTTTAGATCCCTTTAGCTGCAAAAAGCATAGTTAACTGTGAACAAGTGCATAGTTAACTTATAATAGATGAGCAATAAAGTATATTTTAATATCAATAAGCAAACAAAAGATTAATAAAGGCATGGCAGAGACATAATGGGTGGGTTATGGGTGTTTGTAATGCTATTATGAACAATTATAAGATACTCATGAGGCTTTTATTAATGTTCTTATTATAAATCTCTTATAGCCTGCTATTAGCTGTATTATAATGCCATTATTAACACTTATATAGGCTTATAAACACACAATAATGTTAATAAGCATCTTGTAAGGACTTACAAGGGCCTTATTACTTGTTAATTAATGGTTATTACAAGGACCTTAATATAAAGCGTTACCCAAGTGACTACAGTTTGAGGGTGAAGCTTGAGAGGACAACATTAAGTTAGTTGCTCATGCTATCGCTAAATAATATTTGTTTAAATCGAATTATTTCTCTGTTTGTGTTCTCCAGCGGCGCCCAGTGCCCCGAAGGACTTCAAGGTCCTGGAGGTGACGCGACAGCACGTCCACCTGAGCTGGGAGGCTCCAGAGCACGACGGAGGAAGTCCTCTGACAGGCTACCAGGTGGAAAAACGGGACGTGACCCGCAAGACCTGGGTCAAGGTAAGACATCTGGACTCCACGGTGTGATTATTATGCTCACATTCTAACCATTATAAGGACTTTTAAGCAAGTCTAAAAAAAAGATGATTCCAGGAGAGTAATAAACCCTGATATTATTAGAAAATATTTTAAGTAGCCATTTATTTATTTTTATACTTATTTATTACATCACATGTCCTTGTTCTTGTTTTTGTCCTTCTTGAGCTCGGTATTTTTTAAAATGTTTTTACTCATGTTGTTTTGTGTTATGATTGTCATAACTATGCACCTTATGCAGTGGCACTTTCAATTTCATGTATAGTGAACTATATGATGACAATAAATACAATTTGATTAATTGATTTTGATTTTTGAAAATGAACAAATGATTAAGTACACAAAATAAACTTAATTAAAATGCTGTTCACGTCTTAATTTCACTCTCTCTCTCTCTCTCTCTCTCTCTCTCTCTCTCTCTCTCTCTCTCTCTCAGGTGATCACAGGTATCCAGGATCAGGAGTTCACAGTCACAGACGTGGTTGAAGGAAAGGAGTATCTGTTCAGAGTCACCGCCTGTAACAAGTGTGGACCCGGAGAGCCGGCGTACATCGACGAGCCCGTCAACGTCTCCTCTCCTGCCAGTGAGTCAAATTAAGAAGTACTAGTTTATGGTCTGTTTGGTGTCTTGGCCCCCCAGTTAACCCCTCTAACCCCTCTGTCTCGCTTCTCTGCAGCCATCCCCGACCCTCCAGAGAACCTGAGATGGAGAGACAAGTCTGCCAGCGGCATCTTCCTGACCTGGGAGCCGCCCAGGTACGACGGCGGCAGCAGCCTCCGAGGCTACAACGTGGAGCGCTGCCAGAGAGGAGCCGATAAGTGGGAGCCCTGCGGGGACATGGTGCCTGAGCTGAAGTGCCAGGTGACCGGTCTGATCGAGGGCCAGTGGTACGCTTACAGAGTCCGAGCCCTGAACCGACTCGGTGCCAGCCGCCCCTGCAAGGCCACCGACGAGATCCAGGCTGTCGATCCTAAAGGTACCAAGAAATACTTTTACTCTTTGCTTTAATCACGTTCAGAAGGTATGGTAGGGTGAAAAGGAATAGTAATTATGATTTAAAACCTTTTCGGAAGGATGTTTTTCTTCATCTCGAAAATATATATATTATATTTGAGCTAAGTCCAAATTCTCTTGAAGTGGAAGGGTTCGTAAGAAACACAAAACAGAAGCAAAAAAAACAGCAAATTTACCTCCAGATTGCAGCCATCAGGCAGAATCAAGAACAATATAGCAGCAAGTGGAAATTTGTCAGCTTTTAGATGTTTCTTGTTTAATGACCAAGAAGCAAAACTGATGATTTTCTCTAAAATAATTCATCATGTTCTTGCCTGTATGTTGATGGTCTGTTCATGTATAAGAATATTCAGTGTTTCTGTATTTTTAGCTGTTTGTTAAAATTTGGCTTGTTTTTGATTGTTGCTTCTGAAAATAGGAATTTGAGAAAATTTAGAAAAGTTTAGAATTTAGAATTTAGAGTTTTAGAATTTAGAATTTAGAAAACATTTTTAGAACACAAGTCCATCAGAGCAAAGAAGGGGGGAAAAAGAGTAATTAAAAACTCTTAGCCAAGTCAAACCTAACTGTGAAAAAACAAACTTGATTGTTATTCTGCCAACTCAAGGTCAGTGATTGCCACTTTTTGTGCTTGAGTAGTCGGTCGAATTGGCAACCCACAAACACTCAGAAAGAAGAAAACCAGTAGTTCCTTTTTTACCAATCTCCCTGTTAATTATTCTCTTAACTGACCTCATCTTTATTTACCTTGCAGTGGCTCCAGAGATCCAGTTGGACGCCAAGCTGCTGGCCGGTCTGACCGCCAAGGCCGGCAGCAAGATTGAACTCTCTGCCGAGGTGACGGGTAAACCCGAGCCCAAGGTGAAATGGACCAAGGCCGACCTAGTCCTCAAACCTGACGACAGGGTGTCCATCGACACCATCCCAGGACACTCCACCGTCACCGTCGCCAAGACCAAGAGAGACGACAGCTCCACCTACATCATCGAGGCCACCAACAGCAGCGGCCGTGCCACCGCCACCGTCGACGTCAACATCCTTGGTAAGAACCGCCAACAACGGAGAGTAAAAGATGTTTTCACTCTCTCAGATTCTGTTGAATTCAATCAAACCCTCCTCACACAGATAAACCTGGTGCTCCGGCTGCCTTCGACATCTCTGAGATCACCAATGAGACCTGCTTCCTGGCCTGGAATCCTCCACGCGATGACGGCGGCTCCAAGGTCACCAACTACATCGTTGAGCGGCGCGGCGCCGAGAGCGAGATCTGGCACCGCCTGTCCTCCACCGTGAAACTGACCACCTACAAAGCTGTTGGCCTGGTCAAGTTCAAGGAGTACATCTTCAGAGTCTTCGCAGAGAACCAGTTTGGTATCGGCCCGCCGGCTGAGCACCCGTCCATCATCGCCAGATACCCCTTCGGTACTTCTTTTATTTCTACAAAGCTTTGGTCTATTTGTGATCTGTTCAGACTTTTTTTTAATGACTCAGTTCAGAACATTGACTGTAAAAATAAAGTGTCTGTAGTCACCTTGAGGTTCCTATATTGAAGCCGTTTTGGTATTTTACAGCCAGAAGTGAACACATTTGGATGAGAGGGTATTAATTGGGATGCAAAATTTGGCTTGCAAGAAACATTTCCGTCCGTAAAATATTGACAGACACCTCTTCGATAGATCTTATTTGGACAGGACATTTGGGACAGGACCTGAACCAATCAGAAATGGTTGTCTTTCCCGAGCATCCAGTGCAGCTGGTGGAGTCGCCCCCTGCTGGTCATCAGAAAGAATGCTATAATATTTCCGACATTCACTCCGTTCCTCTCGTCTTGTCCTCAGACACTCCTGGAGCTCCTTACAAGCTGGAGGGTTCAGACATTGCCAAGGACTCTCTGACCCTAGCCTGGTACGAGCCAGATGAGGATGGAGGTAGCCCCATCACAGGATACTGGGTGGAGAGATACGAACCCGACCACGACAAGTGGATCAGATGCAACAAGCTGCCCATCAAAGACACAAACTACAGGTGAGTCCGCCTGTTCTCCTGTCCGACAGTTTCACACTGTGCTTCTTTGTTAGATTCCCTCGTGTTGATGCAATGTGTTTTTCCTCTGCAGAGTCAAAGGTCTTCCCACCAGGAAGAAGTACAAGTTCAGAGTCCTGGCTGAGAATCTGGCCGGAACTGGAAAACCCAGCAAGGAGACAGACCCGATCCTCGTCAAGGATCCTATTGGTACAGAAACATTTACCTTGCCTTTATAGTTAAAGTGTATGAACATTGAAAAACATTTCTGAGCATTTTAAAGCATGGTGGTCTAACTCTTCCAGATCCTCCATGGGCTCCTGGTAAACCCACGGTGAAGGACGTGGCTAAGACGTCCTGCTTCTTGATGTGGACCAAACCAGAGCACGACGGCGGAGCAAAGATCGATGGCTACGTCATTGAGATGCTGAAGAGCGGTACGACGGACTGGATCCGTGTGGCAGAGAACATCAACATCCTGGAGCACTTCCTGAAGGGTCTGATGGAGAAACAGGAGTACTCGTTCAGGGTGCGAGCCGTTAACGTGGCCGGAGAGAGCGAGCCCAGCGAGCCCAGCGACCCCGTGCTCTGCAAAGAGAGACTCAGTAAGAAACACACCTGATACTTGATCAAACTGATGCTTTCAAATGTTAAATTATAATGTTTAAACTGTCGACGAGACGCATCAAACAAATAGTCAAACTTAACATATGATGCTATAGAACAGACTCATCATCTAAAAAAAATACAACTAGGGTTGAAAACTTACAGGGAAATATTAAGAGGTGGAAAATGTACATATATTTTAACAGGAATTTATCGGGAATGTAAAGGATTTAACAGGAATTAAATTAAAAAGTAATTACCATGTCATATGCGGATAAAATCATAAGCCATATCCCATTAATTTTCAGATAAATCAATTTATTTGGCATAAACTTCTACCCTAGTATAAGGACCTAGTTTTTTTTAGTATTTTTATGTGTATTTTCCCCCAAATTTTAAATTTTAATTGTGCAAATTTTCGACATTTCCCACGCTGAACTTTCTTCAATAGTTTTTCCAAGACGTGCATGCAGGCTGCTGTTTAACAGAAAATAATGAAGCAGATTAAGTTGTTTCACATGACAGTAAATCTTTGAGCTCTGACATTAAATAAATCTGTGTTTTAACAGACCCGCCCTCGGCTCCACGCTGGCTGGAGGTCATCAACATCAGCAGGAACAGCGCCGACCTGAAATGGACAGCCCCCGAGCGCGACGGAGGCTCGAAAATCACCAACTACGTCGTGGAGAAGCGCGACGCCAAACGTAAAGGCTGGCAGGCCGTCGACACCACAGTCAAGGAGCTAAAGTACACTGTGACGCCGCTTAATGAAGGGTCACTCTACGTGTTCCGCGTCGCTGCAGAGAACGCTGTTGGTGTTGGACCGTTCTGTGAGCTGGAGGACTCTGTGCTCGCCAAAGACACTTTCAGTAAGTCACAGAGCAGTGTTATGTCACATGTAGATGAAACGTTTTAATCAGGAGTGCAAGAATAATAAGATTTGTTTACGCTGCAGCTACTCCTGGGCCGCCGTACGCCCTCACTGTGAACGCTGTGACAAAGAGATACGTCGACTTGCAGTGGGAGGAGCCTAAAAACGATGGTGGCAGACCCATCCTCAAGTACGTTTTCTGTTTGTCATCTAAATCTTTATTGGCAAGACGTTTAAAGTCTTTCACATCATGCTGATAAAGGATAAACATGTCGTAGTTTTCTGTAGTCTTAAAAAGTTTTGCTATTAGAACATATTTTCTCAACATTTACTCTCCTTTGGTCCTGTGGAGGAGGCACTATCTTCTCCCAAAGCCTCATGTGAGCTCTTTCACTTGCTGCTAACAGTATTTTAACCAAATCTGAGATACATCCCTGAGATAAATGACCAGCCAGCTCATTTTTTGTAGCACTTTTCATACCAACATTATTTATTTCAAATACCCTCTTCAACTAACGGACACTAGCGAGATTTTATGAATCTGTTCGTTGCAATGATGTCATGAGGAAGGAGGTAAAATAACACTACGAAGAGATGAAGTATAATCTGGGGAAAGTATGTGAGGGTGCAGCAGTGCAGGTGTGTTGACCTTCTGCTGACTTCGTTCTCCAGGTATAGCCTTGAGAAGAAGGAGAAACTTGGAACCCGCTGGGTGAAGTGCGGGAAGACTTCAGGTCCGGACTGTAAGTACAGAGTGACCGACGTCATCGAGGGAACGGAGGTTCAGTTCCAGGTCTGCGCCGAGAACGAGGCCGGCGTCGGTCATCCGAGCGAGCCCACCGAGATCCTCACCATCGAGGATCCAACAGGTGAGCTTATAATATAACTTGAGTCTGTTTCTGTATGCCAATATATGAACAGATGCAAAATGTACAATTTTTAGTTAATGTTCCGAGGTCAACTCAGTTGTATTCTTGTTCGAGAGTAAACAAGTCGTAGTGGATCTTTTCTGATAGAGGCTGAAAGTTGAAGTCCAGTAAAGAGTCATGGCATGAAAAGAAAAGAAAGAGTCTAAATCTTCCATCTGTCCCCTGCAGGCGTCCCATCGCCGCCCATCGAGCTGCATGTGACCGGAGCCAGCCGGGACTTCCTGTCCATCGCCTGGAAGCCTCCGCAGAGAGACGGCGGCTGCAACATCACTGGCTACCACATCGAGATGTGCGAAGCCGGGACAGAGAAGTGGATGAGGGTCAACTCCCGTCCCGTAAAGGAGCTCAAGTACCGCATCGAGGAGGGCGTGGTCCCTGAGAAGGAGTACATCATGAGAGTCAGGGCCATCAACTCTGTCGGAGTCAGCGAGCCCTCCGACATCTCCGAGAACGTCTTTGCCAAAGAGTCCGACTGTAAGAGCATCCACCGGGCTTCAACGAGGGTTATGTTTCCTGCAAATTATCCAGCAAACACACGTTTTACGTTTTTCTGTGTTTCCAGGCAACCCAACGCTGGAGTTCTCAACTCTGGACCTGGTTGTTGTGGAAACAGAGAAGATGCACATCCCAGTTCCCTTCAGAGCCGTTCCATCACCCAGAATCACCTGGCACAAGGACGGCAAGGAGCTGAAGGCAGATGAGCGTCTCATGTTCAGGTCAATTTGTTTTTCATCTAGAATAAATATTGTCCTCCAAAGACCAAGAATCAGCTAATATTCAACATGTCAGACATTAAATCAATTAAAAAAACTATAAATGCAAGTTATACATATATATATATATATTATCCATTCAAGAAAAAAAATATTAATGTGAATAAGATATGCTATAATAAATACAATAAAAATTTAATAAAGTTATTAACTAATTACAGGAAGAAGTAAGAAAATATAGTAAATGTGTATATCATGAATATAAATGCATAGACAAGTTAATTTCCAAATACAACAAGCAATAAAAAATATAAATGGAAAAAGAAAATTAATGTAAATATAATAAATATAGTAAATAAAATATATAAATAATTGATTAGTGGATCCAGTGTCATCAGGATTAATGGGCTGTTATTTGCTGTTGTCTGATGGATTGTTTGTGTCAGCAGGAAGGAGTACACTTCCTGTCACCTGGAGGTGGACAGCAGCGTGCACGCTGATGCAGGAACCTACAAAGTGACTCTGGAGAACAAACTGGGCGCCGCCAGCGCCACCATCAACGTCAAAGTCATCGGTACTCCATCACAGCCTTCACATCATCCAGGGACAATGGTCTCCACGGTAACCACTAACACATGTTTCTGTCCTCAGGTCTGCCCGGTCCCTGTAAGGAGATCGTGGCCTCTGAGATCACAAAGAGCTCCTGCAAAGTGTCCTGGGATCCTCCAGACTACGACGGCGGCAGCCCCATCATTCACTACGTCATGCAGGTCAGAGAGCTATCAAATAAACCCATTAGTTTCCCAAAAAATCCAGTAATTTGTCAATTGAATCCATTCATTTCCCCCAAAAATTAATTAATTTTTTCAATAAATCCATTTGTTTCCAAAATAAATCCAATAATTTGCCAAATAAATCCATTAATTTGTAAAAAAATAAATAAATTGCCAAATAAACTCATTCATTTGCCAAATAAATCAATTAATTTGCCTAATAAATTAATTTGTTTCCCAAATAAATCCATTAATTTCCTCAAATAAATCCATTAATTTGTCAAATAAATCTATTAATTTGTCAATTGAATCCATTAATTTGTCAATTGAATCCATTAATTTGTCCAAAAAAATCCATTAATTTGTCAAATGAATCCATTCATTTCTCAAATTAATCCATTTAGTTCCCAAATAAATCCATTCATTTGCAAAATAAATCCATTAATTTGTCAAAAAAATAAATTAATTTGCCTAATAAATCCATTAATTTGCCAAATAAATCAATTAATTTGCCTGGTAAATCCATTTGTTTCCCAAAGAAATAAATAACTTGCCAAATAAATCAATTTGTTTCCCAAATAAATCCATTCATTTGTCGAATAAATCCATTAGTTTGCCAAAAAAATATTTGTTTGTCAAATAAATCGATTAGTTTCCCAAATTAATCCATTAATTTGTCACATAATTAATTTCTTTGTCAAATAAATCCATTAATTTGTCAAATAAATCCATTAGTTTGCCATAAAATCTGACGTCCTAGTCTGAAGTATTCAGACTGATGTTTGTTTGTTTGTTTGTTTGTTCGCTCGCGTGTGCAGCGGCGTGAGGCTGGCAGGAGGACGTACGTCAACATGATGTCTGGAGAGAACAAAGTTTGCTGGAATGTCAAAGACCTGATCCCCCACGGAGAGTACTACTTCAGAGTCCAGGCCGTCAACAAGATCGGAGGAGGAGAGTTCATCGAGCTCCGCAACCCGGTCATCGCTGAGGACCAGAAACGTAAGAACCTCTGCTGCTTTTAAGGGCCTTTTTGACAATGTTAAGATGATTAAAAGTCCAAAAGACTTGCCTAAATTTAAATAAAATGTTTTATTCCTTTTCCTATTTATCACTGGATTGAGTTGAAATTGAAGTTGAAAAAACTATGAGGATCATTTATGTAATCATGTAAATAACTGTTGCTGAATGAATCACAACCATCAACCAAATGTTGACTCAGTCTAGTATTAATGTAGTCTAGTCTTATTATTATTCACATTTAATTTATTTACATTTGTTTAAAACAGCACTGGTTCATTTCTAGATTAGATTAGGTTAATTAGTGAAGATATTCATTTTTGACTCTAAGTTTATTTATGATAAATATAAAATATGATATTTATATTTTGATGCCTGTAAAATGTTTAGCAGCAATTATTTAATTTCTTTTGATGTTCAGTATAAATTTCAGCAGAATCCAGTGATAAATAATCAGTTGTTGAGACTCAGAATCACAGGATGAAGAACCACAAACAATGTTAAATTAAGTTTTTGGGCCGAACTTGAAGAATTCATAATTAAAACATTTTTTGCAGTAGAGCTTTAGGATTTGTTTTACATATATATATATAAACATTTTTTTATTTTTTTTTTGGGGGGGGGGTTACTGTTTAACTTTACTTGGCTTCAACAGAATAATTCATTCATCTGTTGAGGGAAAAACTCTTTATGTCCAAGAGAAATGTGACTGAACTCGTCTCTTGTCCTAGACGCTCCTGATCCTCCGGTGGACGTGGAGACCCACAACCCCACATCCAGCACCATCACGCTGACCTGGAAGCCCCCGATGTACGACGGTGGCGCCAAGATCATGGGCTACATCCTGGAGAAGCAGCAGAAGGGCGAGGACAAGTGGGAGCGCTGCAACGACTTCCTGGTGCCCGTCCTGTCCTACACCGTCAGAGGGCTGACGGAGGGCAAGAACTACACCTTTAGAGTCAAATGCGAGAACGCCGCAGGGATCAGCGAACCGTCACGCGGCACGCCGTTCGTCAAGGCCTCAGACGCCACCAGTAAGGACGACGACCTCAGAACATGGGAATTTAGTAGTGTGTCTAGGTTGTCATTTAGAGATTACAGATCCAAACATTTTACCATCATAAACAAAATACAAAAAATGTCCATTATTTTACAAAAAAACCTCATTAATTTCCCAAATAAATCCATTAGTTTGTCAAAATATCCATTTATTGGATATGGTAGCAGCTACTAAGCAAAATTTAGTGACTTGATAGGTGGCTTTTCTTCCTTTTGGACAGAGCCAGGCTAACTGTTCCATCTGTTTTCAGTCACTATGCTAAGCTAAGCTAACTGTCTGCTTGAGGTAAATTCAGATTTTATTTTCTGTGGCTCAGTAAATGACCGACGATCTACAGTCAAATGGTTTTCATCATTCTGCAGCTGAACTTTTGTTAACTTGACTTCCGTCTCCCTCAGATGCTCCGAAGGTTTTCCTGAGCGGCAGCCTGCAGTCCGGTCTCAGCGTGAAGCGAGGCCTCGAGATCTGCCTGGACGCCAACATATCAGGCTCGCCGTATCCTGAAATCACCTGGTACTGGAACAACCAGAAGATCCGGCCAGAGGCGCTGCGCAAGAGGCCCGAGAAACCCCTGAAGAAGAAGGTGGAAAAGAAGGAAGAGGAGAAGGTGGAGGAGGTGAAGAAAGAGGAGGGCGAGGTGAAGGAGGGCGAGGTGAAGGAAGGAGAGGAGAAGAAGGAGGAGAAGAAGGAGGAAAAGAAGGAGGAGGAGGCACCAGCGCCTGAGGTGGAGGAGGTGGAGGAGACAGACTACCCGACGATAAATGAACGTCTGAACATTAACAACAGCCGCAGGGGCACGTCCTCCATCGTCGTCAGGGACTCGTACCGCACTGACCACGGCGTCTACATGGTGAAGGTGGAGAACGACCACGGCACCGCCTCTGCCACCTGCGAGGTCAACGTGCTCGGTGCGACTCTTAATTAATTTATTAATTAATCAAATAAAAACAATAATAATTTATTTATTTGTTTACCCTCTGTCCACATAGGTTATGGACATATAATGTTAGTGATTTATAAAAATAAAAAATCTACTCCATTATATTATATCTCACTATAGTCTCCACTGTAATATTTATAGGTGTACAGTTTTTTGTTTTTTTTTGACAATTTTTACTAATTAATCTATGTATTAAGCTATCAGCTGTACACATAGCGAATAACTAGATAATGCATTTGTTTTATCAAATATTAATTGTTATAAAGTTAACCTAACAGCTCTCTTAAGTCTATGAAGACAAACAATCTATCTTTACATTATAAAATGAATATTAATATTAATATTTTTGTCTTAAGTTAATTCTTTCAGTCAGTTTCAAGTGTTTTGCATCATATGATTCAGGAGAACCTGCTCCTTTCTTTTTAATAGACAATTTACAATAAAACATTTTTGTGCCGTCTTTATATTTTGGTCAAAATCCCCTCTGAGGGTAAAAAACAGTGCAGCTTTAGATATTTCATGAGTAAAAACATGATGCTTTTGTCTGTCCACAGATACTCCCGGGCCACCTATTCACTTTAAATTTGAGGAAGTGAGGAAGAGCTCTGTGATTTGCAAGTGGGATCCTCCTCTGGACGACGGCGGCAGTGAGATCCTGAACTACACTCTGGAGAAGAAGGACAACTCCAAGCTGGAGATTGGCTGGAGCTGTGTCACCTCCACGCTGAGAGGATGCCGCTACCTGGTGCCCAAACTCCTGGAGAAGAAGGAGTACCTGTTCAGGGTCGTGGCCGAGAACAAGTTTGGCGCCGGTCCATACTGCATCTCTAAACCACTCATCGCCAAGAATCCCTTCGGTATGGCGTTCTATGTCGCTTAGATTCCTTAATAAGTGAAATCGTACACATACAGACAGTAGTAATGATTATGTTTTTCTAGTATTTAAAGTCCAGTCATTCTTTGTAATGTGATAAAAGCAAAACATTAAAATAATTAATTAATTGGATTGTCTATTTTCTTTGAGTCTTGCTCTTGTTTTATGCTGTCCATCCCTTTGTCCTCCTTAGAACCTCCCGAGGCTCCTGAAAAGCCACAGGTTGACGACATTACAGCCACCAGCATGCTGGTTACCTGGAACCAGCCGAACGACAACGGCAGCCCCATTTTGGGATACTGGGTGGAGCGCCGCGAGATCAACAGCTCACGTTGGTCACGTGCCAACAGGTAAGAAGACGCAATGACAACCTTGTTCCTCTTTGTGTGGGGGAAATATCAAAACACATTCCTGGTTTTCTGACAGTTCCCTTCTTTCCTGGTCTTTAGGGACATCGTCTGCAACACTGAGCTGAATGTTGATGGTCTCCAGGACGGACTGACTTACATCTTCAGGGTTGCGGCTGAAAACCAGGCCGGCATTGGAAAGTTCAGCCCACCCTCCGAACCCACGACAACCCATGCTCCAATCCGTACGTAAACAGTTCTAAACCTTGTGTCCTTTGATCAGCGTTTAAGTAACATAACATAATGTTTAGTAGTTTTAATTGGTCATCCATTTTTGTCAGAATATAACTCTAGAATCATGAACAGAATACTTCTGTCCATGGACATATATTAGTCTCAGAGGTAACATGTCCCACCTGGGTTTGTTCTTGAACCTGTAGTACCTCCTGGACCTCCAGTTGCCCGCGTGGCAACGACCACCGACCACTCCATCGAGGTAGAGTGGGACCCACCGGCAGACAACGGTGGAGGAGAGATTACGGGATACCACGTGGATAAGGTCAGATCATCAAGTCACCTCAGATTACCTTTTCAGCTTTACTAACATCAGACTTTTTTTTAACTCAAAACCATAAGCTTAAATTTGTTCTGTGGTGTTCTTCAGGCCATGGCTGGTTCCAAGGACTGGTCCAGGTCCACAGAGCGTCTATGGAAGACCCGGGCCTTCACGGTCTATGGAGTCCGTGAGGGAGCCAAGTACATGGTCAGAGTCATCGCCTGCAACGCTGCTGGAGAGGGAACGCCAGGATTCACAGAATCCGTGTTCGTCAGGAATCCTGCAGGTCAGGCGAAACCAAAGACCGGGCAAAAAATAAGGAGACTAAAATTGGGATTCAATTAGGTCAAATGTTGTCTAATTCAGTGTTGATGGAAATCTTTAAGCTTTTCTGGTATTTGCTTGATTCCTATTTTTTCCTGCACAGAGATGCCGCTGATTGAAATGGACATGGTCATCAAGAGCGGCTTGATCGTCAGGGCCGGAGAGACGCTCCGTGTTCCTGCAACAGTCACAGGTAAACCTTACCCGTCCATCTCTTGGACCAAGGATGACGGCAAACCTGACAAAGACCGCGTGGAGATCCTCACTGAGGGCAACGACAGTGTCGTTCAAATCCACAACTGCCAGAGGAAGGACGCCGGAAAATACACAATCTCTGCTTGCAACCCCAGCGGTATCAAGAATGCTTCAGCCAGAGTGGAGGTCGTGGGTGAGTGGAAGCCAAGGAAGGCAGGGCAGGACTCTAAAACTACATGGTTAACTTGCAATTAATTGATTTTTTCATTATCTTCAGATGTCCCCGGACTAGTCACGGACCTGAAGCCCGTTGTCGTCACTCGCAAGATGATCTTCCTGAACTGGGATGACCCGGTGGACGATGGAGGCAGTGATCTGACCGGCTTCCTCGTGGAGCGAAGAGATGTCAAAGGACACACATGGAGGCAGCCCGTTGAAACCACCTCATCCAAGTGCGAGTGCACGGGCATCGTGGAGGAACAAGAGTACATGTTCCGTGTCATCGCCAAAAACAAGTATGGCTTGGGCCCGCCTATGGAACTGGGACCCATCAAGGCTATTGACCCACAGGGTGAGTCCCAGAATCACTTGATTTTGATTCAGAAATGAATGCCTATTTTTTTCATTTTGTGGCCCTACCAAGACCTCTTGATTAAAAGATGGATTTGTACCGAAAACAAATATTTGCTTTGCTGGTTATGCAGGACCCCCATCATACCCAGAGAAGTTCCACTACACTGAGCGCACCAAGGACTCCCTTACACTGACCTGGAAGCAGCCTCGTAATGATGGCGGCAGCCCTGTCCTCGGCTACTTTGTTGAGAAGAAGAGGCAGGACCAGCAGGCCTACGAGCCCTGCAACACGGAGATCTGCCCAGACATGACCATGACTGTGCTGGGCCTGGAGGACGCGTGGATGTACGAGTTCAGGATCAAGTGTGTCAACCTCATGGGAGAGAGTGAGCCATCTATCCCGTTGACTGTGGTCATCCAAGATGATGAAGGTAAGATTGAATGTTTGAATGGCTTAACCTTACTTTCATATTTGAATCTATTTTCCTTGTGTACCTATACCTATTTTGCTGCTGTCCTGTCCTTCTCAGTGGCTCCCGAGGTCCACATGCGAACAACATTCAAGGGCGACACTCTTACTGTGAGGAAGGGTGAGCCCATTGACATTCCCGCTGATGTTGTGGGTCTCCCCATCCCTACCATTGAGTGGTCCAAGGATGATGTGGTGATTGAGAAGTCCACTGAGGCTCTGGTGTTGGAGACTGAAACGATCGACAGGTTGAACGCAAAGACTAAGTTGTCTATCCCAGCAGCCAACAGGAGGGACCGCGGCAGCTTCACCGTGACTGCCTCTAACAACATGGGCTCAGCCAAGCACACTGTCTTTGTCATGGTGCTGGGTGAGTTGAAACACGCCACTGACTCAATTAGAGGCAGAAATAGATTTGTTTCTAAAATATACAACAGTTTGTCCTAACTTTATTTTTCTCTCCTCTCAGATCGCCCAGTTCCACCCAGGAATTTGCAAATTACCAACGTCAAAGCGGAGTGTTGCTACCTCCGCTGGGATGCACCACTGGACAACGGTGGCAGTGAGCTGACTAACTACATTGTTGAGAAGCTGGACATGACGCCAGTGGAACCAGAAGAGGGACAGGAAGCTCCAGCTGAACCACAGTGGGAGGTGGTGTCCAACACTGTTGTTGACAGGAAATTTGGGGTATGTCCTGATCATAATAATAATAAGAATAATACAAATAATACAAAGGTGTTATCAATAGCTTTTCATGCCTTATTTGACTCCAACGGGAACACCACCTCCATCTCCTGTAGGTGTGGAACCTTGACACCAACAAATTCTACAAGTTCAGGGTCAAGGCTGAGAATCGCTACGGTATATCTGACCCCATCACAACAGAGGAAGTCCAGATCATCGACCCATTAGGCCTTCCTGGTGCACCAGAGAAACCAAAGATCGCAGAATACTCCAAGACCTCCATGACCCTAACCTGGGAGCCTCCCAGAGACACCGGCGGCACTATGATTACCGGCTACTGGCTGGAGAAGAGGGAGAAGGGCACAGACTACTGGGCCAAAGTCAACAAGACGCCAGTTACCAAGAGGGGCACAAAAGGCTGGGAGTACCAGGTGAGCTGCCGGGGCTATGTATCTGTGTTTCTGAGCTCTGGGTTCACTGCTTAAGGAAACGTATCACATGACAAGGGTAGGGTGGGATTTTTCTCAGAGATTCAGGATGCCTTGGTGCAGACCTAGAGGTAGGCTCATTGGAGACCACAAGGATATTCATCACAAACCTTTGAAAAGCTCCATTACAGACCTTTCAAATGGTCCATCAAAAACCTTTAGGGTGCTTCATCAATGACTTCAAACTTTTTTCTCTGTTTGACCTGCTTTATTGTTGTATATTTTCTAATGAATTGGTCTCTTTTTATTATTTTTCCTTCAGTATCGTCACAAAGTTTTGTTCTTAAAAAGGCATTTAAATAAAGCACATTATTTATTGTCACATGAATATTGAGAACAGAAATGGCCCAAAATGGAACCCTGAGGAACAACCCAAATAATTGGAAACGTAATGGTTTCTTAATATTTTCTATATTTTCAAAATAATTAGAATTAGAAAGAGGATCACAGTCTTTTAGGAAGGTATACAAGCCTCTGGAGTTTGTTGCATCCACTCGTCTTTCTGTGTCTCTTAGGTGCCTCGTCTGTTCGAAGGAACTGAGTACGAGTTCAGAGTTGCTGCTGTCAATTCTGCAGGAATGGGACCCTTCAGTGGACCTTCCGACTCCGCCTTTGCCGTCGATCCACTTAGTGAGTAAAAATCATCAGATTTTATTTGAAAGCATTGGATACTAAAATTTAATAAGTAAGATTGATAATGATAGTCCTTGACCAGATCAGTAATCTAACAGACTGGTTCCTCTGCTTTTTGGAAGATGATGAATTTAATTTTCACCATGATAACAAACTGCTGCTCTCCTCTACAGCTCCTCCGAGTATGCCTGCCGCTCCAGTGGTGGCTGATAAGACAAAGCACAATGTGACACTGACCTGGGTGCCACCAGAGAGGGACGGAGGAAGCCCCATCACAGGCTACATAATTGAGGTCCAGGATGAGGGCTCATCAACGTGGCTGAGGGTGAACGACAAAGACTCCCTCTGCACCACCACTGAGTTCACTGTGCCCAGCCTCCGCGAGCTGAAGCGATTCCGCTTTAGGATTATCGCTGTCAACGACATTGGCGAGTCTGACCCCAGCCCCCGCACCAGCGAGGTTTTGATTGAAGATGTTCAGCGTATGTCCTCCTTTAAAGTCTCACTGAAATATTTAGATGATAACGTTCATCATTATCCAAAGGTTTTTATCTATGTTCGTCTCTTTGTATTTCACCGATGTATTGTACTCAACAGTTGTTCCAGCCATCTCAATTGACATGATTGTGGAGGACCTGCTGTGCATCCGTGCTGGAGATCCATTCAGGATCCCCGCCAGCATCAAGGGCCGCCCCGCTCCCAAAGTCACTTGGGACTACGACGGCAAAGCCAAGTCGCACAAGAAGAATAAACTGCACACACTGCCTGTGGACTCCGAGGTGAGACAGCCACAGTTGTTACACTTTTTTCTTTTTGATAAAACATGTATTTTATATAGCCAGGCAGCTTTGGACCAGATTTGAGAACAATGGGGATATGCCGGTCAAAAGCACCAACATTTTTTCCACATGGTCTCCATCACCATAAGTGAGCCACTTCCCCATGGTGGATCCAAGATGGCTGCCATATAAAATCTATTTGAACCCATATGTCTTCCAAGCCATTTGGTCAATTTTGTTGTCCAAATATACGTTTTCTGGGTTGAGGAATTCTTTAAAGCTATTGAGAATATCACTAGATGATTATTTTATCAAATAGATATGTTATATGTTATATATTTTGTTTAATTTTCAAACTGTTTTTGTGTATTCAGGTTCAGTCCACAGACACCACCTCCATCGTGACTGTCCCCGTCAGTCTGAGGACCCACTCTGGACGCTACACCATCACTGCCAAGAACAAGTCCGGACAAAAACACGTCAACGTCAGAGTCATTGTCCTTGGTATGTCTGTTGTTAGTGGACAGACTTCAGTAGAAGAATATCTGTATGTTGGAGTGACAGGTTATGGTGATTGCTGACTGTTATTTTCTCCCAACTGCAGATGTCCCCGGACCTCCAAAGGAGCTGAGGGTCACTGACATCACCCGGGCGACCATGAGGCTGATCTGGAAACTCCCCGACACCGATGGAGGAGAGAGAATCAAGAGCTACTTTATCGAGAAGAAATCTCTCAATGACAAGGCCTGGACAAAGGTAAACACTGCTGTTTGGCCATATTGTTTTGCAAGTGTACCAAAAATACTATTCAAATTGCAATTAAAGTACAATTAATTTTACATTTGACTGTAACTGATGGATCTGTTGATTTGTTATCAGGTGAATGCAGCCTGTGCCAGCCAGGCCTTCGTGGTGCCGGGCCTGCTGGAAGGTCAGGACTACCACTTCAGGGTCCGAGCTGAGAACAGACTTGGATTCGGTCCATTCACCGTCACCACTGACCCCTACCGGGCCAGAGACCCCATTTGTAAGGACACCACAGAGATGATACACAAGCTGCCAGAACCTTATTTTGAACGTTCTTCTAATGCTCCTCTATCTCCTCAGACCCCCCCGATCCCCCCACCAAGGTGAAGGTCAACCTGGTGACGAAGAACACTGTCACGCTGAGCTGGGAGGCTCCCAAAAACAATGGAGGCTCTCCTGTGAAGCATTACATCATCGAGCGTTTGAGCTGGGACACCAGTGGCAAGGAGAAGGAGACCTGGAAGCAGTGCAACAAGAGAGACGTGGAGGAGCTCAGCTTCGTGGTGGAGGACCTGAAGGAGGTCAGGCCCACCAGCTTTACAATCTCTTGCCTGTTGTACCTGTTTTTATTCTTTTACCTTTAGTATGTTCAGTATTTAGTCGTCGCTTTGTGGTTTTTAGGTTTTTGTTTTTGGAAATAAATCATATTATTTAGTGAAAACAAAATGGGCCCAAAGGTTAGGGTTCCAATTTTCTGATTTGGATATTATAATTTGTGCTCCTGAAATAATTTAATGTGTGATAAAGAAAACAAAGTTTCCCCTCTTGACTCCCTGTTGATTCATTGATCTGCAGGGAGGAGAATATGAGTTCAGAGTAAAAGCAGTGAACGCAGCTGGACCTAGCCGGCCCTCCGCCACAGCTGGACCCCTCGTCATCAAGGATCAAACATGTGAGTTTACATATTAAATGTATTTAGACCCATTAGGAGGAGCTTTTTAGGACATTGCATTTCACTCTCAGATGTTGGTTGATCACCTTTCTAAAGCATTGTTGGGATGCGTTTGTGGTGGATTGAAGAAAAGATGAGGAATCGGAGACAGAGAGAGTGAAGTTCTGTGCTCAAGTTTTAATGCACACGGTGTCGGGATTCAATTCTTGCATGCAAACGGAATTAATTAAGAATTTACAGAAGAGGCATTATTTATACAGCCGTGGCAAGTATTTCTGGACACTGCAGTTGCTTCACATTGTACATAGTGTATGTGGTCAAGTTGTCAACACAGATGTAATCATATATGTGTGGTCAGCATATCAATATCATACTCAAGGGTTCAGTAAAGACACAAAGTACTGTTCCTGAAATACCACATACCTAAATATCAAGTTTGCAGAGCTAACAAGCATCTCATGTGTCCCTGCAGGTGCTCCCACCATTGAGCTGCGTGAGGCCATGGAGGGCGAGGAGGATACTGACGTCAGCATCGTGGCGAAGGTGAGCGGCTGTCCGTTCCCCACGCTCACCTGGCATACAGCCAGTGTGGCCAAACCTGAGGAGAAGACCGCCGTCCAGTACGGCCAGCGCATGAACAAACTGGTGACCCACGACAAGTGCACGCTGCTGATCCAGCAGGCCAACAGACACGACAGCGCCCTCTACAGCCTGACAGCCACCAACAGCCTTGGCACCGCCACCAAGGTCATCAAACTCGCCGTGCTCGGTAAGAAACCTTAATATGTCATCACACCAGGTTGTGATGAGGTCAGGTTTAGTGCTATTGCTGAAATGAGCTAGCTAAGCCACTTGGAAAGAATGAAATCGTGACTCCCGCTCTCCCCACCCCGCAGGACCTCCTGGACAACCCGTCGGACCGCTCAAGTTCACAGAGGTGTTTGCGGAGAGGATCGGCCTGGCCTGGAACGCTCCCAAAGACGACGGTGGATCAAAGATTACCAACTACGTGGTTGAGAAGCGTGAGGACAACAGAAAGTCCTGGGTCCACGTCTCCAACGACCCCAAGGAGTGCGCATATGTTGTGACCCGTCTGACGGAGAACCATGAGTACGAGTTCAGAGTCATGGCCCAGAACAAGTTTGGAGTCGGACCTCCCTTGATCAGCGAGCCGGAGAAGGCCAGAAACCTCTTCAGTAAGTTCCTGTTGACTTCCATTTCTTCTCAAATAACTGAATATTTATCTTTAGATATATTACAAATTGATTTTCTTTTAAATTACAAAAATACTTCATATCACGGCTAAGAAGCACATTTTATCATACTTTCTTGTTTATAATGCCAAAAAATATTCCTACTCCTGCTCCAACTTCTTTTATTGTGACTTTTACAATAAACAACATAAATCTAATTGCGAAATGATACATTCATTTTTATAATTCCTCATGAAGTGTGACTTTATTTTGGAATATCTTTACTCCTTCCTCAGTTTTCTCTTTTTCAAGTGTTTTTTGTTTTAGAATGAGTTGTTTATTCTTTAGTCATTCCAGTAAAAAATGCTTTAATAAATTGTCACTTTCTCCTCTATCTGACTCCAACTGTTGATGTATTGATTATTGCTGATTATAGTGATTACTGCTGATTATTGATGATTGTCCTGTCCCCCCGCAGCCGTGCCGGGTCAGTGTGAGAAGCCGACTGTGACGGACATCAGTCTGGAGTCAATGACCGTCCACTGGGATGAGCCAAAGGTCGACGGCGGCTCCTCCATCACCGGCTACTACGTGGAGAAGAAGGAAACCACAGCCAAGCGATGGGTCCGCGTCAACCGCGAGCCAATCCGAGCGGTGCCTGTGGGCAACAACTGGGAGGTCTTGGGCTTGCAGGAGGGCGCCATGTACCAGTTCAGGGTCATCGCTGCCAACGCTGCCGGCTGCGGCCTGCCCAGCATGCCCTCTGACCCCGTCCTCTGCAGAGACCCAATCAGTAAGGACGACATGATTTCACTGTGGTTCTCTGAATTCAGTAACATTTTATGATAACCGTAAATGGTAAATTGATAGTTAAATAAACTTTGGTTTAGTGAGTATTTTAACCTGTGTGCGTTTGTGCAGAGCCTCCCGGCCCGCCCACTCCGAAGGTGACGGACTGGACCAAGTCAACAGTGGAGCTGGAGTGGATCCCGCCTGCAGCGGACGGAGGGTCAAAGGTCACAGGATACATTGTGGAGTTCAAGGAGGTGAACAAGGAGGAGGAGGAGAAGAAGGCTAAGAGGAAGCTGCTGATGGGCACCGCTGAGGAGGAGGAGAAGGAGCCCGTGGCCGACGAGGGCTGGGAGAAGGTAAAATATATAAATAAACGAATATCCTTTCATTTGCTGTTTTCATCACCTGCAGGATTCACAAAATGACTAACAGTGTTCAGTATGCTGTGGAAACTTAAACCTCCAGCTGTTCTGATGTTCCTCTCGTCTTTCTCCAGGCGAAGGACACCGAGGTCAGAGGAACCAAATTCGTGGTGCCCGGTCTGAAGGAAGGTGGTCTGTACAGCTTCAGAGTCCGAGCCGTGAACGCCGCCGGAGTTGGCGAGCCAGGACTCGTGTCTGAGCTTATCGAGGTTAAAGACAGAACAAGTAAGACTCTGACACACCTGACTGTAGACGCCATGGGTAATGTTAGTGATGATAAAACCTTTTATTAAATACAAATTGGCTCCTTCCTCATGCAGTTGCTCCTGAGATGGACCTGGATGCATCGGTAAAGGAGAAGATTGTAGTCCACGCTGGAGCCACCATCCGTATCATTGCCTATGTGTCCGGTAAACCTGCCCCGCAGATTTCCTGGTGCCGAGATGACACAGAGGTGCCCAAAGAGGCTGTCATTGAGACGACAGGCATCTCTAACTCACTGGTCATTAAGAACTGCAGACGCCAACACCAGGGCATGTACACACTGAGTGCCAAGAACGAGGGAGGAGAGAGGAAGAAGGCCGTCATCGTGGAGGTCCTGGGTGAGTCGGGGACCACATTTAATCAGAGGTTTCTTGAAAACTTACTTCAAGTGTCTAACCAGTCTCTGACTTCCTGTCCCTCCAGATGTACCCGGGCCAGTTGGTCTTCCCTTCGCTGGCGAGAATCTCACCAATGACTCCTGCAAGCTGACCTGGTACTCCCCCGAGGATGACGGCGGCTCGGCCATCACCAACTACATCATTGAGAAGAGGGAGTCGGATCGCATGGGCTGGACCTCCGTGTCCTACACTGTAACGAGGAATAACGCCGTGGTACAGGGACTCCTCGATGGCAAGGGCTACTTCTTCAGGATCGCAGCTGAGAACATCATCGGCATGGGACCGTTCATTGAGACTGACAAGATGGTTCTCATCAAGGACCCCATCTGTGAGTAGGACACACAGAAACCTGATGTCTCTTTTAACATTTGTATTAAACCGTCTAATAGTCAGAGTGGAAAAGTTTGTACATTTTTGCTGAAAATACTTTGTTTATTATAATACATATTTAATTTGGTTCTTGGACTGTTATTTGATTTTAGAATAATTTAAACCTGACAAGCAAAGTTAAATTACAATGTATGAAAAAGCAGAGAACCTGTGATTGAACCTTGGCGAATACCCATTCTGTTGTTTGTGACATAACTTTTTTTAAGACTAAAACCATCAACTGCTTGTTACAAAAAACTGTATATTTTATTAACTATGAAAAAACAACTGAAAAAAGTCTTGAAACCTAAACAAAAAACTAGATAATTTTCAGCCTTGAAAAAGCTGTGACCTCATAGGTAGCTCATCCTTAATAAGTCATCTCATCACGTTTGTGTCTCCTGTCCTGTAGCCGTCCCTGAGCGTCCAGAGGACCTGATCATCACCGGCGTCACCAAGGACTCCCTCTCCGTCACCTGGAGACCACCCAAGTACGATGGCGGGGCTGAGGTGACTGAGTATATCCTCGAGTCTCGCATGGCCGGCAAGGACACCTTCACACGTGTTGGTGCAGACACAAAGCTGATGGACAGGAAGTTCACACTGACAGGGCTGAAGGAAGGCACGAGCCACGAATTCAGAGTGTCCGCCGTCAACCATGTGGGACGGGGCAAACCGTCCTTTGCCACCAAACCAGTCCAGTGCAAGGACGAGCAAGGTGAGTGATGCCACATTTATTTATGTTGTGAAATACTTTTCAGCCTCAGTAATAATGATTATGGTTGTCCCCCTTAGAACCGCCCACCCTCGAAATGGACTTTAGGGAGAGGATGATGGTGAAAGTGGGAGACCCTTGCACGCTGTCGGGACGCTTCAGCGGCAAACCAGGGCCGGCAGTCACCTGGAAGAAGAACGAGGAGGAGCTGAAGGCAGATGATGAGATAAGCCTCCACAGCACTGCCCGCCACCTCAGCCTCAGCATCAACAGGGCCAAGAGGGAGCACAGCGGCCGCTACTGCGTCAGCGTGGAGAATGCTGCCGGAGCCCGCACAGGAATCTGCAATGTTGTTGTGGTTGGTGAGTTGCCGCTCAAATGAAATTCTGAATAAAGCATCCAGTGGATCACAAGATTTACACTAGAAATGAAGTATATCAAAAATATGAACTGGAGAGAAAAGTAGAGCTAGTTTGTATATTCATACTCCCAATGAAATTGTTACTTGGTATTAAATAAACCTGGAGAGTCACCTGTATGAATTCTTCCTCCTGTCAGACCGTCCTCAGCCTCCAGAGGGCCCCGTTGTGTTCGATGAGGTCTACAGGAACTACATGGTGATCTCTTGGAACCCTCCTCTGGATGACGGAGGCTGCGCTGTCTCCAACTACATCGTTGAAAAGAGGGACACCAACAGAGACCTCTGGATGCCCGTCAGCGTGTCCTGCACCAGAACCACCTGCAAGGTGGGCACACATTTCATGTATTACACCTTGTTATTGGCAAGTTGCTGTAAAGTTCACATCAAACGCATCAGCACTGAGAATCTCCTACACAGCAACGCTCTGATTAACCAGACTCCATTCAGAAAACCATCAATTTAACAGCAGTGTTCTTATATTCTTGCAGGCAGACCTGACAAAGCATCCCTTAGATCCGTTTATTCACATTAAGTCACAGATAAATCACTTTAATTTTGGTTTGCATTGATGGAATCTTGTTTTAAATTATTAGGAATTTGATGTTGCATTTTTACTTTTGATCCTCAGTGCTCACACAGATCATATTTCAGTTTGTACCAAAAAAGTGCTTAGGTCTTGACGTAACACACAGCCGAAGATTTCACAGTTACTCCTCAGTACTGACGTTTGGCTCCTGCTTTCTCTTCCTTCAGGTGCCAAAGCTGATCGAGGGTCGTGAGTATATCATCAGGATCATGGCTCAGAACATTTACGGCATCAGCGACCCGCTGCTGTCTGCAGAGAGCAAAGCAAGGGACATCTTCAGTAAGTCCCGACAAACAAGGAAACATTCACAGACGAACACACATCCTGCAGTGTCTGATCAGCTGGTCTTTTGTTTGTCTGTTTGTTTCCACAGAGGTGCCCGATGCTCCTAAACAGCCCACAGTGAAAGAGGTCTACCATGACACCGCCCTTATCAGCTGGGAGCCACCTGCTGACGGAGGAAAACCAATCACAGGTTACATTGTGGAGAGGAAGGAGACCATGGCCCACAGGTACACACATACACACAGGAATAAGATGTTTAGGCTCCACCCACAATAATATGTTTTCTGTAAAATATTAAGGCTGCTAAATAAACATGAACCTGTCTCTCAGTGGCTCATAGATGATCTGTTCATGTTTCTGCTTCCAGGTGGGTCCGCTGCAACACGGAGAGAATTTGTCCGAAGGTTGAGTACTGGGTGACAGATCTGCTGCAGAACTGCGAGTATGAGTTCAGAGTCAGCGCTGAGAACATTGTGGGAGCCGGTGACCCGAGCCCACCATCCAAACCCGTCTTCGCCAAAGATCCAATCGGTCAGTTCACCTCTTTACAGCAACCATTCATTTTATTTCTTTTAATGTATCAATTTACAACAAGATTTCCTCTCTGTCCCTTGTCACAGTGAAACCCAGTCCACCGATCAACCTCGAGGTTGTCGACTTCACCAAGGAGTCTGTGAGTCTGTCCTGGCAGCCACCTACCGACACTGGCAGAGGAAAGATCTTCGGATACCTGCTGGAGTTCCAGAAATCTGGTGACGAGGAGTGGAGCAAGGTGAGGTGTCAGTGTAATTCCCATGAAATATGCTGCCCATCAACTTCATGTTGCAAATGTGGTATTGAACTCTTGTCCTGCTGCTGTCCTCAGGTGAACCAGACTCCAGACTCCTGCCAGGAGACCAAGTTTAAGGTGATCAACCTGGAGGACGGTGCTATGTACCGCTTCAGAGTCATGGCTGTCAACGCTGCCGGAGAGTCTGACCCGGCTAACTTGTTGGACCCATTCAAAGTTCAGGAAAGACTTGGTGAGTCATTGTTACTGTGGCTGAACCCAGTTTTGTGACGAGTAATTCCCCTGTTAATGTCTCTGGTGTCGTTCTTCATCTTCACCCCCTCAGAGCCCCCAGAGTTGATTCTGGATGCTGCGATGACCCGCGAGGTGAAGGCCATGGCTGGCACTCACATCACTCTGATGGCAACCATCAAAGGCGCCCCGTTCCCCACTGTCACCTGGCAGAAAAACGAGGCAGAGGTGCCCACCAGGGCCGACATTGATACCAACCTGCTAGGCACAAAGCTGGAGATGAGGTTCTGTAACCGTGGTGACAGTGGAGACTACACCCTAACTGTAGAGAACCCAGCTGGATCCAAGACCGCCACCTGCACCGTGCTGGTCTTTGGTAAGAATTGCTCAAAAGCTTTTAACTTGAATAAATGAGTGTGATTTAACCCATTGACACCGGGAAAGCATTACCACATTTCTACCATTAAAGCCGGGAGCGCTGTTGCGTCACTCTACCATTAAGGCCAGGACAGCGGATATGTCATTTTGTAGTATTTGTATTTTTTTCCACCTATTTTCGGTCCCCTGGCCAATGAAATGCATCAGAATCATGATCAGAATACATGCGGGAGTGTCGCAATGCAACATCGGACTTTTCCAGAAATTTTAAATCATGGAGGAAGACGACTATAGCGGAGGAGCTCAGCAGTAAGTGACGGAAGAGAGATGAAAACAGCTAGTCATGATATAAGAAATCATGACTGTTTATGTCTTATATTACTTTATGCGTCGTTGAGTACCGTGAAAAGTCCAATATATAAAATGTATTATTATTATTTATTATTATTATTATTATGATAAAAAAAATGTTTATTAGAGTAGGCTAATGGGAACTATGTCTTGTTCTTCCAGTGGTCATATCATGTTTGCATCTTGCTAATGGGCATGTATTAGTATTATGCATAGGATTTTTTATTCAGACAAATGTAACATTTGCTGAGTTTGTTGATTTTTAAAAAAAAATGTATTGAAGGTTTGGACAAATAAACTCAACTTCGTATGAAAGCCACGGGTATAAGCTCTCAAATACTTTTTGAATTTCATTTTTATCTGCTACAGAGGCTGAAAAATCTATTATTTAGTAGGTGTTGAATTTCCAGAAAAACTTCAGGTTTTAGGGGGTCATTTGAAAATCGCCCATAGGTTTTCCAGGCATTTTTTTCCAGGCGCTTTAGGCCTTAATGGGTTAATGTTTTCTCTGAACAGTTTCAGGGGAAAATCAATCTTCATAAAACATTTTGTTAAGTTAAGTTTTATCGTTGTGTTTTCTTCAGACAAACCTGGTCCCATCCAGCACCTTCGGGTGTCTGACGTCAGAAGTGACTCTGCCTACCTATCCTGGAAGGACCCAGAGGACAACGGTGGTGTCCGCATCACTAACTTTGTGGTGGAGAAGAAAGACTCGGCATCCACTCAGTGGGTCCCTGTCTGCTCCACATCCAAGAAACGCAGCATGATGCTAAAGCACCTGATGGAGGGCACATCCTACATGTTCAGAGTTGCCGCTGAGAACCAGTATGGCCGCAGTGAATACGTAACAACACCAAAGTCCATTAAGGCCATGAACCCACTCTGTGAGTAACAGCACAGTGAACACAGAAAATACTCAGTTAATGCGACAAATATTGAATATTTCAAAGTGGTTGGGTGCAGCAGCAGAACAAAATTGGCAACATTTTAGAAGATTTTCTTGCCAAAATTTTGAATCTTTGTTGGACCAGAAAGAGAAAGAGAAAGGTCAAATCTTTGTTATGAATGCTCAAAATTCCTTAATGTCTTTTCTTCCATGCCTCCAGTCCCACCTGGTCCTCCCAAAGACCTGCACCATGTCGATGTGGACAAGACAGAGGTGTGGTTGGCCTGGAACTGGCCCGATCGCAATGGAGGAAGTGAAATCACAGGCTTCCTGGTGGAGTATCAGGAAGAAGGAACGAAGGACTGGGACGAGTGGAAGGTCGTTAGCATCCCGGAGACCCATGTGACTGGCCTGGAGGAAGGAAAGACCTACCGCTTCAGAGTGAGGGCTGAGAACGCCATTGGCCTAAGCAGACCTGACACCACAGTGCCTATCCTCTGCCAGGAAAAACTGGGTGAGATACAGAACAAAACCCAACACCTCCAATTCACCTCTAATGTAGGAGCTGTTTTTTAAATAATTAATTTAAACATAAAAAAAATCTCTGTTTGTGTTCCCAGTTAAAATTGGTATTTGGCATAAGCCAGTCCACCTAATGTTGTTGCCTTGAGCAAATACATGTCCCCAGTGCACTTTTATATGGTTAACTACATGGTTATAATTGTTTGCATTGATTATTTCAGTGTATTTGACCAAAACTATTGTGGTATCATGGGGTAACCTCCTCTGTCTGCATGTCCACAGTGCCGCCAATTGTTGAGGTGGACGTTAAGTTCACTGAAGGCATCATTGTAAAGGCCGGCACCACAATCAGGCTGCCCGCTATGATGAAAGGAATCCCTGTTCCCACCGCCAAGTGGTGCATCGAAGGAGAGGAGATCACCAGCCAGGGTAACACCAAGATTGACACCGACGACTACTCCACTGTGCTCAGCATCAATGAGTGCACCAGGAACCACACCGGCACCTACCTGCTCACTGTGTCCAACCCTGCTGGAACCAAGACAGTGGCCCTGAACGTCACCGTCCTGGATGTTCCCGCTGCTCCCATTGGACCTGCAAACATCCTGGAGGTCACTCCAGACTCAATGATGATTGAATGGCGTCCTCCCAAGGATGATGGCGGTAGCCCTGTCACCAATTACATCGTTGAGAAGAGAGAGTCCAACAAGGAGAGCTGGGGAGGTGTAAGCTCTGGCAGCCTTGCCACCCAGCTTAACATCACACGCCTCCAAAAGGGTGTGGAGTATGTGGTTCGCATTCGTGCTGAGAACAAGATGGGCATCGGCGCTGCTCTGGAGACCAAGCCCACTGTGGCTGAGCACACCTTCATGCCACCCAGTCAGCCCGGTAAGCCACAGGCCTCTGATATCGCGGAGGATTCTGTAACCATTGGCTGGACCATGCCGCTGGCTGATGGTGGCAGCCCGATCTCTGGCTACATCATTGAGCGCAGACACAAGGGAGGGAAATGGATCCGTGTCAACAAGAAACCCTGCAAAGACCTGAGGTACAAGGTCGAGGGTCTGTTTGAAGGCAATGAGTATGAGTTCAGAGTGTTTGCTGAGAATATTGCCGGCTACAGTGGCCCCTCTCCCAACTCTGACCTCTGCAAGCCATGCAGGCCCATCACTGTCCCCAGCCCCCCTGTCAACCCAAGAGTGAAAGATTACAGCAAGACCACTGCTGACCTGGTGTGGACAAAACCCAACAAAGATGGAGGCAGCCCTATCCTGGGCTACACTGTGGAAATGAAGAAGGCCGATGCTGAAGAATGGAAGAAAGTGAACCTGGATGACCTCATCAAGCATTGTGTCTACACGGTGAAGGGTCTGGAGGAGGGTGTGACCTATAGATTCAGAGTCTACGCTTCAAACATGATTGGAGACGGAGAATCCAGAGAAGTCCCAGAGTCCATCACTGCTCAGGATATCCTGATACCTCCTGAGATTGAGATGGACGCCACCTGCCGCGACCACCTCACCGTGCGTGTCGGACACAACATCAATATCGTCGGCTACATCAAGGCCCGTCCTGACCCAGAAGTGCTTTGGTCAAAGGAAGAGGTCATTCTGGAGAAGAGCAAACGTAACACCATCACTCAGAACTTCCCTATGGTCCACTTGAGAATTAAGGAGGCCACAAGAGCTGACCACGGTAAATACGTTCTGAAGGCTTCTAATGTGGGAGGTGAGGCCTCTTGCACCATCACAGTCAATGTGCTGGACAGACCAAGCCACTGCAAGAACCTGCACACAACCTATGCCACCAAAGACGCCTGTATGCTCAACTGGGAAGCCCCTGAGGACAATGGTGGATCTGAGATCACCAACTACATCGTGGAGTGCCGCGAGCCCAGTATCAGCACGTGGTCTATGATTACCTCTCACTGCACCAATCGCAAGATTAAGACCAAGATAATGGATGGCCATGAGTACCTGTTCCGTGTTTGTGCTGAGAACAAGATGGGCCCTGGACCTACTGTAGAGACTAAGACCCCGCTGCTGGCCATTGACCCCATTGAGAAGCCCGGTGAGCCTGAGAACTTCAGAGCCACTGACATTGGTAAGAACTATGTTTATCTGCGATGGAGGAAGCCTGACTATGACGGCGGCAGCCCCAACATCTCCTACAACCTGGAGTGCAAAGCCAAGGATGCAGAGGCGTGGGAGAGACTCAACGCCGGCCATCTCATCGACACCTTCTTCCTTGCTGACAAGTGCGCAGAGAACCAGACATACTCCTTCAGGTTGGTTTACTGCATTCTTACTTTCCACTGATTGTTCTGTGAGCGTTATGTAGCTCAGAAATAACTCCTATCATTTGTTATCCAGGGTGCAGACCGTCAATGAAGGAGGTGAGAGTGCTTGGGTGAAACTTGACGATATTCTGGTGAAGGAGGAGATCCAGAAGCCTGTCCTTGACCTGAAGCTGACCGGAGTGATGACAGTGATGGTTGGAGAGTCGGTCAGGATGGAGGCTGGTCTGAGAGGAAAGCCCCAGCCTGAAGTCAAGTGGATAAAAGACAAGGCTGTTGGTGACAACCCAAGAATCAGCTACGAGACTGGCCCTGACTATTCCAAGTTCCTTTTGACCAAGTCCAGACGTACTGACTCTGGAAAGTACATAATCACTGCCACCAACTCAGCCGGCACCTTCACAGCTTATGCCAACGTTAATGTCCTGGATGTCCCCGGCCCAGTTAGGAATCTTAGGATTACTGGTATTGCAGCCGACAAGTGTAGAGTGGTGTGGGATGCTCCCGAGGATGATGGAGGTTGTGAAGTGGACAGCTACATCCTGGAGAAATGTGAGACCAGGAGGATGGTCTGGTCCACATACTCCGACGCTGTATACACACCGTACTGCAACATTACACGTCTGGTGGACGGAAATGAGTACATCTTCAGAGTGAGGGCTGAGAACAAGATGGGAACCGGCCCTGCCATGGAGAGCAAGGCTATCACTGTCAAGACTCAATTCAACAAACCTGGACCCCCTGAGGCCCCTGAGGTCACCAAAGTAAGTAAAAGACTTCTGAAAAAACTTTTCATTCTACTACCTACATTGACCCGTATCATTAGAAAACCTAACTCTCTGTTAATCACACTTATAACACTTTTATGATGCAGGTGAGTAAAGTGGAGATGACCGTTGTCTGGGCTCCTCCTGAGAATGACGGAGGGAAGTCCATCACCGGCTACATTCTGGAGAGGAAAGAGAAGAGGGCAGTGCGCTGGGTGCCATGCACCAAGAGCGCAATCCCAGAGAGACGCATGAAGGTCACTAACCTGATTGCCAACCATGAGTACCAGTTCAGGGTGAAGGCTGAGAATGAGGTCGGCCTGGGAGATCCCAGCAAACCCTGCAGACCTGTTGCAGCTAAAGATCCCATCGGTGAGTTTTCAGTTGCTCTCACAGTTCAAATGTCAGAGATGGACTTCAACAAGGTAAGTATTTTAATTAAACTTTGTGTCACTGTTTCTACCTGCAGAGCCCCCTGGCCCCCCTGCATTCCTGAAGGTCGGCGACAGCACCAAGACCTCTATCACCCTGACTTGGTCTAAACCTGTGTATGATGGTGGTGCCCCCGTCATCGGCTACAGCCTGGACATGAGGCTGAAGAGCGAGGCAGACCCTGAGAAGCCCACAGAGGGCTGGAAGAGAATCGACACCCATGGTGCATTGGTTCTCACAGAGTGGACCATTAACCAGCTGGATGAGAAGCAGGAGTATGAGTTCAAGGTCTCCGCCAAAAACCAGGTGGGCTGGGGACGTCACGCCTACTTGAAGGAGGCAGTCTCCCCCAAGGAGATCCTGGGTAAGAAACAGTGGTTATGCCTTAATAAATTCATTGTGTTACATGACAAGGTGAATATGTAACAACACTCTAATGATGTCAATGTGTTTGTTTTTGTATGAAAACAGAGGCTCCGGAGATCGACCTGGATGCCAGTCTGAGGAAAGGTCTTTCTGTTAGGGCTGGCTGTCCAATCAGGCTTTTTGCTGTGATCAGAGGAAGGCCCGCTCCCAAGGTTACCTGGAAGCGCATGGGTGTAGACAATGTGCTCCGCAGAGGTCACGTAGACCAGGTTGACACCATGTCCTTCCTGGTCATCCCTGAGAGCACTAGGGATGATTCTGGAAGATACTCACTGACTTTGTCCAACTCAGCTGGAGAGAAAGCCGTATATGTCCGTGTCAAAGTCCTCGGTGAGAAACTGGATAATAAAGACAAACTACATTTATACAGAACTTGCCTTTTAAGAAAAGTTAATTTTTTTGCTGAATCAGAAACGGTAGGATTAAAGTTTATCTTAAATTCCCCTTCAGATACTCCTGGTCCCGTCGGCGGCTTCGACGCAACCAACATCACCAAGACAACCGCTCAACTGTCCTGGTTGCCACCAGAGAACGATGGTGGCAGTCCTATCACCAGCTACATTGTGGAGAAAAGGGAGGTGGATAGAAAAACGTGGAGTAAGTGCGTAGAGGACCAGAAGAAGACCAGCTTCAAGGTGACCACCATGACACCTGGCATTGAGTACTACTTCAGAGTCACGGCCTGCAACAAGTACGGCATCGGAGTTCCTCAGGACTCACCCAGATCCTACCTTGCTGTGGACCCCATCAGTGAGTGTCACTATAGACTGTGAATAAGGTTTGAAGTGTTAAACTCCTGTGTTCTTCCTAACACCTTCTGTGTTTTGCTCTTAGGCGAACCTGATCCTCCGAAGAAGATGGAGGTGCTGGAGATCAGCAAGAATAGCGCCGTACTGGGCTGGCTGAAGCCACTCAGAGATGGAGGAGCCAAAATCAATGGATATGTGGTGGACTACCAGGAGGATGGCGCGCCCGAGGACAAGTGGACGCCATACTCTGTGGTCAAAGACCTGACCATCGTGGTGGTTGGTCTGACGGAGGGAAAGAAGTATAAGTTCAGAGTGGCAGCCAGGAACTCAGTGGGATGCAGCCTGGCCCGAGAGGCAGAGGGAGTGTTTGAAGTCAAGGAGCAACTCAGTGAGTAGATCAGCCTAAATATCTATGTCAGACTATAATAGACTCTTATGGAGACTGGACTATCCCATCAATCCCTGAAGTAACTTTTGGTGTTTCTTGTTCCTCTTAGTGGCTCCTAAAATCATCATGCCGGACATTGTGACAGTCAGAGCTGGATCCAAGATGGTGGTTGAGGCCATTCTGGCTGGTAAACCCGCTCCCTTTGCCAAATGGAAGCAGGGCAATGAGGACGTGCTGACCTCTGACCGCCTGTCTGTTGTGAAGACGCTGACTACCTGCACGCTTTCCATCAAGAATGTGACAAGGAAAGACAGTGGTTACTTCAGCCTGTCGGCCGAGAACAGCACTGGCAAGGTCAACCAAATCCTCAGAGTCACCGTCATGGGTCAGTTTGAAGAACACACGCTGATTTTTAACTGAAAGATACAGAAAATGTTCATGATGAATAACAGGTCATTGATAACATCTACATTACTGACTCATGCTCTTTGTCTCTGCAGACATCCCCGGACCTCCTGAAGCTCCTCTAGAGATCACCGAACAGGATATCGATGCCTGCACACTGCTCTGGAACTCCCCACAGGAGGATGGCGGCAGCAACATCACCAACTATATTGTGGAGAAGTGTGATGTCAGCCAGGGCGACTGGGTCACCCTCTCTGCATCCTGCACCAAAGCCAGCTTCAGAGTCACCAAACTCACACCTGGCAAAGAGTATGGCTTCCGAGTCCGTGCTGAGAACAGGTTTGGGGTCGGTGCTCCTATCTACTCTGAGAGGATGATTTCCAGACATCCATTTGGTAAGTCTGAGCCAAAATATTTTCTTACCTTATTAATGGTAACTGATATGTACTAACTGTTCCGTTTTTCCTCTAAAGATCCTCCCAGCGAGCCCAGAAACCTGGAGGTCAACAAGGTTTTCAAAGACTTTGTCATTCTGTCATGGGAATGTCCCAGCAGCGATGGTGGCTCCCCCATCACTGGATATTGCATCGAAAAGAAGGAAAGGAACAGCCTCCTATGGATGAAGGCCAACGAGGTGGTGGTCAAAGCCACCCAGTACACCTGCAGCGGCCTTATCGAGGGCCTGGAGTACACCTTCAGGGTATCGGCCACGAACATTGCTGGACAAGGCAAACCTTGCAAGCAGACCGACTTCATCACCGCTAGGACTGCTGTTGGTATGATGATGACAGAAGTTTCTCATGGTTTTGATATGATAGATTAGTTTTTGTTAGAAAAGTTGAGTTATAGAAAAATTGGAAAACAAATGTTTAAATTCCACTTCAAAATCCAAATTCAACTCAACCATCAACCTCCTTCCCTGTTCCCGACAGCATAACTGAGTCTACAACCCTTTGTTTCTGTCCAACCAGACCCACCAGGTAAACCCGAGGCCATGGATGTGACCAAGCACTCTGTCTCACTGGTCTGGAGCCGCCCCAGGAGTGACGGTGGCAGCAAGCTGATTGGCTACTATATGGAATATACAAAGCTTCCAGAAGAGAAGTGGGTCCGCTGCAATGCCAACTGCATGAACATCCAGACAGAGAGCTACGTGGTGAGTGGTCTGGAGGAGTTCCAACAGTACCAATTCAGAGTCATCGCCAAGACCGCCATCAACACCAGCCTGCCGTCCGAGCTGTCCGACCCCATCGCTGTCATTGCAGAGAACGGTACAGCTCCATACAGCAAGGAAAAAACTGTGACAGACGAATTAAATAACTGACAAATCATGACGGTTGCTCTGTCTTCTCCTCCTGTGCAGTTCCTCCTCGTGTGGAGCTGGGCATCAACATGAAGAACCTGATTGTGGTGAAAGCTGGAGAGAACATCTCCCTGGATGCTGAGGTGTTCGGCAAACCGCTACCCAAGGTGAGCTGGAAGAGGGACGGAGCCCCTCTGGTCCTGGCCGAGGGAATGAAGATGACCACGAAGAAGCATGTCCACCTGCTGGACCTCTTCTGTGTCACCAGGAGGGAGACTGGAGACTACACCATCACCGCTGAGAACGTCAATGGCTCCAAGTATGCCACCATCAAGGTCAAGGTGCTGGGTAAGTTAGCTTCTATAGTATTTTATTGTAGTGTTTCGTTGACACAAGCATTTTATATGTACAGATAAGCAAAGAAGCTATTCTCCCTCAGACAAACCCGGCCCTCCGGCCTCAGTGAAAATCACAAAGGTGTTTGCTGACCGTGTTAAGCTGCGATGGGACCCCCCAGTTGCAGATGGTGGCTCTGAGATCACCAACTACATAATTGAGAAACGTGAGACCAGCAGGGCCAACTGGGCGCTGGTCACCTCCAACATCCATGGACACATCACCGACTGCTCAGTGGATAAACTCATCGAAGGACACGAGTACCAGTTCAGAGTCAGTGCTGAGAACCAGTATGGTCATGGAGACGCCGCCATGACTGACCCCACCATGGTCAAGAACCCATACGGTACGTTCAGACCACAAAGGTCATTGGATAGTACCAGTACAAATGATATATAAAAAAAACCCATAAAATCTTACAAATTAAAGATAATAAATAGGACTCTCATGATCTTATCTCTTCCTTCAGATGTTCCTGGTCCATGTGAGCCACCCGTCATCACCAACATTACTCAGAACTCCATGACAGTGAGCTGGAAGGCCCCGGCCAACGACGGCAAGGCCACCATCCTCGGCTACATGGTGGAGAAACGCGAGGCCACCGAGCTGACCTGGGCTAAGGTCAACCGCAAGCCGGTCATCGACAGGACCATCAAGGCCGTTCAGCTGACCGAGGGCTCGGAGTACGAGTTCAGAGTCATCGCCATTAACAAGGCCGGTCTTGGGAAACCCAGCGACGCATCCAATGCTGCACTGGCTGTCGACCCCGTCTGTAAGTATTTACTTCAGATAGACAGGAAGGCTTATTAAATTATCCTCCTTTTATTTTGATTAAGTACAAGACTAACAACAAATGTGTCACTATAATTCTCCAGATCCTCCTGGCCCACCTGCCTTCCCCAAGGTGGTGGACTCTACCAAGCACTCCATCAGCCTCAGCTGGACCAAACCAGCATACGACGGTGGCTGTGAGATCATCGGCTACCTTGTGGAGTGTAAGCATGTTGAAGCCGAGCACTGGACCAAGTGCAACGTTCCCAAAAAGCTCCAGGCCACCAAATTCCTGATGACTGGCTTGTTGGATGACTGCGAGTACCAGTTCAGAGTCCTCGCTGTCAACAAGATTGGCTACAGCGAGCCCAGCGAGGTCCCTGGAAACCACAAGCCCAAGGACATTCTGAGTACGTTCCTCACCTGATCATTATACTTATATTTTGATAAATTACCTCAAACATTTTCCTTAAGAAGCTGCCTCACCAAAGCTTTTTTTTCTGCATGATCTAACAGTAAAGTTATGTTTAATAAGTGATCTTCTGTCTGTCCTCCAGTCGCTCCTGAAGGTGAGCTAGATGCCGATTTAAGAAAGGTTTTGGTTCTTCGAGCCGGCGTCACCATGAGGCTCTATGTTCCACTGAGAGGACGTCCCGCACCGACGGTGACGTGGTCAAAGGTGGACGGCAACCTGAAGGAGAGGCAGGGCGTGCTGATTAAGACATCAGAATGGGACACCCTGCTGATGGTTGAGGACATTAACAGATATGACGCTGGCAAATACGTCCTGGCGCTGGAGAACAGCAGCGGCTCCAAGAGCTACCTCATCATAGTTAAGGTCCTCGGTAAGGGCTGGAAATTGTTGTTGGAAATTCTGTTTTAGGAAAAATCCCTTTGGATGTACTGTCTTGTTATGAACCAGTAAGATAGAAAAATCCAATCATTTTTCACCCACAAGAAACCGATACAAGATAGATATTTCCTCCCCAGAATACTGACAAGATATTTTTACTCCTATCATGTGGCTCTACCTGATTTGTGCCTCCATTCGGCTAACAAAGGATCTGAGCCTGAAATATTCCTTCTTCTCCCTCTCAGATACTCCTGGGCCACCTATGAACCTGGTTGTGAAGGAAACCTCCACAAACTTCGCCTGCATTGGCTGGGAGCCCCCACTGATTGACGGCGGCAGCCCAGTTAAGAGCTACGTCGTAGAGAAACGTCTGGCCGAGAGGAAGGCCTGGACCTGTGTGGCAGCCACCTGCCACAAGATCTCCTTCAGGATCACCAACCTGGAGGTGGGACAGGCCTACTGCTTCAGAGTGCTGGCTGAAAACGCCTACGGCATTGGAGAGGGCTGTGAGACCCAAGGCAGCGTCCGAGCCTCAGGTATAAACAAATCTTTGTTGCTGTTAGATTGTTTGTACAGTACAATAGACTACAGAAGTGTATATAAGTATATATACATATATGTATGTAAGTGTATATAAATATAATTATGTTACCTTAGTTACACCCAGACTAGATCCATAGACTGTATATTAGAAGCCACCATGAACATTAAATTAAATAACCACATGTACATTTTTATATTTTTAGAATTTTTAGACAGATCAACCCTACAAACATCTTGTTTAACAAAATCCATGTTTGGTCTTTACTCATCTGTCCTCCCCCTTCAGAGCAACCTGGTCCAGTGGCAGACTTCAGAGCCCAGAAGACCACCAAGAACTCCATCGTCCTTGGCTGGAAGAAGCCACTCGTTGATGGCGGAAGCTACGTTACTGCTTATATCCTGGAGCAGAGTGAAGGCGACGACAAGTGGAAGCAGATCCTGAAGGGCAAGCACACTTCACACACCATCGGAGAGCTGACTGAGGGCAAGGAGTACTTGTTCAGAGTCAAGGCACTCAATGAGTCCGGAGAGGGACCGCCCACCGAGCTCGCTGTGATCGCCAAAGACCAGTTTGGTAAGAAATCAGCCTGACTCCGCCATCGTGCCGGATATTATTTAACTTTAAGATTAGTTAGACCAGAAAATTATTGTTTTTAAATATTTTCTGTTTGGATTTCAGTGATGCCTGACGGTAACTTGAGTAATCTGCATGACGGTTGCTGTGTGGTGAAGGAGGGCAGCACAACGCGTATCAACATCCCCACTATCGGAGTACCTCTCCCCACCGCAACCTGGAAGAAAGGAGATTCAGCGATTGGCGACACCGGCAGAATGTGTGTAGAGGCGTCTCACGGCGTCACCACTCTCCTGATCAGAGACTGCCAAAGAGGAGATGCTGACACCTACACCATCACAGTCAGGAACAACGCAGGCTCCAAGGACTGCAAGTTCAATCTGAAGGTGGTCGGCAAGCCTGGCATCTGCACCGGACCCATTAAGTTTGATGAGATCACTGCTGACGGCATCACCCTGGAGTGGGCACCACCCATAGATGATGGCGGTGCAGAGGTGTCCAACTACATTGTAGAGAAGAGGAGGACGACTGACAACAAGTGGGTCACAGTGGCTTCAGCCATCCAGAAGACCACCATGAGGGTGATCAGACTTCATGATGGCATAGAATACATCTTCAGAGTGTTTGCTGAGAACAAGTACGGCGTTGGAGAGCATCTGAGGTCCGAGCCAGTCATCGCCCAGCATCCATTTAGTGAGTATCTCCTTCGTAACTGATGCTAATTAAATTGTTCATTACACTTTGGGAGACAGTCACATGTGTTGGAGTCATCTAGTCAGCTGTTGGGTCTTAAAGTCATCTTAAATCAAGCCACAATAAGTTTGTAGAAATTCAGTTTTTGGTTTGTTTTTTTGGTTTGTTTTTTAATTATCTTTTTTATTGATTCCACATATCAACATTCCATCGACATTTTACATGTGCTGTACAATTTTCCAACAGTAGTAGAATATTCGCTTATATATTTATATATATATTATCTCCACCACGGAGCAGAGACATAGTTTGACACAAATTATCAAGTAAAGTTACAGTAGAAGTAAAATGAAACCTTTTTCCACTACTCTCCTTATTTTCATACCTCTCTTGCATTGTCCCTTTTTCTCCCGTTGGAGGGTAAACATATCAAATAAACATATGAACAATGAACAAGTTTGTAGCTTGAACCAAGGGGGTCAATAATCTATAATACACAGTGCCCTTACTGTACAAAGTCTGCTCTCAATGGAGACACAAAATCTACCCAGTTTTTCCAGTATATTATAAAAGTATCTGTTTTTAGTCTAGTTGAGAAGGTCAGCTTCTCCATTCTATATATATCCAGCATTACCTCCACCCAATCCTCTATTTTTGGTGCATCTGTTTTTAGCCATTTTCTGGTGATGGCCTTTTTAGCCGCCACCAACATTATTCGAAATATGTATTTTTCTCCTGACCTTGTAATCTCCTGGCTTTTCCCAAATATAAAACTTCAAATGTAAGTGGGAGTTGCACTTTCAGAATTTTTTCCATACTCTTCTTTAAATCCTGCCAATAAGGTATAATACCAGGGCATCCCCAAAAGATATGAAAATGATTGGCCTTATCTTCCCCACACAGTGTTTAACATCGTGTGTCTCGAGATTTCTGTTGTGTCGGTGTAATAAAGTATCTTACAATATTTTTCCAACCATATTCTCTCCATGAGAGGGAGCATGTTGTTTTCCACTGTCCGTCATTTACCTTCTCCCAGTCCTCCTCTGATAACACCCTCCCAGCCTCTTTTCCCCACTTTTCTTTTATATATGATGTATTATTGCCCTTTAGTCTTTTGACTTCTTTATATAGTTTTGCGATTAATTTCTTTCCCTGGTCTGAATCATATGCTGAGATGAATAATTTAATGATTCCTGATTCTAGCTCATCTAAATTAAACTTTTTTTTATAGTTTGCTCCATATAATGGCGCATCTGTAAATATCTGAATAAATCTTGATTGTTTAGTCCATATTGATTTTTCAGATCCTGAAAACTTTTGATGGCCTTCTTTTTAAAAGGTTCCCAAAATATTTTTGGTCCTGCTTCCCATCTACTGAATCTACTATCTGCTGTGTTTGGTTTGAAGTCTGAATCATATGCGATCCATCTCAATACCTTGCTCTGCTCAATCAGTTTATTCTTTGATATAATCCCAAACCATATCTTATCTGAAGGATATCTGGCAGATATCTATATCCCCAGCCACAGATTCAACTCCTCTTGAAGATGTCCCCTCAATTTTATATCACTTATTATTGCTTGTATTGGAACATGTGTGTTTAATGTAAGACACTCCAAGTCCTTCCATCTTGCACTGTAGGCAGGATTACATAGATTCCACAAAGTTTTTAACTGTGCAGCCTGATAGTAGCTCTTAAGACATGGTAGGGCTAGTCCCCCTTTATCTCTAGGCAGTTGAAGAGTTTTAAATCTTATTCGGGGTCTTGTCCCCTGCCAAATGTATCTTGAGATTAATTTGTCCCATTCTGTAAAGTCTTTGTCTGTTACTTCTACTGGTAGGGTTTGGAATAAAGATAATAACCTTGAAAGTACATTCATTTTAACCACTTTCACTCTTGAAACCAAACTTGCGAAGGGAATTAAATTCCACCTTTCCATATCAGATTTTATTCTTGATATTAATACATCATAATTTAAAGATTTCAATTGAGACAAATCTTGAGGCAGGTTCACTCCCAAGTACTTAATGGATTTTGAGTCCCAGTTGAACCTAAAACTCTCTCTAATTTTTCTATCTGGGACATAATTATATGTGAGAACCTGGGTTTTCCTCACGTTCAATTTATAGCCTGAAAATAAGCCAAAATCCTCAAGTGTTGACATGAGTGCTGGAAGAGACCTAGTGGGATCCGTTAAGTATGTTAATACATCGTCAGCGAATAATGCTATTTTCTGTTAATTTCCCTTAAAGTTGACACCTTTTATATTTTCATTTTGTTTTATCCATTGACTCAGGGGTTCCAAATAGAGAGCAAATAGTAGCGGGCTAATTGAACAGCCTTGGCGACACCCACGCTCTAATATAAAAGAGTTTGAAAGATTCCCATTAATTCTAATCCTGGCTGTAGGTTTATTATATAGAGATTGTATAGTCTTCACAAATGTTTCATGGAAACCAAATCGCTGCAGCACCACATATAAGAATTCCCACCTGACCGAATCAAATGCTTTTTCTGCGTCCAAATCTAATATTATCGCTTCTATTCGTTTTTTTATAATGTTTTGCATAATATGTAATGTACGTCGGATATTGTCCTGTGTCTGTCTCTGCTTTATAAAACCCGTCTGGTCCTGATTAATTATGTCTGGCAGAATTGTTTCTAAGCGTTTAGCTAAGATAGCAGTGAATAATCTATAGTCCTGGTTAAGGACACTAACTGGTCTATAATTAGAACACTCCATTTTGTCCTTTCCTTCCTTCGGGATAACCGAAATGTAGGCTTCTCTGTGATCCTGTGATTTCCTTTGTCAGAGCTGAATTCTGGTCCTCTGTCACCCTATGTAAATTTAAGGAATCCAGCCATGTGGCTATCTGATGTTTATTATTTATTTTTGGTTGGGAATATAGATTCTTGTAATATGTTTCAAAACATTTATGTATCTCTTCTGTCTTATATTTTGGCAAATTTGTAGCTGAATCCCTAATTTTGTAGATGTTATTGATTGCCATTTGTTTTTTTAATCTGTAGGCCAACAGTTTTGTAGATTTACTTCCTGCTTCGTAGTATCTCTGTTTCATGTACATCAGCTTTTTTTGAATCTCTTGTGCTGAGATGTCATTTATCTCTGTTTTAATCCTTTTGATATCTTGGTTTGTTCTCTCATCCACATTTTTTTTATGTTCTTTTTCCAGTTTTTTAAGCTCCAATTCTAATTTATTTTGTTTTTCCTGTTTTTGCCTTTTCAAGTATGTTGATTTAGCAATTAATTTTCCTCTAATCACAGCTTTACACGCGTCCCACAGCACTGAGGGAGACACCTCACCATTATCATTCTCCTTTACATACATCTGGATTTCTTTAATAAACTCTTCCTTCATTCGTCCTTTTAAAACATTTATATTTAGCCTCCAAAGTGTTGATTTTTTTCTTTTGACATAGCCAGAGTCATATAAACAGGACTATGGTCTGATATGTCTCTCACTCCAATTTCATTCTTTTCAATCCTATAACTGTCCTTACTGAACATGAAAAAATAATCTATCCTGGAGTATATTTGATGTGGTGCTGAGAAAAATGTATAGTCTTTTTCCTTAGGATTTAATTCTCTCCAAACGTCAATTACTCCCAATTCTGTCATTAAACTTACAAACTTCTTACTAATCCCTGGTTTCTGTGTTCCACTGGCTGAACAATCAAGCTTTGGGTTTAGTCTGATATTTAGGTCTCCACCCCAAATCAAAATACCTTCCCCCTGATACCACTTTATCAAACAGTTGCCTGTAAAATACCTAGTCTGAGCCTGGGGGGGCATATACATTGAGAATGGTGACCAATTCTCCTTCTAGTCTCCCCTTAACCAGTACGTATCTTCCTTGTTTATCTGATATTTCTGAAAGTTTTTCAAAAGTAATTTTCCCTGATATCATAATGGCCACTCCTCTTCTATGACCTGTGTTATAAGAAGAAAAAAATACTTGATTAAACCCATTTCTTTTTAGTTTTCCATGTTCTTTCTCTGATAAGTGTGTCTCTTGCAATAGAGCAACTCCAACCCCTTCCCTTCTCATTTTACCTAGTATCTTGGACCTCTTAATTGGGTTTAGTATCCCATTCACATTATATGAAGCTATTTTCAGTAATTTCTTCTGGGTTGCCATATTCACTATTTACCTTTTTCACTCCAAACATGCCCCTTATGCTACAACCATGGCAAACTGCCCTGGACAAAACAAGCCCAACAACACTAACATTCACCGAAAACCTGGTGATGTCAAAAACCACTTCCATGTGTGGGGTCTGCATTTTGACCCTGAATGAGTCCTTCAGTTTTTGGTTTTAATAGAAAGTTATAGAATTTTTTTTTTAGAGAAGCTCAATGTAAACAGCAGAATTTGATTAAACTTTCTCAATTGCACAGAAAAGTTTTAATGCTTCCTAAATGGGTTTTTTTTGAGTAGATGTGATGGGACATGGACTTTTTTGTCAAATAGGTTCTGACATAGCAAATATTTAACTCAAATGACTGATAGCAGTTTCTGCATCTTCCTGGATATTTTATTTGACAACATGAAAGTAACATTTAAAACTTGTCTTATTGGACCAAATTACTGCAGGCCTTTCCCCAATTTCAATCATAAAATTTTCAATCCAAAGGTGGCTTGTTTTGTTTCTGATTCAATAAGCCACACTGTAGCCTCGTTAATTTGCTCAGAACCAGTTAATAGAATCGCAACTAATTTGGTTTTCTTTTTAAAAGCTCTCTTACAATTTGCTTAACACTTGACTGGAAACGGGGCAAGTTGTGGCCATGTAAAGACTTTGATGATTCTCTATGGTTTGATCTTTTTTTTTTACCTCCCTTTCTAATCCTTCTATTGCTCTCTTGCTCTCCTCCAGATGTGCCTGATGCACCGGCTCCTCCAGAGATAGTGAGCATCCGCCACGAGTCTGCCATCTTGACCTGGGTTGATCCAGTGGACAATGGAGGCTCCACGATTACTGGTAACAGATTGGGATTGATATCAGTTTGTAGTTAGGTATGAGCAAATAGCAAACGGCGATCAACATGACCAATTGTTTTTTGTGTTCTGTAGGATATCATGTGGAGTTTAAGGAGAGGAACAGTCTGATGTGGAAACGGGCCTCAAAGACTCCTCTGAGAGTGAGGGAGTGCAGAGTCACCGGCCTGATAGAGGGACTAGAGTATGAGTTTAGGGTGATGGCCATGAACATGGCCGGCTTAGGAAGGGCAAGCAAGGTCACTGAGGCTGTGGTTGCCCTGGATCCCATCGGTGAGTCCACTGCTAAATCTTCTTTTTCTCCTTAATGTAAAAACAAAAATCTTTTTTTGGCATCTCATGGGCATGTGCAGAGTTCAGAGTTTATATGCTACTTTTTAAGGGTTACATCAACTGAAATGGTTCTTACACAAAAGTATTTTGTTCTGTGATTATTTATACATGTACTTTGTGTCTTCTTAGATCCTCCTGGCAAGCCTGAAGTGATTAACGTCACCAGGAACACGGTCACTCTGATTTGGACCATTCCCAAATATGATGGTGGCTATAAGCTGACTGGCTATATGGTGGAGAAGCTGGAGCTTGGCGGCAAGTCCTGGCTGAAGGCCAATCACGTCAACATTCAGGGCTGTGCCTTTACTGTACCCGATCTGACAGAGGGATCTCAGTACCAGTTTAGGATCAGAGCCAAGAATGCTGCTGGGGCAATTAGTGTGCCTTCAGAGCCAACTGAACTTCTGACATGCAAAGATGAGTATGGTAAGCTGAGTTAACCAACTTTGTAGTTAGGCAATCAGTTACTGCAAGTTCATTTCTGAAGGGCTGGGGACAACTGTAATGCAACTTTTTTCTGTCTAATCTGCAGAGCCCCCGACAATCACAATTGACCCAGACATAAAGGACGGTGTATCAGTCAGGGCAGGAGACACGATTGTGATCTCGGCCTCCAAGATTGTGGGGAAACCTCCACCCACTGCCTTCTGGTCGAAGGGAGGCCGTGAGTTAAAGACCTCTGACATCGTCACTGTCACCAGCACCCCAACCTCCTCCACTCTGGCTATCAAGTACGCAAGCCGGAAGAACACAGGAGATTACATCATCACAGCCAGCAACCCCTTCGGCATTAAAGAAGAACATGTCAAGGTGAAGGTCCTTGATGTGCCTGGACCTCCAGGCCCCATCGAAGCCAACGTCATTACAGCTGAGAAGTGCACTCTGACCTGGCTTCCACCAGAAGAGGATGGAGGTGCCACTATCAAGTCCTATACCGTTGAGAAGAGGGAGACCAGCCGCCTGCAGTGGACCAAGCTAGCTGAAAACGTCATGGACTGCAGATTGGTAGCCACCAATTTGATCAAGGGCAATGAGTACATCTTTAGAGTGTTTGGTGTCAACCAGTATGGCACTGGAGACTCAAGCCAGTCTGGTCCAGTAAAAATGGTCGACAATTACCGTAAGTTTTTATTGTTTTTATTCTTGCATGAACTTAATAAACATAATAAAAATTGACATTTCCAGATGACTGTAGAAATATGGAAAGCCATTCAGGAGATGGATTTTGTTTAAGCCATAACTGACCACATTGTTCTTGCATACTTTGTTTCCCCAGGCCCACCAGGCCCACCCTCAATCCCAGAGGTTGATAACATCAGTAGGAACGCTGTCACCATTTCATGGAAGAGACCAGTACAGGACGGGGGAAGTGACATTAGAGGATATTGTGTAGAGAGGAAAGAGAAGAGAGGAATGAGATGGGTGAGAGCCAGTAAAAGGTCGGTCCCTGACCTGCGCTTTAAGGTGCAAGGCCTGACAGAGGGAGTAGAGTATGAGTTTAGAGTCACTGCTGAGAACAAAGCTGGATTTGGCCAACCAAGTGAGCCATCACCAGCTGTGATGACCAAGGACATTGTCTGTAAGTAACACTGGACCCATCACTTCATTCTGAATTACATTTTAATGACACAAATCTGAAAATGCACACCAAGCACTCCATTCACTTTTTCAAACTCCTGTCTTGTCTTGTTTATTAGATCCACCTGGTCCTCCATCCAACGCCAGAATTACAGACACCACAAAAACCACAGCTTGCTTCGCCTGGGGTAAACCCCACTATGACGGTGGTCTTGATGTAGATGGATATATTGTTGAGTACAAAAAGGAGGGCCATGATGACTGGGAAGTGGAGACACAGTTTCCAATCAAAGTTACTGAATATGTTATCGGTAAACTTCAGAAAGGAGGCAAATACCACTTTAGAGTCATTGCAGTGAACTCAGAGGGAGTTGGCGAGCCTGCAGAGGTTGAGAAAGTGACTGAACTTGTGGACCAGGAGGCGTTGCCAGACTATGAGCTTGATGCTGAACTCAGGAAAACCCTGGTTGTTCGGTGCCGTGCATCAATTCGTATGTTTGTTCCTATCAGGGGGCGCCCTGTTCCTGAAGTAACCTGGAGCAAGGATGATACAAACTTAAAAACACGTGCACATATTGACACAACGGAATCGTACACTCTGCTGGTTATCCCTGACTGCACCAGATATGATGCTGGAAAGTACAATCTGTGTCTCGAGAACGTTGCTGGAAAGAAGACTGGCTTTGTTAATGTAAAGGTTTTGGACACACCAGGACCACCCGTCAATCTCAAGCCTAGAGAGATCACCAAAAGCAGCATCACTATGCAGTGGGAAATCCCCATAATCGATGGCGGTTCTAAGATTCACAACTATATTATTGAAAGGAGAGCAGCCACCAAGAAGGCCTATACAGTGCTGAGCACTACATGGCAGAAGTGTTCCTATAAGTTTACAGACCTAGAGGAAGGAGCTTACTACTACTTCCGTATATCTGCTGAGAATGACCTGGGTGTAGGTGAGCCCGCTGAATCCCCTGAGCCAATCAGAGTTTCCCAGGCCCCCTCTGCACCAGAGAACTTGTATGTTACAGATGTGTCAAATGAAACTGCCAGCCTGACATGGACCAAGCCCCTGCACGATGGCGGCAGCTTGATCACTGGATATGTGATTGAGGCCCAGAAGAAGGACACAGACCAATGGATCCATGTGGTCACAATAAAGGCTCTGGACTACACTGTCACAGATCTGATTGAAGGCGCAGAATACACCTTCCGCATAATGGCCGTCAATGCATCAGGCAGGAGCGACCCACGTGAGAGCAGGCCTGCTATTATCAAAGAACAGACCTCTGCTCCTTCCTTTGACCTGCGTGGAGTCTACCAGAAGACTGTCATAGCAAGGGCAGGAGACCGCGTCAAGGTGGAGATTCCAGTGCTTGGCAAACCCAGACCTGTGGTTTCCTGGAAGAAGGGAGACACAGCCCTCAGGGAGACACAGAGAATCAACATTGAAACTACACCAACATCAACAATCCTCAACATTGGTGAGATCAAGAGGAAAGATGCAGGCGAGTATTCCATGACCGGAAAGAACATGCTGGGTACAGTGACTGAGACCATCACAGTCCTGGTCCATGACATTCCAGGTCCTCCCACTGGTCCCATCAAGTTGGACGAGGTGTCATGTGATTATGTTCTCATGTCCTGGGAGGCACCAGAGCATGACGGAGGTGTACCCATCAACAACTATATTGTTGAGATGCGTGAGACTACTGGTACTTCCTGGATGGAGCTAGCAGCTACAGTGATCCGTACCACATTCAAAGCAGCCCGACTCACCACGGGAACCCAATATCAGTTCCGTGTCAAGGCTCAGAACAGATATGGCATTGGACCATGCATTATCTCTGAACCAGTGGTGGCTGCCTATCCATTTGATGTGCCAGGCCAGCCGGGCATTCCTGTGGTCACATCTTTCAACAAGGATGCTATGACTCTGAGCTGGAATGAGCCGTCTTCCGATGGAGGCAGTGCCATCCTTGGCTATCACGTGGACAGAAAAGAGAAAAACAGCATTCTGTGGCAGAGGATTAGCAAAGCTCTTGTTGTTGGAAATATCTATAAATCGACAGGCCTTGTTGATGGAATTGCATACGAACACCGTGTTACTGCCGAAAACATGGCCGGTCTCAGCAGACCGAGCAAACCCTCAGAGCCAATGTGTGCTTTGGACCCGATCGATCCACCGGGCAGGCCTGTGGCACTGAATATCACCAGACATGAAGTGACAGTCTCCTGGACCAAACCAGAGGGAGACGGTGGATTTTCCATAACTGGATACACAGTAGAGAGGAGAGAGATGCCCAATGGACGCTGGCTCAAAGCCAACTTTAACAACATCCTAGAAACCATTTACACGGTCAGTGGGCTAATTGAAGATGCAACTTATGAATTCCGTGTGTTTGCTAGAAACTCAGCTGGTGGTGTTAGTGCTCCGTCCCAGTCATCAGAGGCCATCACATGCAGAGATGACCTTGAAGAGCCCAGGCTTGATATCGATTCATCATATAGCAGCAATGTTATTGTCATGGCAGGAGAGGTGTTCAAGCTGGAAGCTAATGTGACTGGCAGGCCACTCCCATCTCTGGTATGGACCAAGGAAGGAAAGGAGCTTGAGGACACAGCCAAGCTGGAGATAAAGTCAACTGACTTCCACACAACTCTGCTGAACAAAGATTCCCTGAGGAGGGACGGAGGTGCTTTTGTTCTGACTGCCAGTAATCCAGGTGGCTTTGCCAAGTTCACTTTCAACGTCAAGGTGCTCGACAGGCCTGGACCACCAGACTCTCTCACTATTAGTGATGTCGCTGCTGAAAAATGTGTCCTTAACTGGGTGCATCCAACGCACGATGGCGGTGCTAAGATTGAGTACTTCATCATTCAGAGGCGAGAGACCAGTAGGTTGGCATGGACAAATGTGGCCACAGACCTTCAGGCAAACAGGTTCAAGGTCACCAAGCTTCTGAAGGGCAATGAATACGTCTTCAGAGTTATGGCTGTTAACAAGTATGGTGTGGGTGAACCCCGGGAGTCTGAACCTATCATCTGTGCCAATCCCTATGTCCCCAGTGACCCACCAACGCAGCCTGAAGTCACTATCATTACCAGAGACTCCATGGTCGTCTGCTGGGAGCGCCCTGAACACGATGGAGGAAGCAGAATTAACACTTACATTATTGAGAAGAGAGATAAAACTGGTCTGCGCTGGGTGAAGTGCAACAAGAGGACTGTAACTGATCTGCGATTCAAAGCCTCTGGCCTCACACCAGGACATGAGTATGAATTCAGAGTTCTTGCTGAGAACAATGCTGGTCTGAGTCAGCCTAGTCCTTCCAGTCCATTCTACAAAGCTGTAGACACCATCTTCCAGCCTGGACCTCCAGGAAACCCCAGAGTGCTTGACACAACCAAGTCCTCCATTACCCTCGCCTGGAACAAGCCTGTCTACGATGGTGGTTCTGAAATCACTGGTTATGTTGTGGAGACCTGCCTGCCTGAGGAGGATGAATGGACAATACACACTCCCAAGAAGGGATGGACAGCCACTTCCTTTACCATCACAAACTTGAAGGAAAACCAAGAGTACAAAATCAACATCTGTGCAACTAATTGTGAGGGAGTGGGAGAGCCTGCTGCTGTTCCTGGAAAGCCCAAAGCTGAAGACAGACTGCTTCCTCCAGAAATTGAACTCGGAGCAGAGCTTCGTAAGGTGGTCTGCATCAGAGCTTGTAGCACACTCAGACTTTTTGTTCCTATTCATGGAAGACCAGTACCTGAAGTTAAATGGGCAAGAGAGCATGGAGAATCTCTGGACCGAGCTAACATTGAAATCACCTCATCATTCACCACTCTGCAGGTTGACAATGTTGACAGATTTGATGCAGGTAAATACTTGGTGACTGTAGAAAACTCCTCAGGAAGCAAAACAGCCTTTGTTAATGTCAGGGTGCTAGATACCCCTGGAGCACCTCAGAATCTGATTGTGAAGGAGATCACTAAAGATTCAGTTTCACTTGTTTGGGATGCACCTCTCATTGATGGTGGCTCCAGAGTCCGCAGCTATATTGTGGAGAAACGTGATTCAACCAGAAAGGCCTACTCAACAGTCTGCGCTAGCTGCCATAAGTCTAGTTGGAAAATTGGAGGCCTGGAAGAAGGAAAGCTGTACTCCTTTAGAATCCTGGCAGAGAATGAATTTGGCATTGGCCTCCCAGTTGAGACAGCTGAACCAATTAAAGTGTCAGAGAAGCCTCTGCCACCAGGCAAAGTGTCCCTTGGTGAAGTTACCAGCTCTAGTGTCACACTAACTTGGGAAAAGCCTGACCATGATGGTGGCAGCAGGATCACAGGCTACATTGTTGAGATGCAGGGTAAAGGCAGTGAAAAGTGGACCCAGGTCATGGTGGTTAAAACCAATGAGGCTATCGTAACTGGTCTTACACAGGGAGAGGAGTACATGTTCCGTATCTCAGCCGCCAATGAAAAAGGAGTTAGTGACCCACGCCCTCTCAGTCAGCCTGTGGTGGCTAAAGACCTTGTCATCCCACCAACTTTCAAACTGATTTTCAGCACATACAGTGTGCTCGCAGGAGATGATCTGAAAATTGATGTACCATACGTTGCTTGTCCCAAGGCAACAGCAACTTGGCTCAAAGATGGCATTGTTCTAAAGGAGACAACAAGAGTTAATGCTGAAGCCACAGACAAAAACCTGCTTTTGGTTATTAAGGACTCATGCAGAGATGATGTGGGAACATACACTGTCAAACTGTCCAACACAGTTGGAGAGGCATCAACAGACATTAGTGTTGTTGTTCTAGATAAGCCTGGTCCTCCAATCGGCCCAATTAAGCTGGATGACGTCACTGCAGACAGTGTGGTCCTGACGTGGAATCAACCAGAGTATGACGGTGGTTGCACCATCAACAACTACATTGTTGAGAAGAGAGATACATCTAGCACTAACTGGCAGATTGTTTCAGCTACTGTGGCCAGAACCACGATTAAGGCAGCCCGTCTTAAGACTGGAGTTGAGTACCAGTTTAGAATTGCTGCAGAGAATAGATATGGCAAGTCCTCAGTTCTGGTCTCTGAAACCATTGTTGCTCAATATCCATTTGAAGTGCCTGGCTCGCCACGTTCTGTGGTGGTCCAGTCAGCCACCAAAGAGACCATGGTGGTTGTATGGGAGAAACCCAGCAGTGACGGTGGAAGCAAAATTCTGGGCTACCACTTGGAGCTCAAAGAGAGAAACAGCATATTGTGGGTGAAACAGAACAAACAACTAATCCCAGAGCCTAGATTTAAGGTTGTTGGCCTTGAGGAAGGTATTGAATATGAGTTCAGAGTTTATGCTGAGAACATTGTTGGCTGCAGCAAAGCCAGCAAACTGAGTGAAATGCAAGTGGCCAGAGATCCTTGTGACAGACCAGGAAAACCAGAGGCTGTCATTGTGACCAGACACCAAGTGACACTCAGATGGACCAAACCTGAGTATGATGCAGGCATCAAGATTACAGGCTATGTGGTTGAGAAGAAGAAGGGAGCTGGCCGCTGGATGAAGGCCAGTTTCGCTAATGTCCTTGAGACAGAATTTGTTGTCACAGGACTTACTGAAGATCAGGTTTATGAGTTCCGTGTCATTGCCAGGAATGCAGCAGGTGTCTTTAGTCAGCCCTCTGATTCTACTGGAGCCATCACTGCCAAGGACGAGGTGGATCCACCCCAGATTGACTTAGAAGCTAAATACTCCCAAGCTGTGGTGGTAAATGCTGGAGAGACATTCAAGCTTGAAGGTGCTATCTCTGGTAAGCCTGTGCCCACAGTACACTGGATGAAGGAGGGCAAAGAAATCTCAGAGGCAGCACGCCTAGAATTCAAGAACACAGACTTTACAGCTTGTATAGTTGTTAAAGAAGCTATCCGTGTTGATGGAGGTCAGTACACTTTGCTGATAAAAAATGTTGGAGGAGAGAAATCTGTTAACATAAATGTCAAGGTCCTGGACAGACCAGGTCCACCAGAAGGCCCAATCTCTATATATGGGGTCACGAGTGAGAAATGCTCCATTGCCTGGAAATCTCCCTTGCAAGATGGAGGTAGTGATGTTTCCCATTACATTGTTGAGAGGCGGGAAACCAGCCGACTTGTTTGGACTGTGGTTGACCCAAAAGTTCAGACACTGAACTTGAAGATCACAAAACTTCTTCCTGGTAATGAGTACATCTTCAGAGTGATTCCAGTCAACAAATATGGAGTTGGTGAGCCTTTGGAATCTGAGCCAATGATTGCCAAAAATCCATTTGTCACTCCCAGCCCACCAACAGAGGTAGAGGTCGCCACAATTACCAAAGACTCCATGGTGGTGACCTGGGAAAGACCAACTAATGACGGTGGCAGTCCTATTCAGGGATACGTTGTTGAGAAACGTGACAAGGACGGCGTGAGATGGACCAGATGCAACAAGCGCACAGTGAGTGAACTGCGCTTCAGAGTGACAGGGCTCATAGAAAACCACAGCTATGAATTCAGAGTTGCAGCTGAAAATTCTGCAGGTGTCGGCACACCTAGTGCACCAACAGTGTACTATAAAGCATTGGATCCTATCTTCAAAGCAGGCCCACCAAACAACCCCAAGGTGGTGGATACATCTAGGTCTACTGTTTCCCTGACATGGGGCAAACCCATCTATGATGGTGGTTGTGAGATCAAGGCTTACATAATTGAGGCCTGCGATGTAGCATGTGATGAGTGGGTCATGTGCACTCCACCAACTGGAATTACAGACACCAAGTTTACAGTAAAAAGGCTTCTGGAGAAGCATGAATACCAATTCAGAGTGTGTGCCATCAACAAAGTTGGTGTTGGAGAGCATGCTGATTTCCCAGGAAAAATTCTTCTGGAAGAGAAGCTTGAAGCTCCTGATCTTGACCTGGATACTGATATGAGAAAGATGATCAACATTAGAGCAGCAAGCACTCTGAGGCTGTATGTTCCTGTGAGAGGTCGTCCAGCTCCTGAGGTGAAATGGGGCAAGGCTGAGGGTGAGATTAAGGAGACTGCCATGATTGACACGACAGGCAGCTATGCTTCACTTGTCATTGAGAATGTTGACAGATTTGACAGTGGAAAGTACACCCTGACTGCAGAGAATGCCAGTGGAGTGAAGTCAGTCTTCATCAGTGTCAGAGTCCTTGACTCACCTAGTGCACCAGTTAACTTCCTGGTGAAAGAGATTACCAAGAATTCTGTAACTTTGACATGGGAGCCTCCCCTTCTAGATGGTGGTTCCAAGATTAAGCATTATCTTGTTGAGAAGCGTGAGAGCACTAGGAAAGTGTATTCTCCTATCACCACATGCAACAAGATGTCATGGAAAGTTGAGCCCCTTCCAGAGGGTGGAATCTTCTTCTTCAGAGTCCTAGCTGAGAACGAATATGGTGTGGGTCTCCCTGCTAAAACGTTTAATCCAATTAAGGTATCTGAGAAGCCCCAGCCACCTGGTAAAGTCAGTGTTGTTGACGTCACCAGCAGCACTGTAACGCTGTCCTGGGAGAAGCCTGAACATGACGGCGGCAGTAGGATCAGTTACTATGAAATCGAATTGGCAATTAAGGACAGTGAGGCATGGTCTGTGTGTACTAGTGTAAAGGCACTGGAGACTGTAGTGACAAACCTACTCAAGGGAGAGGAATACCAATTCAGAGTTGTTGCTGTAAATGACAAGGGCAAAAGCGACCCTAGACAACTGGTTCAATCAGTTGTAACTAAGGACCTTGTGATTGAGCCTGCTGTTAGACCCCAAATGAGCACCTACCATGTCCAGGTTGGGTATGACCTCAAGATAGAGGTGCCAGTTGCTGGTCATCCAAAGCCAACTATTACTTGGACCAAGGATGGAGCAGCCCTTAAGCAGACCACCAGACTCAATGTCACTGACGCTGCACGTCAGACCACACTAACCATAAAGGATGCTACCAAAGAGGATGGAGGCATGTACGGCATCAATGTCGCCAGTGCTCTGGGTTCCAAGGATGCAACTATTGAGGTGATTACCCTGGACAAACCAGGCCCACCAACAGGCCCTGTTAAAGTGGAGGATATAAGTGCTGAGAGTATGACTCTTAACTGGGAACCTCCATCATATACAGGTGGCTGCCCAATCTCGAACTATGTTGTGGAAAAAAGAGACACAACCACAACCAACTGGGTGGTTATATCTGCCACTGTGGCCAGAACCACACTGAAAGTGAGCAATCTGAAGACCGGCAGTGAATACCAGTTCAGAATATATGCTGAGAATAGATATGGAAAGAGTTATGCAATCGATTCAGAACCTGTTTTGGCACAATATCCATTCCAAGAGCCTGGCCCACCAGGAACACCATTTGTGTCTTTGTATTCTAAAGACTATATGGTGGTTGAGTGGCACAAACCCCCATCTGATGGAGGCAGTGCCATCTTGGGCTACCATTTGGAAAGAAAGGAGAAGAACAGTATCCTCTGGACCAAAATAAACAAAATGCTCATCCAAGACTGCAGGTTCAAATCTACTCCTCTTGAGGAAGGCATTGAGTATGAGTATAGAGTCTATGCTGAGAATATTGTTGGCATTGGAAAATGCAGCAAGGTCTCTGAGGTTTATGTAGCCCGTGATCCATGTTATCCTCCTGGCCGCCCCACGGCTGTGGTTGTGACTAGGCACTCAGTGATGCTGAGGTGGACCCCTCCAGAGTATGATGGAGGAAGCAAAATTACTGGCTATGTAGTGGAGAAACGTAATCTTCCGGAAGGAAAGTGGATGAAAGCCAGCTTTGCAAATGTCATAGAACTTGAATTTACAGTTACTGGCCTGACAGAAGACAGTAAATATGATTTCAGAGTAATTGCAAGGAATGCAGCTGGTGCTATCAGCAAGCCCTCTGAGAGCACTGGATCCATCACAGCCAAGGATGAAGTTGACCCACCAAAGTGTGAGACAGATCCTATGTACAACCAGACCATTGTTATCAATGCTGGGGAGACTTTCAATCTGGAGGCCAGTGTGGAAGGAAAGCCCATCCCTACAGCTCAGTGGTTCAAGGGAAATGTTGAAGTTGAAAACTCAGCAAGAGCTGAGATCAAAAACACAGATTTTAAGGCTTTGCTGGTTGTGAAGGATGCCATACGAGTGGATGGTGGACAGTACACACTGGTTCTAACTAATGTAGCTGGAACGAAGACTGTCCCCTTCAGTGTGAAGGTCCTGGACAGACCAGGCCCCTCAGAGGGACCTCTTACTGTCAGTAATGTCACTGAGGAGAAGTGCTCACTGTCATGGCTGCCCCCCAGGCATGATGGAGGAGCTAGCATTTCTCACTACGTCATTCAGAAGAGAGAAACCAGCCGCTTGGCATGGACTGTGGTCTCCAGTGACTGTGGAGCAACCATGCTCAAGGTTACCAAACTGTTGAAGGGCAATGAGTACATCTTCAGAGTCCTGGCTGTCAACAAATATGGTGATGGCGAGCCTCTTGAATCAGCACCAGTTATCATGAGAAATCCATTTGTTCCCCCTGGCGCACCTCAAGAGCTTGAGATAACTAACATTACCAGGGACTCCATGACTGTCTGCTGGAATCGCCCTGAAGCCACCGGAGGCAGTGAGATTAGTGGTTACATCGTCGAGAAGAGAGACAGAGCTGGAGTGAGGTGGACCAAGTGCAACAAACGTAGAGTGACAGACTTGCGTTTCAGAGTGACAGGACTGACTGAAGACCATGAATATGAATTCAGGGTATCTGCTGAGAATGTAGCTGGAGTGGGTCAGCCAAGCTCAGCCACACCCTACCTCAAAGCATGTGACCCAACCTTTGAACCAGGCTCTCCCTCCAATGCCCATGTGGTCGACACAGCTAAAGACTCCATCAGTCTGGCATGGCATAGACCTATCTATGATGGAGGTTGTGAGATTCAAGGATATGCTGTGGAAATTACTAAGGCTGATGAGGAGGAGTGGAGCATTTGCACCCCACCCTCTGGAGTTAATGCTACCAAGTTTACCATCACCAAGTTGATAGAGCACCAGGAATACAAGGTGCGCATATGTGCCATCAATAAGCTGGGTGTTGGTGAGCCCACCGAGATCGAGGGAGTTGTAAAACCTATGGATAAGATTGATCCTCCAGAGGTGATTCTGGATTCAGAGCTCAGGAAGGGAATAGTTGTCCGTGCAGGAGGCTCAATGAGAATCGGCATTCCATTCAAGGGCCGTCCCACTCCTGAGATCAGCTGGGCCAAAGAGGATGGAGTATTGCCCATTAAAGCTCAGATAGACACTGGTGAAGAATACACACAGCTCTCCATTGATATTTGTGACAGATATGATGCTGGAAAATACATCCTCAACTTGGAAAATACAGCTGGCACCAAATCAGCCTTCGTCTCTGTTAAAGTTCTGGACACTCCTGGGGCCCCTGTGAATCTAACAGTAAAAGACATCAAGAGGGAAAGTGTCACTCTGACCTGGGAGCCTCCTCTTATTGATGGTGGTGCAAGAATCACTAATTACCTGGTTGAGAAGCGCGAGTCTGCCAGGAATGTTTACTCTAATGTGGACAACAAGTGCACAAAGACAAGCTACCGTATCACTGGCCTCACAGAGGGAACTATCTACTATTTCAGAGTCTTAGCAGAGAACGAGTTTGGTGTGGGACTGGCAGCTGAGACAGAAGATGCAGTTAAGGCCTCTGAGCCTCCTCTGCCAGTGGGTAAGGTCACTTTGACTGAAGTTACCAAAACCTCTGCCTCTCTCTCCTGGGAGAAGCCAGTCCATGATGGAGGCAGCAGGATCATGGGTTATTACGTTGAAATGCAGCCTGTGGATTCAGAGGAATGGGTAGTAGCCACCACAACCAAAACTTGTGAAGGCACTGTCACAGGCCTAAGTGCGGGCCATGAGTACCTATTTAGAGTGTCAGCTTTCAATGACAAAGGCAGAAGTGACTCCCGGGCTCTGGCATCACCAGTCACTGCTAAAGATGTAACTTTCATGCCTGGATTCAAGATGACATTTAACACTTACAGTTTACAGCAAGGGGAAGATCTGAAGATCGAAATTCCAGTGCTTGGACGCCCTGTTCCCACTGTTGAATGGAAGAAGGATGGACAGGCCCTTAAAGAGACAACCAGACTAAATGTATCTGGCACATCATCCCTTACAAAGCTGTGCATTAAGGATGCAAACAGGGAAGACTCTGGTAAATACACCATCACAGCCACCAGCAGTGTCGGTTCAACTACGGAGGAGATTACCGTCATTATTCTCGAGAAGCCTGGCCCACCCACAGGCCCTGTGAAGATTGAGGAGGTGAGCTCTAATTATGCCGTTCTCTCTTGGGAGCCACCAACGTATACTGGGGGCTGTCAGATCAACAACTACATTGTAGAGAAGAGAGACACAACCACGACAGCATGGCATATTGTTTCTGCTACTATTGCAAGGTCAACAATTAAAGTCACCAACTTGAAGACTGGGGTTGAGTATCAGTTCAGAGTGTCTGCTGAGAATAGATATGGAAAGAGTTCTTCCATTGTCTCTCCCACTGTTATTGCTCAGTATCCATTTAGTGAGCCTGCTGCCCCAGGAACACCAGTTGTTTCTGCTGCAACCAAGGATAACATGGTTGTTGAGTGGAAAACTCCCACCAATAATGGAGGCAGCCCCATCCTAGGCTATCACCTCGAGAGAAAGGAGAAGAACAGCCTCCTTTGGACTAAACTCAACAAGCTTCTTATTCCAGAAACACGTTTCAAGACTACAGAGCTGGAGGAAGGTATTGAGTATGAATTTAGAGTTTATGCTGAGAACATTGCTGGACTCAGCCCAGCTAGCAAAGTCTCTGAGAGCACAGTAGCTAGGGACCCATGTGATCCACCAGGTACTCCCCACGCCATTGATATCACCAGAAATCACGTGACGCTTCAGTGGACCAGGCCTCAGTATGATGGAGGCAGTGCAATCACTGGCTATCTGATCGAGAGGAAGAAGCACCCAGATACCCGCTGGATGAAGGCCACCTTCACCAACATTATTGGTACCCAGTTCACAATCACTGGCCTGACTGAGGACTGTGTTTATGAGTTTAGAGTCATTGCCAGGAACGCTGCAGGCATTTCTAGTAGACCTTCTCAGGGCACAGGAGAGATTACTGCCAAAGATGAAATTGAGGCTCCAGAGGCCACCCTGGATTCTAAATTCAAGGATCTGACTGTTGTTAGTGCTGGTGAGACATTCGTCATTGATGCTGACTACACTGGCAAGCCTCTGCCCGAAGTTGTTTGGTTAAAGGATGGAAAAGAGATTGACAGTGCCACACCAAGAATGGAGGTCTCGACCACAATCACACGTACCATCCTGACAGTCAAGGACTGCATCAGAGTGGATGGTGGCCACTTTGTCCTTAAACTTGTCAATGTGGGTGGAGTCAAGATGATTCCAGTTAATGTCAAAGTTCTGGATAGACCTGGTCCTCCAGATGGCCCGCTAGAAGTCAAAGGGGTCAGAGCCGAGAAATGTTACCTGCACTGGAACCACCCGTCACATGATGGTGGAGCTGGCATCTCTCACTACATCATTGAGAAGAGAGAGACCAGTCGTTTGTCATGGACCATGGTTGAACCCAAGATCCAGGCCATCAGCTACAAAATCACCAAACTGCTGCCTGGCAATGAATACATCTTCAGAGTCACTGCTGTGAACAAATATGGTGTTGGTGAGCCTTTGGAGTCTGAGCCTGTTATTGCTCGTAACCCCTTCAGCACTCCCAGTGCCCCCTCCACACCTGAACCTAGTGCTATCACTAGGGACTCCATAGTGATGACATGGGAGAGACCTGAGAATAATGGAGGTGCTGAGATTGAAGGATATGTCCTGGAAAAACGCGATAAAGATGGCATCAGATGGACCAAGTGCAACAAGAAAAGGCTTACTGACCTGAGATTCAGATGTGCTGGCCTCACAGAGGGCCACTCTTATGAATTCAGGGTCTCAGCTGAAAATGCTGCTGGTGTGGGAAAGCCCAGTGAACCATCTGAATACATCAAGGCCTGTGATGCCATTTATCCACCAGGACCTCCAAGTAACCCTAAGGTCACCGGCCATTCGAGTACCACAGTTTCTCTGACATGGACCAGACCTATCTATGATGGTGGAGCACAGATTAGTGGATATATAGTTGAAGCGAAAGAGGCGGCAGATGATGAATGGATCACTTGCACACCTCACACTGGTGTTCAGGCCACTCACTACACTGTGAAGCAGCTGAAAGAGAATGCAGAGTACAACTTCCGCATCTCTGCCTTTAACTGTGAGGGAGTAGGAGACCACGTGGACCTACCTGGTTCTGTGATCGCTGCAGAGAAGCTAGAGGCTCCTGAAATTGAATTAGACGCTGACCTGAGGAAGATGGTCAATGTTCGTGCCAGTGCCACCCTGCGCCTGTTTGTGACAATCAGAGGAAAGCCTGAGCCTGAGGTCAAATGGTCAAAGGCTGATGGACCTTTGAATGAGCGTGCACAGATTGAAGTCACAAGCTCTTACACAATGCTGGTGATTGAGAATGTCGATAGATTTGACACTGGTAAATATGTACTGACTCTTGAGAACCTCAGTGGATCTAAATCAGCCTTCATCAATGTCAGAGTTCTGGACTCACCCAGTGCTCCTACCAACCTGGTGGTTAAGGATGTGAAAAGAAATTCCGTTTCTCTTTCCTGGGAGCCTCCTCTCATTGATGGTGGGGTTAAGATATCACACTATATTGTGGAGCAGAGAGAGCAGAAGAGAATGGCTTTCACTAGTGTTTGCACCAACTGTGTGAGGAATTCGTACCTCATTTCTGACCTGCTGGAGGGAGGCCGTTTCTATTTCCGTGTTTTGGCTGTGAATGAGCTGGGAGTGGGTCTGCCTACCTCCACAGATCAAGTCAAGGTGGCTGAGGCTCCATTGCCTCCTGGTAAGGTTACCCTGGTTGATGTAACTCGTCATACTGCCACTATTTCCTGGGAGAAACCGGATCATGATGGAGGCAGCAAAATTACAAGCTTTATTGTGGAGATGCAGTCAAAGGGAGATGATAAATGGACCGTATGCAGTGAAGCCAAAGCACTGGAAGCTACCATTGGTGGACTCATAACTGGAGAGGAATACTCCTTCAGGGTGACTGCTGTTAACGATAAGGGCAAGAGTGATGCCAAGCCTCTGGCTGCCCCTGTTGTCGTGAAGGACATCACGATGCAGCCCATAATCAAGCTGGTGTACGACACATACAGTGTGAAAGCAGGAGATGATCTGAAGATTGATGTGCCCTTCCAAGGAAGACCTGAACCTGAGGTGTCCTGGAAAAAGGACGGCAGTGCCCTTAAGCAAACAACCAGGGTCAATGTTCTCACTTCAAAGACCTCATCTAAGATTGTTATCAAGGATGCAACCAAGGACGATGTAGGAAAGTATGAGATAACCTTGACTAACTCAGTCGGCACCAAGACAGCTTTAATCTCTGTTATAATCCTGGACAAACCTGGCCCACCCAGCAACATTAAGATGGACGAGGTGAGTGCTGATTTCATCTCTCTGTCTTGGGATCCTCCAACCTATGATGGTGGATGCCAAATTAACAACTATGTTGTGGAGAAGAGAGATACTACCACAACCTCATGGCAGATTGTCTCAGCCACAGTAGCCAGAACATCAATCAAGGTGACTCGTCTCAATCAGGGAACAGAGTATCAGTTCCGTATAGCAGCTGAGAACCGTTATGGCAAGAGTTCTGCAATTGACTCTTCACCGGTTGTTGCTCAGTATCCCTTCGAGCCTCCTGGTCCTCCTACCAATGTCCATGTTTCCCAAGCTACCAAATATGGCATGCTTGTGGTATGGGGCAGGCCTGGCAGTGATGGTGGCAGCCCTGTGATTGGTTATCACATTGAATGCAAAGAACACAGCAGCCTACTGTGGACCAAGGTCAACAGAGGTCTGCTGACTGAGAACCAGTTCAAGATGACAGGCATAGAAGAAGCCCTGATGTATCAGTTCAGAGTCTATGCTGAGAATATTGCTGGAATTGGCCCATGCACTAAGGCCAGTGAACCTGTGGCAGCCAGGGATCCATGTGAATCTCCACGTAACCTGAGAGTCACCAACATTACTAGGAACTCAGTTTCTCTCTATTGGGAGAAGCCGGAGTATGATGGTGGAATAAAGATAACTGGCTACATTGTTGAACGTAAAGAACTTCCCAGTGGTCGTTGGTTGAAATGCAACTTCACCAACCTACAAGACACCTACTATGATGTCACAGGCCTCACAGAAGATGTCCAATATGACTTCCATGTCATTGCTAAGAATTCTGCAGAGCTGTTAAGTGCTCCTTCAGAGAGCACCGGTCCTGTCACTGTCAAGGATGATGTAGACCCTCCCACTATTATTCTTGAAGACAAGCTAAGACAGCTGGTTGTCATTAAGGCTGGAGAGATCATCCAGATTGATGCTGAAATCACAGGCCGTCCACTCCCAGTGGTTTCATGGTTGAAGGATGGAAAGGAGATTCAGGCCAAGGCCAGATGTGAAATCACCTCCACCAACTTTGCAACCACACTGATTGTTAAGGATGCTATCAGGAGGGACTCTGGCCAATATGTCCTGTCCTTGCATAATGTAGCAGGGACGAGGTCTGTAGCTATCAACTGTAAAGTTCTGGACAGACCTGGACCTTCCTCAGGACCATTGGCAGTGTCTGGCCTAACCGCAGAGAAATGCACCATAACTTGGGGTCCTCCTCAGGAGAATGGTGGCGCTGAAATCATGCACTACATTGTCGAGAAACGCGAGACCAGTCGCCTTGCCTGGACACTTGTCTATGGTGACATGAAGGCAACCACCTGTAAAGTGACAAAGCTACTCAGAGGAAATGAGTACATCTTCAGAGTCAGGGGAGTCAATAAATACGGGGATGGTGAGGCTCTGGAGAGCGAGCCAACAAAGGCCATGGATCCATTCACTGTGCCTGCAGCTCCTACTCATATTCAGGTCACCGCAGTTAGTGCTGAGGCAATGACAATCTGTTGGGAAAGACCAGTTTCTGATGGTGGCAGCAGTATCGCTGGCTATGTCATTGAAAAGCGAGAGAAGACTGGCCTTCGCTGGTGCCGTGTCAACAAGAAACCTGTTTATGACCTCAGGGTCAAAGCCTCCAACCTCCGCGAGGGCTGTGAGTATGAGTACAGAGTGTTTGCAGAGAATTCTGCTGGCCTTAGTGCTCCCAGCACGCCTTGCCCACTCACCAAGGCAGAAGATCCACAGTTCCTGCCTTCACCTCCTGCTAAGCCTAAGCTCATCGACTCAACGAAGACCACAGCCACCCTTTCATGGAATAAACCACTGTTTGATGGTGGAGCACCTGTGACTGGTTACAGAGTTAAATACAGGATTAGTTCAGATGATGAATGGATGGTTGGAGTCCAGAATACTAAGAACACAGAGTTTACTGTTGTGGGATTGACACCTGGGCATGAATATGTATATGTTGTCTGCTCTATCAACAAGATTGGAGTCAGTGAGCACAGTCCTGAGTCAGATAGACAGGTTGCCAAGGAAAGAGAGGAGGAGCCACTCTTTGACATCAGCAATGACATGAGGAAGACTCTTATTGTGAAGGATGGAAGCTCATTCACCATGACAGTACCCTACAGAGGCAAACCCATCCCCAGTGTTACATGGTCTAAGCCCGATGTTGACCTTAGAGTTCGTGCTGTCATTGACACCACAGACACCTTCACCTCCATCACCTTGGAAAAAGCAACTCGCAGCGACTCCGGCAAATACACTATCACCTTGTCCAACGTAGCCGGAACCTCTTCCTTGACACTAAATGTCAGAGTTTTGGATTCCCCTGGACCTCCTACCAACGTAGGTTTCAAGGACGTGACCAAGACCTCTGCTACTGTAACCTGGGACACACCTGAGAACGAAGGAGGAGGACCAGTCAAGAACTACCTTATTGATATCCGTGAGGCCAGCAAGAAAGGCTGGACTAAGCTGACTGACACATGCCACAGACTTACATACAAGGTGACAGACTTGCAGGAGGGAGAAGTCTACTACTTCAGAGTGACAGGCGAGAATGAGTATGGTGTTGGTGTTTCTGCTGAGACCAAAGAGGGAGCTAAGATCTCAGGTATTTATTTCTATTTCAGTTATATTACATAATTCTATTTTTATGCAATACCTGATTATTAAAATGAAACACATTATGTTCTCTGTCACCAGAAAAACCGAGCCCACCACCAAAGCTGGGTGTGACGGATGTTTCCAAGGAGAGTGTGTCTCTGGCCTGGGCCAAACCGGAGCAAGACGGAGGCAGCAGAATCACTGGCTACCTACTGGAAGCTCTGGAGAAAGGCCAGGAGAAGTGGGTTAAGTGTGGTGAAACCAAGTTCATCCACTTCACAGTGTCTGGTCTGAGGGAGAACGCTGAGTACTTCTTCAGAGTCAGAGCAGAGAACCACGCTGGCTTCAGTGATGTTAAGGAAATGGTCACCCCAGTCATGGTCAAAGACCAGCTTGGTAAGTCATAGGTTGGATTAATCAAATTTGACAATGTGATTAGTGAAGACTAAGTAATTAAAAAAAATAAATAAGCCAAAGTCCATTATTTGTAATTATTGTATTTAACCAGGAAATAACCAACCTAATTTTCCTGCTATAACTTTCTTTGTTACTTCTTTGCTCCAGAATCTCCTGAGTTCAACATGAAAGACTTCCCCCACAACACAGTGTATGTTAGAGCCGGTTCCACCCTCAAGTGTGAGATCCCACTGACAGGCCGGCCTTTGCCTAAAGTCTCCTTGACCAAGGATAACATTCTGCTCAAGTCAACAAGGAGGTTCAACGCTGATGTTACCCCTGACAGCATCAAGATCATTTTGAGTGAGAGCATTGCTGGAGACTCAGGACGCTACGATATCACTGCCTCCAACTCCAGTGGAACCACAAAGAGCTTTGTGAATATTGTTGTTCTGGACCGCCCCAGTGCTCCAATTGGACCCGTGGAGCTGTTTGATGTCACAGAGGACAGTGTGAGCCTGCAGTGGCTCCCACCGGCATATGAAGGTGGTAGCCCCATAACCAACTACATCATTCAGAAGAGAGAGACAACCACTGCCAACTGGATGGATGTCTCTTCTGCTGTGGCCCGCTGCACCATGAAGATCATGAAGCTGACCACTGGCCTGGAGTACCAATTCAGAATCCGGGCTGAGAACAGATATGGAATAAGCGAGCACATTGACTCACCAACTGTTGCTGTTGTCCTTCCTTACAGTAAGTGCTTTTTCTTTTGCTTCCCTCGTGTATCAATACATTATTTCTATGATGAACATTGTAACACCCTTTGACTACTGCCCACCAGCTATTCCTGAAGCTCCCAGTACTCCAGAGATCACTGCTGTAACCAGGGAGACCATCACTGTAGCCTGGAAGGTGCCGCAGTCCGACGGTGGCAGCCACGTGTTTGGTTACCATCTCCAGATGAAAGACAGGAACAGCATCCTTTGGCAGAAAGTCAACAAAATGGTGATCCGTGCCACACATTTCAAGGTCACCAACATCAATGCTGGACTTATTTATGAGTTCAAAGTGGCAGCAGAGAATGCTGGTGGAATCAGTCCCTTCAGCAAGATTTCTGATGCAGTACTTGCTATTGATGCTTGTGGTGAGTGGAAAAGCTAAACCTATCTATGAAAGTCTCTACTTCTTAGCAACAGTTTTATTATCATGACCTCTCTCTTTTAATGCAGAACCACCTGTTGACCTGCGCATCAGTGACATCACCAAGCACTCCATCAGTCTGGCCTGGAACAAGCCCAACTACGACGGTGGCTCACCAGTCACTGGTTACATCATTGAGAAGAGAGAGGGTGTTAGTGCCAAGTGGTCCAAAACTAACCTTACCAATGTCACAGACACACGCTTCTCTGTGACTGGCCTCACCCAGGACGAGACATATGAGTTTAGAGTGATGGCAAAGAATGCTGTTGGCTCAGTGAGCAACCCATCCATGACTGTTGGACCTGCCACATGCGTGGACACCTATGGTAGGTGTTTTAAAGTTTTTCTAAACTGTGGATTGCCATCTAATTTATACAAAGAGAGAATTACATATTGATACTCTATGGCATTTATTTGTGAAAGACACTTTCCAAAAATGTTTTTTTGTTATCAGTCATGTTCTGTTAGTACAATAATGCATATATCCATCAGAATTTGTTCTCACCTGCCTGTATTTTGGTTAATTATCCAGGTGCCCCAGAAATTGATATACCTCAAGAGTACTTCAGCGAGGTGAAGTACATGGCTGAATCTAATGTGGAACTCAAGTTTAACATCACAGCCAAACCTGCTCCCACTATTGAGTGGTTCAAGGATGGCAGAGAGCTCGAGCCTACTGCCCAGCTCTCTTTCAAACACACATTCGAGTCCACCAGTTTGTTCCTGAAGGACACCACTCGTCTGAACTCTGGAGCCTACGAGGTCAGGGTGAAGAACTCTCTGGGAACTGCGTGCGGCATGGTCAGGCTGCTCATTCAAGGTATTCAGATATTATTTTTATACTGTAATTATGACGGTAATTTTAACTTGCATTAAATGTATTTTACACACAGTATGGACCCTGATGTGTTTGAATACATTCTTCTCCTATCCAGACAAGCCAGGCCCCCCTGATGGAGAGATCCAGTTTAAGAAGGTGACGGCCGACAACATCACCATCATGTGGTCTCCACCTAGTGATGAGGGCGGTGCCATGGTAAAACATTACATTGTGGAAAAGAGGGAGACCAGCAGGATCATGTGGTCCATCGTTTCAGAGAAACTTGTCGACTGTATTGTGAACGTGCCCAGACTCATCCAGGGCAATGAGTACATCTTCAGAGTCCGTGGAGTCAACAAATACGGCATCGGAGACGCACTAGAGTCTGCACCTATCATTGCTAAGAACGCATTTGGTAAGCAAACAGAATGAACGCACCATCATTGAGAGTTGATTATTAATAAAAACAAAATTTCAACAATAGAAAACTATTTCACTGCTTCATCTAATCTGATCATGATGATTTTGTACAGTTCCTCCTAGCGAGCCATCCAAGCCCAAAGTGGCCATGATCACGAAGTCCACCATGACAGTGATCTGGGAAAGACCAGCACTGGATGGAGGCAGCGACATTGATGGCTACTACCTGGAGAAGAGGGAGAAGAAGAGTCTGCAGTGGTTCAAGGTTTGTTTGCTGACCTTTTTTTGGTATGAGTATGAAAGAAGTCAAAGTAATATCTAGTATGAGTGAGCATCATAACATCCCTTTGTTTCATCCAGGTGGTGAAGGGCACCATCAGAGACACCAGGCAGAAAGTCACCAACCTGGTGGAGAACAACGAGTACCAGTACAGAGTTTGTGCTGTCAACAAGGCCGGAGCAGGAAACTACTCTGAGTGTTCTGACCTCTACAAGGCCTACGACCCCATCGGTAGGCCTTTCAGGAATTTCTTCTTATGATTTCTTTATTGTGAAGTCCATATAGAACTGGTGATAACATTTGTGCCCTTTTGTTTTCTTCAGATCTGCCTGGTGAGCCATCCAAGCTGCATGTGGTCGACTCCACAAAGACCTCCATAACTCTCGGCTGGGAGAAGCCCGTCTACGATGGAGGCAGTGAAATCACACACTACATTTTGGACCAGATGAACTCAGAGGAAAAAGAATGGGTGACCATCAACCCGAAGGTCAAGACCTGCGAGTATGTGGTGTCTCACCTCAAACCTGGAGTCTACTACTTCTTCAGAGTGTCTGCTGTCAACTCCAAGGGCAAAGGAGAAGACATCAAGATGTACTCACCTGTGCAAGCTAAAGACATCTTGGGTTTGTATTCATTTTGATCCCTTTATGGTCACACAACATGATAAAAACACATTGATAAATATGACTTTACTTCACTAAAAATACATTTTCGTGGCTTCTAAATATTGTCAGTGATTGCAGAGTGAATGTATTTTTTACTGATGGCATATAATTCTATAATTCTATATTTGTTTAATTCCTTGTTGCACTTTTCTCCAACAGAGGAGGCTGATTTGGACCTGGATGTTCCCATGAAAACCCAGTATACAGCCAAGGCCGGCCGTGACGTGGAAGTGTTTATTGCTCTGAAGGGACGCCCCGCCCCCAACGTCACATGGCGCCGCGGAGACCGCAACATCGCTGGTGACAACCGCTACACTATCACCAGCACTGAGCGAGCCACCACACTCCTTATCCCCAAGGTCACACGTGATGACCGTGGCAAATATCTGCTGGAGATTGAGAATGGTGTGGGAGAACCTAAGATCATCATTGTTTCCCTGAAGGTTCTGGACAGTCCAGCTGTCTGCCAGAAACTGATGGTTAAGAATGTGACAAGAGGAAAGCTGACCCTCAGCTGGGAGGCTCCTCTCATCGAGGGCGGTTCCCCTGTCACTCATTACATTGTTGAGAAAAAGGCATCCACAATGAAGGCTTACCAGGTGATCAGTGCTGAGTGTGCCAATACAACTTACAAGGTGACGGGCCTGGAAGAGGATGTAGCGTATTTCTTCCGTATTTCCGCTGAAAATATGTACGGTGTGGGTGACACCTGTGAAACCACTGAGCCTGTAAGAGCCACAGAAACTCCTGGAGCTGTCAAAAATCTAGTGATGCTGGACTCTACAAAGACCTCTGTTACCCTGCAGTGGACCAGACCTGACCATGATGGTGGCAGCCACATCACTGAATACATCATTGAGAAGAGAACCCAGGAAGATCCCAACTGGACTTTGGGAGCCACATGCAAGCGTCTCAGCTGTGAGGTGATGGGACTCAAGGAGAATGCTGTCATGGAGTTCAGAGTGTTTGCCAAGAATGAGAAGGGCAACAGTGATTTCTCACTGATCGGCCCAATCACGGTGATGGACTTCATCATTCCACCAGAGGCCAACCTCATTGACTACGCCAATGGAGAGCTTGCTGTTCGTATTGGTCAGAACATCCACATCGAGTTGCCCTTCAAAGGTAAACCAAGTCCTGCAATCAGCTGGCTCAAGGACAACTTCCCTCTGAAGGAAAGTGAAAAGGTTCGCTTCAGAACTACTGATAACAAGACTTCAGTCACAGTCAGAGGAGCCAAGAAGGAACATGCAGGCCAGTACACCTTGGTTCTGGACAACAGAGTCATCAAGAACTACTTTGACATTAATGTGGTCACTCTTGGAGCTCCCTCCGCGCCTGTTGGTCCCATCCGCTTCGATGAGATTAAAGCCCAGAGTATCATTATTTCCTGGGATGAGCCGAAGGAGGATGGAGGTGGTGAGATCACCTGCTACAGCGTGGAAAAACGTGAAACTTCCCAGGCCAACTGGAAGATGGTTTGTTCCAGCGTTGTTAGGCCCACCTTCAAGATTCCCAACCTTGTCAAGGGAACTCAGTACCAGTTCAGGGTCCGTGCAGAGAATAAGTATGGAGTCAGTGAATCGCTTAACTCCTCAGACGTTGTTGCAGAGCATCAGTACAAACCTCCAGGACCTCCAGGAAAGCCAGTGGCCTTCAACATCACCAGTGACGGTATGACCATCAAATGGGAAGCCCCAGGCTTTGACGGAGGATCCCCGATTGTGGGCTATAATGTTGAAAAGAAGGACAGGAACAGCCTCTTGTGGCAGAAGGTGAACTCCACCCTCATCTCAAACAGAGAGTACAGAATCATTGGTCTCATGGAGGGTCTGGAGTACTCTTACAGAGTCTACGCTGAGAACAACGCTGGACTCAGCCCTGTTAGTGAACAGAGCAAACATGCACTGGCTATCTCTCCTGTTGGTAAGTTGAGACATAGTTTTGTACAAAAAATTCTTACTCAGAAAGATATCAGCACTGTGGATACATTTCTTCTTTCTCTTTTCAATAAGATCCCCCCGGAAATCCTGTCTGCATTGATGTCACCAGAGACTCAGTTACCCTGCAGTGGGAAGTCCCCAAGAAGGACGGCGGCAGCAAAATTGTTGCCTACAGTGTGGAGAGACGCCAAGGGAGAGGCAAATGGCTGCGATGCAACTTCACTGATGTCAGCGAGACCCAGTACACTGTGACCGGTCTGTCCTCCGGAGACAGATTTGAGTTCAGAGTCATTGCAAGGAATGCTGTGGGCACCATCAGTCCACCATCCAACTCCTCTGGATACATCATGACCAAGGATGAGAGCAGTAAGTATTATCATATCATTTCATAAATGTTAAATTTTTCATATACCCTTGATTGTTTTGTTTCCTCATTTGTTTGTTCTCTTTGCAACTCCAGTTTCTCCTGATATCCAATGGTCTCCAGACCAAGTGCTCACCCTGAAGGCTGGTGAGAATGTTAAGCTCAGCTGCACCATCACTGGCCGTCCCGTCCCACAGATTGTCTGGTATAAGGATGGCAAGGAGATTGACAAGAGGACCATGTTTGACATTGAGATTACGAGCGGCATTGGCACCAGCAGTGTCTTTGTTCGTGATGCTGACAGGAGCCACCGTGGCATTTACACAATAGAAGCCAAGAATAGCTATGGTACCAAGAAAGCTGAAGTCAATGTCAGAGTTCAAGGTTAGTTAACACATCTGATTATGCTTTCAAAAACATTTTCAAACCTATTTAGGATCATTTTCACAGTAACTCCTCAACCTTCTGTTTCCTTGCAGATACCCCTGGACCTGTTGAGGGTCCAATCCGTTTCACTGGCATCACAGCTGAGAAATGCACCGTGTGGTGGAACCCACCGGAGAACGATGGCTGTGCCGCCATTACCCACTATGTGGTGGAGAAGAGGGAGACCTCCAGGATCTCCTGGGCCTTGGTCACCTCCAAATGCGAAGCCTGTTCTTACAATGCCACCAACCTCATCAAGGGCAATGAATACCAGTTCAGAATCTCTGCTGTCAACAAGTTTGGTGATGGCAAACCACTGGACTCTGATCCCATCATCGCACAGATGCAATACAGTAAGTAAAGTAACTAATGAGTATTTTCCGTCTGACATATTGCCAAATCTTAAATATCCAATCTATTGCACGTCAAAGTTGACAGAAAAAAATGACAAAAACAAACAAACCTTACATTAAAAAAACTTGACTTTAATACTGTGTTGTGCTTCTTCCGTCAGCTGTGCCTGATGCCCCTGGCACCCCAGATTCCACCCATGTGACTGGAAACAGCATCACCGTGGGCTGGACCAGGCCCAGATCGGATGGAGGCAACGAGATCAAACACTACATCTTGGAGAGGAGAGAGAAGAAGAGCCTTTCTTGGGTTAAGGTTTCCTCCAAGCGGCCAATTACAGAGCTGAGATACCGCGTCACCCACCTTACTGAGGGCAACGAGTATGAGTTCCGCGTTATGGCTGAAAATGGCGCTGGCATTGGACCAGCCAGCGGTACTTCCAGACTCTACAAATGCAGAGAACCAACCAGCACTCCCAGTTCCCCAACATTAATCAAGGTAAGATTGCAGGAACACATAGAATTGTAAGACAAGAACCAATGATGTAAAGATTTTAAGGTAAAGTTTGAAATACTTTGGTTTACTTTCACTAAAAATGTAAAACACTTCCCCATAGTGCCAGATTTATCAGTTATTGGAAAGCTATTTTAAGTACTTAGTATGGCAATTGAAAAACAGCCCATTTAGGGCCATTGTAGCACAGAATAAACCTAAAAAATACCTAGAATGTGAAAAAGGAAGAAAGATAAACAAATACTAAATTAAACTCTTTTTTTTTTTACTAACCAGGTTACTGACTCCACCAAGTCCTCTGTCACCCTGGAATGGACCAAGCCAGTCTTTGATGGCGGTTTGGAAATCATAGGCTACAATATTGACATGTGCAAAGCCAGTCTGGAAGAGTGGCACAGAGCTAATAGGCAGATTTGCGTCCACACATCATACACTGTCAAAGGCCTGGTGCCCGGAGAGCTCTACAAGTTCAGGGTCAGTGCTGTGAACGGATGCGGAGAGAGTGACGCCTCAGTGTTGCCAAGTGCCGTTCAGGCTTTGGATAGACTTACAGCTCCCGAGATCAACCTCGATGCCAAATTCAAGCAGACTCACATTGTGAAGAATGGCGGCACTGTCAGCCTCACAATTGCCTTCCGCGGCAAACCAGCTCCTCTCGCCACCTGGTCTAAGGTTGATGGTGAGCTTCCTGTCATGGCTGATGTCAACACCACAGATTCCTCCTCTACTCTGACTATCGAGGGTTGCACTCGGTATGAAGCCGGCAAGTACACCCTCTCCCTGGAGAACAACATTGGACGCAAGTCCATCACCTTCACTGTCAAAGTGCTGGACACACCCGGACCTCCAGGACCTATCACTTTCAAAGATGTTACTCGCGGAGCCTTGACAGTTATGTGGGATGCCCCTGCTAACGATGGTGGAGCCCGAGTCCACCACTACCTCGTGTACAAGCGCGAGGCCACCCGCCTGGCCTGGCAGGAGGTCAGCAACAAGTGCAGTCGCCAGATGATCAGGGTAGCTGGTCTGGATGTTGGCGTGCCCTATCTGTTCAGGGTGATTGCCACAAACCAGTATGGCCAGGGAGAAGCTTACGAGATGATGGAGCCCATCATTGCTACAGAAGAACCTGCACCACCCAAGAGACTTGATGTTGTGGACACCACCAGTTCCACAGCCTCCCTGGTGTGGCTGAAGCCAGACCACGATGGAGGCAGCCGCATCAGAGGATACATCATTGAATTCAGAGCTAAAGGCACCGACCGATGGGTTGTTGGTGGAGAGTCCAAAACCCTGAAGACGCTGGTAGAGGGTCTGATTGAAAACACAGAGTATGACTTCAGAGTCAGGGCCAAGAATGACGCTGGAATCAGCGAGCCTCAGGGCACCTTAAGCTCTGTGGTTATCAGAGAGCCTCGCATCGAACCAACTGCTGACCTAAGCAGCATCACCAACCAGCTCATCACCTGCAAGACCTCCACCACCTTCACCATCAACATCCCGATCAGTGGCAGGCCAGCACCCAAGGTCACCTGGAAGCTAGAGGAGATGAAGCTGAAGGAGACTGACAGAGTCTTGATCAGAAACACACAGGAGATGACCTCTTTGATTGTCAGAGACAGCAAGAGGAGCGACAGCGGCAGGTACTACCTGATCCTAGAGAATGCTGCCGGTGTGAAGACGTTCACAGTGACTGTGGCTGTTGTCGGCAGACCAAGTCAACCCACAGGCCCCTTGGAGATTTCTGGAGTCTCCTCAGAGTCCTGTAGCCTTGCCTGGTCTGAGCCAGCTGATGACGGCGGCTCTGAGATCACCAACTACATTGTGGAAAAACGAGAAGCAGGCCATTCTTCTTGGCAAGTTGTAAACTCCAGTGTGAAGAGAACCACCATCAAAGTGTCTCACCTTACCAAGTACATGGAGTACACCTTCAGAGTGTGTGCCGAGAACAAATTCGGAGTCAGCAAGTCCACCGAGTCTGCAGCTGTTGTCATTCAGCATCCATATGGTGAGTTCTCTTCAACAGTTACACAAAAGAAAATGCAAATCCTGGTTTTAGATCTAAATATATATATGGATGCCAAAATGTTAACATATTTTGTAAATTTATTTACAAATTAAGCATCTCTATTCTCACCTCCACTTCTTTTCCACAGTTCCTCCAAGTCCTCCAGGTCGCCCAGATGTGGTATCTGTGTCCGCTAACGCCATCAGCATCAAATGGGACTTGCCATACGCCGACGGTGGCAGCCAGTTGACGGGCTACTGGATTGAGAAGAAGGAGAGAAACACCATCCTGTGGGTGAGGGAGAACAAGCTGCCCTGCCTGGACACCCAATACAAGGTATCCAACCTGATCGAGGGCCTAGAGTACCAGTTCAGGGTGTACGCCATGAACATTGCTGGACTCAGCAAGGCCAGCGAGGCTTCTAGACCTGTGGTGGCGCTCAATCCAGTTGGTGAGGGAAACACTTATGTCCTAACTACATCTCCATGAAGCCCTAAAAAGCTGTGTTACAGTTTTACAATAATTTCTCCCCCTCCCTGCTCAGATCCTCCTGGTAGACCCGAGGTGACGGACATCACTCGCTCCTCCGTGTCGTTGTGCTGGACCATACCATTCAACGACGGCGGCAGCAAGATTGTCGGTTACGTAGTTGAAAGGAAAGTCCACAGCACAGAGGAGTGGGATGACAACCGCTGGCTCAAGTGCAACTACACCACCATCAGTGAAAATTACTTCACTGTCACCAACCTGGCAGAGGGAGACACTTGGGAGTTCCGCGTCATCGCCAAGAATGCCGCCGGCGTCCACAGTGCACCCTCCGAGATCACCGGACCAGTCACATGCAAGGATGAATACTGTAAGCCAAACAATTACAGTTTTAAAGTTCATCTAGATTCAGAGCTCAGACCTAAAAACTCTAATACTCCTCAAAGAGACACATTGTTTTATACATTTACAAATACGTATATATTATTCTAAAAACAAAAATATTTTTGCTGTTGATTATATTGTAGCATCTTGCTTGACAGGATATAATTGTCATTAATTGTCTTTTTCCCCCCCTGCAGCTCCTCCAAGAGCTGAACTGGACAGCAAGTTGGTGGGTGAGACAGTTACCGTCACAGCTGGCTCTGACCTGGTCCTGGATGGTGCTGTGGGCGGTAAACCCGAGCCTACAGTGTACTGGTCTAAGGGCGACAAGATTTTGGACCTTGGGGAGAAATACTCTTTGACCTACACCGCCACCAGAGCCATGGCCATTATCAAGAACTGTGACAGATATGATACGGGCAGATACATCCTGACTGTCAAGAACGCCAGTGGAGTCAAGACTGCTGCCGTTACCGTTAAAGTTCTGGGTGAGCAACATTTTATTAATTTATCCTCAGTTGACTCAGTTGACAGCAGGTAGATGTGTCACTTGACTCTCTGAACTCTCTTTACTTGTAGACACTCCTGGGGCTCCAGCTGATCAGATTGTGATCAGCAGAGTGACAGAGGAGAAGTGCACCGTGTCCTGGAAGATTCCTCTGGAAGACGGTGGAGACACCCCATCCCATTACATTGTGGAGCGTCGTGAGACCAGCCGCCTTAACTGGGTCGTCATGGAGACCGAGTGCAAGACACTGTCATGTGTCAGCAGCAAGCTGATCAAGAACAACGAGTACATCTTCAGAGTAAGAGGAGTCAACAAATTCGGTCCCGGAGTTCCTCTGGAGTCCGAACCCATCATCGCCAGGAACGCCTACAGTAAGCTGCAAAAATTCTAATGAAATGCTTTCACTAATGTACAATGAGACATTATATGACAGGATGTAGATTTGTTTCCACAACTCTGACCTGTCCCGCTCCTCTTCCTCAGCCATCACCACCCCGCCGGGTGCTCCAGAAGCTACAGCGGTGGGTAAGGAGCATGTCGTCATCGAGTGGTTGAAGCCCGAGAGCGACGGAGGTAGTGAGATCAAAACTTACCTGGTGGATAAACGAGAGAAGAGCAGCACCAGGTGGGAACGACTTCTGAAGAACCTAAAGGACATGTTTTTCAGTTTGTAAAATAATGATTTGATTGTGCACCTCTTTCTCACTGAGTTTCTTCTCTTGACCAGGTGGACTCGTGTGAATAAAAATTACACCATCTACGACACCCGTCTGAAGATCACAGGCCTGCTGGAGGGAAGTGAGTACCTGTTCAGAGTGACAGCTGTCAACGCTGCTGGAGAGAGCAATCCGAGCGACGCCTCACCATACATCCTCTGCAAAGACCCCACATGTAAGAGACTTTTTAACTTTTAAAATCTTAACCTTTTAGGTGCAGAAGACCTAAAACTTTATTTTAAATAATGACCTCATAATGTTGGGACAAGTAGATGTACAACATATCAGTATTTATCCTCGTTTACACCCAGATACCCCAGCTGCTCCGTCCATGCCTCGTATCAAGGACACAACCAAGCACAGCATCAGCATGACCTGGACCAGGCCCATGTACGATGGCGGCTCAGACGTCAGCGGCTACGTGGTTGAGATCCTAGAGGAGGGCACTGAGCAGTGGTACCGTGCCACTGCCAAAGCCCTGACAACCAACGAGTATGTGGCCGCCGGCCTGGCAGCCAATAAGAAATACAGATTCAGGGTAGCTGCCATCAACAGCCAAGGCACAGGAGAGTTCAGTGAACCTAGTGCTGAGGTTGAGCCACTTGAGAGAATCGGTGAGTTAGTGCAACCTTAATCATAGAGCTCCTCGTAGACACAAAAGTTGAATATATTAATGTGTGTGGGTTAAAACTAATTTTGGGAAGTATATGCTTGTTCAGAATGTTTTGTCAACATTGTGTTTTCCAGACAACGTTCTTCTCTTACCCAGTGACAGACCTGTAGTGTCATATTCCAGTTTGCAGACTTATCAGACTCACCCTTTACTGTTCTCCACCCCTCAGAAATCCCTGACCTGGAGCTGGCTGAGGACCTGAAGAAAACAGTGTGTCTGCGTGCTGGAGGAACCCTTCGTCTAGTTGTATTCGTCTCTGGCCGGCCGCTACCAGTCGTTGCCTGGAGGAAGACAGGCGTGGAGCTCCAGAGCCGTGGCTACATTGAGACCACTGAAAGCTTCACCTCGCTGACAGTGGAGAAGGTCAATCGCTATGACTCTGGGAAATACGTTGTGGAAGCAGAGAACCCATCTGGAAAGAAGACTGCTATCATTCTGGTTAAAGTCTATGGTAAGTCCACAGATACCAAATATTACAGTGAATATATGTATAAAAGTGTGCATGTGGTAAAAAGTGCAGCTTTAGTCAGCTTCTTCTTAAGGACACTTCTAAAAACACTAATGTCTATCTCTCCTGCAGACACTCCTGGTCCTCCAAGTTCTGTGAAGGTGAAGGACTATACCAAGGAGTCTGTTGTGATCACCTGGGATGTCCCAAGCATTGACGGTGGCGCTCATGTCAGCAACTACATTGTAGAGAAGCGTGAAGCCAGCATGAAATCATACAAGACCGTCACCACTGAGTGTAGGAAGACCCTGTTCAGGATCACCGGTCTAGAGGAAGGAGTGCATTACTTCTTCAGAGTCCTGCCTGAGAACATCTATGGCGTCGGCGAGCCCTGTGAGACGTCTGAATCTGTGCTGGTGTGCGAGGTGCCATCGGTGCCACTTAACTTCCAGGTGGTCGATGTCACCAAGTCCTCTGTCACGCTGAACTGGGAGAAGCCATTCTACGATGGTGGCAGCAGGCTGAGAGGCTACTCCCTCGAGGCCTGCAAGGTGGGCACTGACAGGTGGAGTGCCGTGGCAACAGTCAAGGCCTCGGTGTGCCAGCACACCATCCAGCCTCTGACAGAGAACGACCAGTACCTGTTCAGGGTACGAGCCACCAACAGCAGGGGAGCCAGCGAGCCCATGGACACCGTCACTCCTGTCACTATCCAGGACATCAAAGGTAACATGACATCATAACTCATCTGCAAATCATTACACACTTCTATCTCCTTTAAAAGATAATGAACATGTGACCCCTCTGTGTGTTCCAGTGATGCCCAAGATTGATTTGACCAACATCCCTCAGAAGATTGTCCATGTGCACCGTGGCAAACCCATCGACCTCAACATCCCCATAAAGGCCAAACCGCAGCCTGTCTGCTCCTGGTTCTTCGCTGGTGTCAAACTGAAGGACAGTCTGGACCGCATCAAGATCGACAGCAATGGAAAATACACCCGCCTTGTCATCCGCGAGACCACCATCAACGACACAGGAAACTACAGGCTTGAAGTGAAGAACGCCATTGGCATGGCAAGTGAAGTCATCAAAGTCATCATTCTTGGTAAGGAGACTTCTGCACATGGATACAATTCTCCTGTTAAAGTGCCATTTTTTAAAATGTATTTTATTTAACCTTTAATTAACCAGGAAGTCCCATTGAGATTCAGAATGTCTTTTTCAAGAGAGACCTGGCCAAAATAGCAGCCAAAACTCAACAAAAGTGCCAAAAAAATAACATTTACAATAAAACAAGCGCAAAATAACACAATATTAAAACATAATGAGCCTTATTGACAAATACAAGCACATGTCTCTATCACCAGTCTTGATGATAGCTTTAAATTCATTGATTAATATCAGACTTTCTAGTTTAAGCTTTTTCTGTAGATTGCTCCATTCCCAGGGTGCTGAGTAAGAAAATGCAGTTTTTCCCAGTTCAGTTGAAACACAGGGGACATTTAGGAGTGACCACTTAGAGGAGTGAAGTTGATAGGTCCCACAGCTAACAGAGAGGAGGTTACAGAGGTACACAGAAAGTTGTCCAAGTATTGCTTTGTAGATAAAGAAAAACCAGTGCTGTTGTCTACGGATTTGGAGTGATGTCCAACCAACTAGTTCATAGAGAATCCAGTGATGAGTGAGGGACTTAGAATTTTTAATGAACCGTAGTGACGCATGGTACACTGAGTCAACGCGGCGCAAGATGGAGGATGCCGCATGCATGTACAAAGTATCACAATAATCAATTACAGATAAAAAAGTGTCTTCAACAAGTTTCTTCTTAGCACTGTAAGTAAAGCAGGATTTGTTTCGGAAATAAAACCCAAGCTTTAGTTTAAGCTTCTTGACTAAATCAGTGATGTGGACATTGAAGGAGAGCTTGTCATCTATCCAGATCCCCAGGTAAATCCCCAGGATTTACTAAATACAAATGATGCAAAACCATTATAAGATCCTAATCAGCTGTCTTCTTGTGTCCGTCCAGACAAACCTGGAATTCCAGTCGGCCCAGTGAAGATCGAGGAGGTTGACGGCATGTCAGTGACGTGCAGCTGGGAACCTCCAGAGAAGGATGGTGGTGCCAACGTCAGTGGCTACGTTGTCGAGCAGCGCGACGCCCACCGGCCAGGTTGGATCACTATCTCAGAGTCAGTGACCCGACCCTGCTTCAAGTTCACCAGACTTACAGAGGGAACTGAGTATGTGTTCCGCGTTGCTGCCATGAATCGTTTCGGTGTTGGTGGCTTCCTGCAGTCTGAGGTGGTGGAGAACAAGAGTCCCAAGAGTGAGTTTGCTTCTTTTGTTATCTTGCTATTCCATACTTGATATGATCATTCACCTATTTGAGGGCAACAAACACTTAATTTGTGGACAGTTATCTTTTACCCCACTTTCATTCAATTAATCATCTGTTTCTATTATGTAGCCATCCCTGGACCTCCGAGCAGGCCAGAGGTGCTTGATGTCACCCACGAGGGCATGACCCTGACCTGGCAACCGCCAGAGGACAACGGTGGCTCCACTATTGCCGGCTACATCATTGAACGTAAGGAGGCGCACTCTGACAGGTGGATGAAGATCAACAAGAACCCCGTCACCATGACCAGGTACCGCTCTTCTGGCCTGGTTGAGGGCCAGGAGTACGAATACCGCATCACCGCCATCAACTCCAGAGGAGCTGGCAAACACAGCGAGACCTCCGCCATCACTGTTGCAATGGATCCCATTGGTACGTGTTTTAAAACCTCAGTGTAACCGCTGTGCTGCTATAATGACAAGAATGAAGTCAGTTTATTCACCATAAGTCTGTGTTTTGATGTACAGAACCTCCAGGTGCTCCAGTTCAGCCCAGAGTCACCGACAGCACCAGGACTTCAGTGTCTCTGGCCTGGCTGCCACCCGAAGAGGAGGGTGGTGCCATCATCACTGGATACTTCATCGAGATGCAGAAGGTTGACCAGGTGGAATGGACCCTGTGCAACACCACACCCACCAAGATGTGCGAGTACACCCTCACTCACATGCCCCAGGGTGCCGAGTACAAGTTCAGGGTCGTCGCCTGCAATGCTGGTGGCACTGGAGAGGCCGCTGAGATTCCTGGAGTGGTTAAAGTCCAAGAGATGCTTGGTAAATTCCATTGAACCGCTTCATTTTACAGTTTTAATTTGTGATTTAAAATGTTTTTTTTCTAATTTACCCGAATCTATAATTTAATCTGTGTCTCCTTCAGATTATCCCGACTTTGAGCTCGATCGAAAATACGAGGAGGGCTACGTGGTGCGCCAGGGTGGAGTGATCCATCTGTCTGTGCCCATCAAGGGTAAACCCCTTCCTGTGTGCAAATGGACCAAGGATGGCCGTGACATCTCCCACCGCGCCATGATCGCCACCCATGATGACATCACCGAACTGGTCATCAAAGAGGCACATAAAGACGACACCGGTACCTATGACCTTCTGCTGGAAAACAAATGTGGCAGGAAGGCCGTGTACATCAAGGTGAGCTTCCCATCTCACAGACAAATGTACTTTAGTACAACAAAAAAACACCCTTTGCCAACTTTATGTATATCTCTGTGCTTCAGGTGAAGGTGATTGGTCGCCCTGACATCCCTGAAGGCCCTCTGGAGTTTGACGACATTCAGGCCAGATCGGTCCGGGTCAGCTGGAGGTCACCGTCAGATGATGGTGGTGCTGACATTCTGGGATACATTGTGGAAAGGCGAGAGGTACCAAAGGCAGCCTGGTGTACAGTTGACTCCAGAGTAACCGAGACTTCTCTGGTGGTGAAGGGCCTGAAGGAGAATGTGCAGTACCACTTCAAGGTTTCTGCTGAGAACCCATTCGGTGTCAGCAGATCTCTCAAGTCTGATGAGCCTGTCACACCAAAAACACCACTTTGTGAGTATTGTTTTGTGATTGTCCACTATAAACTGATTTGTCAAATGTTGGTCAAAACAATTTCTATAATTTCTATTGATTTCACTAACAACTTGTTATACCTTCAGGCCCACCAGAACCTCCCAGCAACCCACCAGAGATCATGGACGTAACCAAGACCACCGTGTCCCTGTCTTGGGCACGGCCCCGGGATGACGGAGGCTCCCGTGTCACAGGATACTATGTGGAAAGGAGAGAGGTGTCAACAGAGAAGTGGGTTCGACACAACAAGACCCACATCACCACCACCATGTTCAACGTCTCCGGGCTCATCCCCGATGCAGAGTACATGTTCAGAGTGGTGGCTCAGAATGACGTCGGGAAGAGTGAACCTGGTCCTGCTTCAGAGTCTGTGATCTGCAAAGATCCATTTGGTAAGATATACTTATGTAGAAGCATAAATAGACAAGACACATGCAAGACGTTTATGCTGTGAGTGCATTAAGTTGATTTGTGTGATTTTAGAATATTAATTGCCTCCTGTCTGACTCCTTATAGACAAACCAAGCCAACCAGGAGAGATCGACATCATCTCCATCACCAAAGACTGCATTACCATCCACTGGCTCAGGCCAGAGCATGACGGCGGCAAAGAGATTCTGGGCTACTGGATTGAGTTCAGGCAGTCTGGAGAAAGTGCATGGAAGAAATGCAACAAGGAGCGTTCCAAGGACCGTCAGTTCACCATGGGTGGCTTGATGGAGGCCACAGAGTATGAGTTCAGGATCTTCGCTGAGAATGAGACTGGACTCAGCCGTCCTCGCCGCACGCCAATGGGCATCAAGACCAAACTGAGCGGTGAGCTGCTGCAGAATTCAGATCCCATCAAATATGTGATATTTCTTTAAAATAAGCAAATCAATCTCACAGCCAATTTGTGATATAGATGTTAGCTAGTGAGCATACTTTATATACATTAGCAGAACCCGGACTAGAGGAACCTTTTACAGCAAAAAGTTTAGGATTTTAATCAAACTTTGTTGATGTTTCTGCAGTTGGTGAGGCTCCAGCTCTGAAGGAAGAGATCCAAGACGTAACCACTAAGCTTGGCGAATCCGGAACTCTGACCTGTGGCATCATTGGCAGACCTCTGCCTGAGATCAAGTGGTACCGCTACGGCAGGGAACTGATCCAGAGCCGCAAGTACAAGATGAGCTCAGATGGCCGTAACCACTCCCTCAGCATCCTGACAGATGAGCAGGAAGATGAGGGCCTGTACACCTGCAGGGCCCTCAATGAAGCTGGTGAGATTGAGACCAGTGGCAAACTGCGCTTGCAGGCTGCACCCCAGTTCCACCCTGGATTCCCTCTGAAGGAGAAGTATTACGCCGGGGCCGGCACTAGCCTCCGCCTCCATGTCGTCTACATTGGACGTCCCATCCCCCAGATCATGTGGTTCTACGGCAAGAAGCCTCTGAATGCATCTGAGAATGTTATTATTGAAAACACTGAAAGCTACACCCACCTGGTGGTAAGGAACGCCCAGAGGAAGACCAACGCTGGCCGCTACAAGGTGCAGCTCAGCAATGTTTACGGAACCATCGACACTTCACTTCGTGTTGAAATCCAAGGTAACACTAGATTACTCAAACAGGAAAAGTACAAAACTCTAGAAGGTCTAGATACAAAATAATATAGCCTTCCAGTAAATACATCCACATTATCTTCAGGCATGGGAAAAAGGTCTTATTCCATTCTTTGTTTTTATTCACCAGATAAACCATGCATCCCTGAGGGCCCTGTCATTGTTGATGCCCTTCTTAAGAGCTCGATCATCATTAGCTGGAAGGCTCCCTTAGATGACGGAGGCTCCATGATCACCAACTACATTGTGGAGAAACGTGAGGCCAAAGAAGGCGAGCAATGGCAGCTGGTGTCCTCCTCTGTTTCCGGCACCACCTGCCGTATCCCCAACCTGATAGAGAGCGCTGGCTACTACTTCAGAGTCTCTGCCCAGAACCAGTACGGTGTCAGCGAGTCTCTGGAGATTCCATCAGTGGTCATCGTTAAGAGTCCATTCGGTGAGTCCATGCATGTTTTGTTTGCCAGTTTAGTTTCTGTTGCTAGATTGCAGAGAGGCTTAATACATACTATGTAGAGCAGCACAGTAACATTCTTTGTTTTATTTCTCAGAAAAACCCGGTATCCCACAACAGCCCTTCATCATCAGCTCCACCAAGGACTCCTGTGTCGTCTGTTGGAAGCCTCCGAGCAGCGACGGTGGAGCTAAAATCACCAGCTACTACTTGGAGAAACGTGAGAAGAAGCAGAACAAGTGGATGTCAGTGACCTCTCAGAAGATTGTGGATACAAAATACGAGGTCACAGCCTTGATCGAGGGCTTCGAGTATGAGTTCCGTGTCAAGTGTGAGAACATTGGCGGCGAGAGCGATTGGAGTGAGACCTCAGCACCCATCATCCCCAAGTCTGAACAGGCACCTCGTGCTCCTGTTTTCAGAGAGGAGATCAGGGACATGACTGTCAAATACCACGCCAATGCCACCTTTGTCACCAAGGTACTTCATTTAAACATTGCATTGCATTTGCTTTCACAAACTCACATACTTTTTTGAAGGTCGTACATATGTAACTACAAGATTACTGAAACTACAATAGTCAAATGAGAGGACTGACATTAGTTTCATTCCATCATTGAAGTTGACAAGTGCAAGTCAATGTTTACAGTAAATGACTTTGTGATTTTGCCTGAAACAAGGTGGTGGGACATCCCAAACCCTTGGTGAAATGGTACCGCAGTGGAAAGGAGATCGAGGCAGATGGTACCAAGATCAAAGCCCAGGAGTTCAAGGGAGGCTACTACCAACTGGTCATCACGACCGCTGATGACAGCGATGCCACAGTATACCAAGTTAGAGCAACCAACTCTTCAGGATCCATCTCCACAACAGCCAGCCTGGAAGTGGAAGGTAATGATATAATTGTCGATTGTTTGCAGGCGTAATCCTTACATAAAGTAAATCTTAATAGATATAAAAATCTAACTTTTTTTTATCATTTAATTCCAGTTCCTGCTAAGATCCACCTGCCCAAGGAGCTCCAAGGAATGGGAGCGGTCCAGGCTCTCCGTGGTGATCGCATCACCATCAAGATCCCCATCACTGGCAAGCCTGAGCCAGCAGTCACCTGGCAGAAGGGTCAGGAGATCCTCGCCAACTCTCCTTACCACCAAGTCATCACTACCAGGTCTTTCACCTCCCTGGTGTTCCAGAAGGGAATGCTGAGGAAGGATTCTGGCTACTACATTATCACAGCAAAGAACAGATTTGGAACGGATAAGCAAACTATTGAGGTGAACGTGGCCGACACACCTGAAGCTCCAAAGAAACTGGCTGTCAGCGACATTGGTCGGGACTCCATCACCCTGACTTGGGAGCCACCGGCCAACGATGGTGGAAGCGACATCATCGGCTACATTGTGGAGAAGTGTCCCACTTCTGCTGACAGGTGGATCCGTGCTGGACAGACCACCGACTGCAGCATCAACATCATCAACATATTCGGAAAAACCAAGTACCAGTTCCGCGTCATTGCCGAAAACCAGTTTGGCCTGAGCCTTCCCTGTGACCCAACAGAGCCCATCACTACAAAGGAAGACAAGTCTGTGATTAGAAACTATGATGAGGAAGTGGATGAAACCAGAGAGATCACCAAGGAGGAGGCTCTGGTCTACAAGGTGAAGGAGCTGTCCTCCAAGTACATCATCTCTGAGGAACTTGCTCGCTGCCAGTTTGGAGTGGTCCACCGCTGCATGGAGATTGCCACAAAGAAGACCTTCATGGCCAAGTTTATCAAGGTCAAAGGAATGGACCGCGAGTTGGTACTCAGAGAAATCGAAGCCCTCAATGTAGCAAGGCACATGAATGTCATCTACCTACATGAATACTTTGAAAGCATGGAGGAGATCATCCTGATCTTTGAATTTATTTCGGGAGTGGATATCTTCGAGCGCCTTGGCACGGCCAACTTTGAGCTTTCAGAGCAGGAGATCGTCCGCTACCTGAGACAAGTCTGCTCCGCCCTTAAGTTCATGCACAGCCACAACTTGGGCCACTTTGATATCCGCCCAGACAACATCGTCTACACCACAAGGAGAAGCACCACAGTAAAGATCATTGAGATGGGTCAGGCCAGGCTGCTGGTGCCTGGAGAAAACATCAGGATGCTGTTCTCAGCTCCTGAGTACTGCGCACCTGAGGTCCACCGCCACGACCTGGTCACCACAGCCACTGACATGTGGTCTGTTGGTGTCATGGCCTACGTTTTGCTCAGTGGCCTCAATCCATTTGGGGCAGAGTCCACTACAAAGATGATTGAGAACATCTCCAGCTGTGAGTACATCTTTGACAGTGAAGCATTCAAGGACATCAGCCTAGAGGCTATGGACTTTGTGGACAGACTTCTAGTCAAAGACAGGAAGCTCCGTATGACAGCCCATGAGGCTTTGGAGCACCCGTGGCTCAAGATGAAGATCGAGCATGTCAGCAGCAAGGCCATCAAGACACTGAGACACAGAAGGTACTACCAGACTCTGGTCAAGAGAATAGATACTATTGTATCATCAGCTCGTGTGGCCTATGGTGGCGCCTTCAAGAACCAGAGAGGACTGGCTGTGGGTAAGGTGAAGATTGGAACTGAGTACTATGGCCTCCGCACTGGTCCAGTCATGCATGGCTCAGCTGAGGAAGGTGGCCATGTCAGATTCACTTGTAGCATCGCCAACTATAACAAGAGTACTCAGGTGACTTGGTACCACGGTACCCGTCAGCTACACGCCAGCACCAAGTATGAAATAAGTTACACTAACGGCTTTGCTAGCATCTATGTGAAGGACATCGAAGAGAGTGATGATGGTGTGTACAGATGCAAGGTGGTGAGTGATGACGGAGAGGACAGTTCCTACGGAGAACTCTTTGTTGAGACGGTGAGAAGCTTCAGAGAGCACTACACCAGCCGCACAATCAAGAAACTAAGGAGGAGAGTTGACAAGACAAAACTCCTGCAGAGACCACCCGAGTTCACTCTGCCTCTCTACAATCGTTCTGCCTACATTGGTGAAGATGTGCGCTTCGGTGTGACGATCACCGTGCACCCGGAGCCTCATGTAACATGGCTTAAGAACGGAGAGAGAATCAAGCCTGGTGAGGATGACAGCAAGTACACGTTCACCAGTGATAAGGGTCTGTACCAGCTGATGATCCACAACCTGGATGTCAATGATGATGCAGAGTACACCGTCATGGCCCACAACAAGTTCGGAGAAGACAGCTGCAAGGCCCGTCTCACTGTGACACCTCATCCTGAAATGAAGGAAAGTATGAGGCCCATGTTCAAACGTCTGCTGGCTAACGTTGACTGTGTCGAGGGACACAGCGTTCGCTTCGAGCTCAGAGTCTCAGGAATCCCAACTCCTACTCTGAAATGGGAGAAGGACGGTAAGCCACTACAGTTTGGTCCCAAGGTGGTTGTCATAGAGGAGGACGTTGACTACCATGTGTTGCACATCAGAGATACTCTGCTGGAGGACTCCGGTGTATACAAGGTTACTGCAAAGAACTGTGCTGGATCTGCAAGCTGCCAGGCTACACTGAAGGTGGACCGCCTTACCTACACCAGGAGAGAATACAAGAGCGAGGAAGAGAAATACAGACACGTGCAGAAACAAATCGAAAAGACCAACAAGATGGCCATGAAAATTGTTGCCACTGAGGAACTAGTACCTTTCAACCCCACTGCCCAGGAGGCGCTCAAATTTGCTGCAGAGATGTACAAGCCTGCAGTGAGCACCAAGAACGTTGAGGGCGAGTTCGACATCACAGTGGAGAAGTCCGAAACTAAGAAGCTGGAGGAGGAGAGGAGGATCTTTATGCCATATGAGATCCCTGAGCCTGTGACTCATGATCCCAGAGATCTGGATGAGGACAAAGCTATCAAACAGTTTGTGCCTCTCTCTGACATGAAGTGGTACAGGAAGCTGAGAGACCAGTATGAGGTTCCCGAGAGGATGGAGAGGATTGTGCAGAAGAGGCAGAGACGTATTCGCCTGTCCAGGTGGGAGCAGTTCTACGTAATGCCCCTTCCAAGAATCACCGACCAGTACAGGCCGAGATGGCGTATTCCAAAACTCACTCTGGACGACTTGGAGACTGTCAGGCCTGCACGCCGTTCACCTTCTCCTGAATCAGAGATCTCTTTCAGATCCAGAAGGAGATCTCTGGGAGACCTGAGTGACGAGGAACTGCTGATGCCCGTGGATGACTACCTTTCCATGAGGAGAACAGAGGAGGAGAAAATTATGCTGGAGGATGAACTGGAGCTCGGCTTCTCTGCCTCTCCTACTGGCAGCCCTGTTCGCACTGAGCGGCGTGCAGTGGAAGTTGAAGAGAGGAGGCAGGAGGTCAGGTACGAGGCTGCAGAGGTAGCTGAGACAAAGAAGAAGCGCACAGTTTCTCAGTATATGAGGAGGAGAAGGTCTCTGTCTCCAACATACATCGAGCTCATGCGTCCAGTGTCAGAGCTGATCAGACCATCACGGTCCAGGCCTCCTGTGGAAGTAGAGGGAGAGATTGTGGTGAGGAGGTCCCCCACCCCTGAGAGGACTCGTCCTCGCTCTCCCAGCCCCATCAGGTCTGTTGAGAGATCATCCCGCTCCTCCTCCAGGTTTGAGCGGTCTGCCCGCTTTGACATCATGTCGCGATATGAGGCCAGAAAGGCTGCTCTGAAGTCTGAGAGGAAGTATCAGGTTGTTAGCCAGACACCGTTCAGCCTGGACCACGCTCCCCGTGTGACGGTCAGGATGCGCTCCCATCGCATCCCAATTGGCCAAGACACCAAATTCACCCTGAACATCCAAAGCAAGCCTGAGGCCGAGGTTGCGTGGCTCCACAATGGAACTGCGATCTCTGAAAGCAGTCACAAATATGTCTTCTCCAACATGAGTGGAGTTTTGTCCATCACTATTCTGGACTGCCAGGAGGAGGACAGTGGCACCTACCGCTGTGTGTGCTCCAACTCCAAAGGAGAAACTTCTGATTACGCCACCCTGGACGTGTCAGGAAGTGGCTACACCACCTTCTCCTCTCGCCGCAGGGATCAGGATGCTGCCAAGGGACATGTCCCTGAAGCCACTAAAGTTGACCACTATCACACCACCCACTTCAAAGCTGGCTACTCTTCAGAGACCCACTTTGAGGTGGAAGAGAGCAAGACCAAGTTTACTGAGACGCGTGAGGTCAGCACACGTGAAAGATACGCCGCTTCCTCTGAGAGGTACTCCTCTGCTGAGAGGTACGATTCATCCATCAAGTACGCCTCAGCGGAATACCTGTCATCTGATTCCTCCTACTCCTCAGAAAAGTTTTCTCTGAGTGGGAAACGCACCACATCTGAAGCGAAACTGAAGACATCTGCTGCTGCTGTTACAGAGGAAGTTGCGGTCCACAAGGTTAAGCCTTCTCTTCCTGCCAGATTCCTCACCAAACCTCAGTCTGTGACAGTTTCAGAGGGAGAAACAGCCAGATTCTCCTGTGATATCGATGGAGAGCCTACACCAACTGTGACATGGATGCACGAGACCAAGACAATCGTCTCATCTCACCGCATCCAGGTGACCAGCACTCAGTACAAGTCCAGCCTGGACATCTCCTCTGTGACAGTCTCTGATGAGGGCAGTTACACAGTGGTGGTAGAGAACTCAGCAGGCAGGCAGGAAGCTCACTTCACCTTGACCATTCGCAGACCAGCTCCCAAAGAGGAGGTCAAGGCTGTCAAATCCCCTGAGCCTTCTGTGAAATCACCCACTCCCAGTGTGAAGTCACCAGAGCCTTCAGTCACATCACCTGTTCCCTCCATAACCTCCCCTGTCCCCAGCGTCAAGTCTCCTGAACCTTCAGTTAAGTCACCAACTCCAAGCGTCAAGTCTCCTGAACCAAGCGTAACATCTCCCGCTCCGAGTGTGAAGTCACCAACGCCAAGCGTGAAGTCGCCTACACCGAGTGTGAAATCTCCTGAACCAGAGGGCATTAAGTCTCCAATCAGCGTCAAGTCTCCAGAGCCAGCCGCACCCTCTCCAGCACCTGGAGTAAAATCTCCAGCACCTGGAGTAAAATCTCCAGCACCTGGAGTAAAATCTCCTGCTCCAAGTGTCAAATCCCCTGAACCCGAGGGAGTTAAGTCACCACGGGGAATAAAATCTCCTGAACCCAGACTCAAGTCACCACAACCAATCAAGTCCCCGGAGAGAGTTAAGTCACCCGCACCTGAGGAAGTAAAAACACCTCGCGGTGTCAAATCTCCAGAACCTGCAGGAATCAAAACACCAAAAGGCGTCAAATCTCCAGAACCTGTTGGAATCAAAACACCAAAAGGCATCAAGTCCCCAGAACCTTCAGGCCTCAAATCACCAAGAGCCCTGAAGTCCCCTGAGCCTGAGGGAATCAAATCACCCCCGAGGATGAAATCTCCTCCTCCTATTATGTCCCCAAAGCGGGTTGTGTCCCCACCCACCGTCAAATCCCCAACACCAAAACCTCCCAAGGTCCTGAGCCAGCTAACGGCAGAGGCCAGCGAGGGCTCGGTGAGGATGTCCTGCGTCTGTGAGAGCAGCGTCAGGGAGGTGGTGTGGTACGTCAACGGGAGGAGGCTTTCACAGAGCAGCCACTTCGAGATGCATTACTCTGAGGGCTCCTGCAGCCTGCTCATCCACGACTTAGCAGACAGCGATCAGGGAGAGTACATCTGTGAGATGACCTCAGAGGGAGGAGTATCCAAATCCTCCTTCTCCTTCACCGGACAGGTGTTCCAGTCCATACGCATGAAGGTCACAGCCTACCGTGAGCAGCAACTGGCACTTAAAGGTGAGCACCTGCCTACAGCAGATTTACTTAATCTTATACAACTCATATCCTTAACTTAAGAGTTACTCTCATGATTTACATATTTTTCATCTCTACCCTCTTCAGGATCGATGGCGATGAGTCACAAGGAGGCGTCATCGTCCGTGAGCTCATCCATGATGATGAAGAAAGAAATGCACATGATGGAGGAGTCGTCGTCTTTCAGCTCCTCCTCAGCTCAGCAGGCGATGATGTCATCCATGATGGAGTCCAGCTCCTTCAGCAGCATGGCTGCAGAGATGAAGTTTGAGACCATGTCCATGTCCAGCATGTCATCCATGACATCAGAGACGTACGCCATGAGCTCGCAGAGCGAGGGATCCTCATTCAGAGCAATCGGTAAGTACTGACATGAGTTGGTGGGATTTTAAAAGTAGCTATATATCAACTAACTGAGGAAACAAAATATAACTTATTTTGAAAGGTATGGCTGCAAATCAAACATCATAATGACTAACAGTATCTTGTCAAATATTGTGGTGCACTGACGTACTTGTCCGGTGGTTTCCAGGTTCTGCGCCCAGGATCGAGGCTCTGCCAGAGGACATCAGCATCGAGCCGGGCAAAATCCTGACAGTCACCTGCGCCTTTTCAGGCGACGCCAAACACATCGAGTGGTCCCGTGGCAGCAGAACCATCGAGGTGACTGCCGGTGGACGCTTCCACATCGACACCACGGAGGATCTGACCACCCTCATCATCACCGGGGTGAAGGAGGAGGACGCTGGAACCTACACCCTCAAGCTGTCGAACGAGCTCGGATCCGACACAGCGACTGTTCACATTAGCATTCGATCAGTGTAAAAAAAAAAATCTAATCTTCCAATCTTCCCCTTTTCCCAACTTCCATGCCTTTTTATTTATTAATTGAGCGAAATAATCTACTTGATAAAGATCCGGATTTCTGTTCTTGTAAATATGAACTATTTTTGTACCAATCTTGACATTAATTTATGCCAAACTAGACAAAAGTCTAAAGTTGTTATAAAATGTGCCATATTGGATAACTATGACTTAGGATTTTTGATCCATTTTTCTGTGACATGTACATAATGTATATAGCCGAATTTAACGGTTATGGGAAATGTATGAATTGTTATTTATGACAATATATTAACTGAAACAAAATGAAACTTAATGTAGTTTAACAGGAGAAAGTTTCCCCAGGAACGAATACCCTGTTAAACTAAGAAACTAAACTCTGTGCCTCAACGATAAGTTGAAGTCTTAAGATTGCCTCAACAGGTAGAGAGGCTCCCTGTTGACGTTAACTCAAGCAGAGACAAAACTATGAATGCACTGCGGTGCTGTTGCATTGTAACAAGAGCGTGAGATCCTGAGTGCTGTTTGCATTTACCCTCATGTAAGCAGGACGACTGGACCTCGCGCTCTGACTGATTATGTCATACCGCCATTTCGATGACATGCTCACAGTGCGAGCGGCCTGCACTCCCTGAGCACAAGTGTTTTTTTTTTTGTTTTGTGCTCTGCTTCTGGCAACCGACCACTTGCTCGGACTCTTCAGCTGTACCATCAACCTGGCCAATCACGTGAAACCAGAGTCCCGTCTGTGCTTGTTTGCAGAGGCAGAGCTGTCTCTTGGAGGCCTGCAGTGTGTTTGTGTGTTAGTTTTTAGGAGGTCGGTCAAGCTGGGCGCCGCCAAGCAGCCGAAACCAACTGCCACTGCGTGGCCTCGCATGTCGCCCCGCACTTTGGTTTGACCGACGAATAGGTTGTAGCGTTGACTATTTTCGCAGCCTCCTTGAGTTTTTCTCCAATTATTGATTTAATAAAGCATGATTATCAGCACTACAGGAGGTCTCTGCTGTGTTTTTTTGTGTTTGTTTATGTTTTACATTTTTTTGCTTTTATTTTCATTGGACAATCACAAAAAGTGCAACACACGTCAATGAAGCACAACATTAACATACTTACTGGGTGATCAGCTCAAATAAATTTGACAACATACTGTACTATGACTTTTTTTTAATGAAATCTGGATGACATAATATACTATTACGTTTTTAATGAAATTTTGACAACATACTATAGTATTACTTTTTGAGGGGGGTTTAATATAGTATAATTGACCCATTTGAAAGTTTGAGGACAATTAGAGGAGAAGACATGCTGGAAAGGGCTCCAAGTCGGATTCGAACCCAGGCCGCCTCTATGACAAGGCCTGCGTGGTATGCACTCTACCAGGTTTGCCACTGGGACGCCCTTAAGTTTAACCATTTTTGAAAATAATCGACATCCTAGAGTATAACTTTTTTTGAGGGGGACGTTTTTGGACATCCCATAATATGCTGTATTTTCATTATTATTGGACAAACTATACTACCACGTGTATCAACAGGGTATAATTGACCCATTTGAAGCATTTTTAGTCATTTTAAAATTGGACAATTTAAAAAAAAAAAAATCGTATGACTTTTTTTCTAAGGGAACAGTTTTGGACAACCAAAAATATTGTGTTTTTTCTGATATTTTTGGACAAACTATACTACATGTATCAACAGAGTACTTGACCCATTTGAAGCATTTTAGACATTTTAAATTTGACCATTTATGACAAATTTGCAAAATTTAAAATGCCTGAAATAACTTAAAATAGGTCAATTTTACTCTATTGATATATGTGTTAATATTGTTTGTCCAACTACCCCCCCCCCCCCCCCCACCCCCCGAAAAAAAAGTAATATGGAACATGTTGATTTTTGTCAAAAGTTATCAAATTTATTATGATTCTTTTTATCAAACAATAATTTTTTCAATCATTTTATGCCGTCACATTTTTCATAATATTGACATGACATTAAAAATGTATTAAAACGTCATAGTAGTGTCACAAAAAAGAGAGGTTAGTATTTGTATTTATTCATCTAATCAATATTCAGAGTGGACACTTTATTTATAATGTTCTTATTTTCAACAAATCCCATGAAAATATTAAAAATATCAATGAATTGATCCCACTAACATTAGTTCATGGATAACATGCAGTGTGTCACAATGGCCACCAGGTGTCAGTGTGACCCTGATGTCAACCTGCTCCACACAACAGGAAGCTGCTGTAACATGGATCAATCAACAGTACACAAGTATTTACAGTAAAAGTATTTTATTACATGGCCCCTGTGTAAATCTTCAAAGGATAACAATAGTCATTATTTTTATATTAACTGAAGTTGAAAGAAAGATGCCTAAACAACCTAATTTACTTTGTCATCAAAACAAAGGCCAAAATCAAATAAAAACACCTTTATAGCACCAGTTTTTATCCTGATGTCATGTGCCAGGACTATCTGAAGAAACAAGATGATTCCTGTCTTGTGATTGTAAATGTCCAGCAGTGGATGAAGTACATGTAACTGTTATAATCTGCAGCTTCACAGAGGAGACACCAGCAGACCGTGTCTCAGGACCGTAACAGAGTTTGGACGCATCATTTGCTGCCGTCATTCTCACACAGCTGCCAACCTCCAGCAGCACCACAATAGCCTACATAGGATTTCACACAAGAGATTTCTCACAGTAATGGCTGCCAGGTGTAATGACAAGCAGGCGTCGGTGACGAGACGTGACAGACGGCGGCGGGGGATATGAAGGAACGTCTCGACACCGCAGCCGACAAAGAGAACACAAAGAGCCGAGGCTAATTACAGCCGCTGTCAACAGGCTTCATTAGAGATGCAGCTCGGCTAATGGAGGGCTGCTCCCTCTGCTGCTGCTGCTGCTCAGCACATTATTTATAGACCAGCAGCACACACACACACACACACACACACTCAGGATGTAGAGCAAGTGATAGATTTTTTTGGCCAGCAGGCGAGTTGGCTGCTGAGCTGATTTTTTTTTTCTTCTTCTTTGAAAATAGGATGGAGAAAGAAGGACCAAAATATCTGATGTGAGAAAACGCTCCGTCTGGCAGCGGCCACTTTAGTTTGTGTCAAATCTTTCATATGATTCATAATGAGGCTGCAGTTAACACTGTAACATGCACTGTATGTGGTGGAGAAGCATTTTTTAATTTCATGCATGAGGCTTCATTTAAAAGGTCACATCTTCTAGTTTCTGAAAACTACATCAGTTCAAACAGCAGTCATATATAAATATGACCCTGATTCTGAAAGACTGTAACTCTGTGTAAGATACCAATTAAAAACAGAATGTATCAAAAAGGAAAAGAGGACATGGCTGATATACTGAAGGTATCCCTGCTGTCTATCAAATAAAGACAAAAGCCCCAAAACTCATCTTTAAAAATACTTCCCCAGTTGGAGCGTTTGTTGTAATGTAAGTCACATTCTTCTTCTTATAACAGTAACAAGGATGGTCAGGTGGTCGGGTAACTGTAGACAGTTCAGAGCTTAACTCATAAGAACCCTCGGTGACATGATGGGTGTAACAAACACTTTAGTGACTTCTCCTAAATGTGGCTGTGACTGGAAACAGAAATCTACAAAAGTAGCTAATTTCAAAAAGCTTATTTTTTGTTACTAGGCTAAGTTTAAACCCATTTAACAATTCTAATCTGTTAATAGGGCGTCCTTTATTGCATTTAACCCCATTAGGGTTTGTTATTTATTTTTATTTATTATTGATTTATTGTTATTTTGTTACTTAAAAACAAATCTGAAAAATAATTTGTTGTTAAACAGCACTATTAATGTCACATTTTTAATATATGTTGTAAAGATGCAAAAAAAAGGCAAATTTGTGTTTCTGTAAGCAGAAAAGGTGTCGAGTTTATTCATATTAAAATAAGAAATATCATAAAAATAAATACCATAAACACCCGATGTGACATATATGTTACATCACAGATCTTTGACATTTAGGGCTAGTATTTAAAAAAACATCATAAATGTGTTCTATGTGGTCCACTTGGTCTGTGGTATATCCCCCATCATTTTCCTTCAGGGATTACTGGGTCTGGGTTGTTATGGGTTAAATGGAGCTTCAGACGTGAAACTTCCCAACAGGTGAACAGGTAGACAGGAAGCGGTGCAGTAAAACATGTGGCGTGTGCGGGAAAAACAGCGTACGCAATATTTTTGTGTTATATTCTCCCAATTAGGTTACGTTTAGATTACTGTAATGCCATCTCCCCAAAATCCCTTTGTCTCCTCCAACTGGTTCAGAACGCAGCGGCCCGGCTTCTTGGTCTGGTTTTAACAGACGACACCTCACCCGGGCTGGTGTGATTTTAGCTTCTTTGTTCTGGCTCCCTGTTCGTTTTAGGATTGATTTTAAGATTTTACTGATCACTTTTAAAGCTCTTTCGGGTCTGGCTCCCAGCGATTTAACAGAATTTCTAACTCCATATGAACCGACCCGCGTCCTCAGATCACAAAGTCAAAATAAATACCCAACCCATCACTTCTTAAAACCCACTTTTATAGACTTGCTTTTATGTAATGCTGTCTATCTCACCACTCTTTTTTACTTCTTCACTTTCTACTTTTTTTACTCCTTTTCCCTTTTATTTTCTGTGTATCTGAGAATGTCTTGTGATTGTTCCTGCTCTGTCTCATAATGTTTTACTTTTAATATTAGAATTGTTTTTAGCCTTATGGCGTCATTCTCGTTGTGATTAACTTTACAATCCAATCCACTTTATTTATAAAGCACAATGTTAGCAAACACAAGGTTTCCAAAGTGCTGCACAAACAACAAATAGATAACAATACAAAGAGCTGTCGTAAACAATAGAACAGTAAGATACAATAAGATAAAATAAATTAAAAATGGGATAAAAATAAGTAAAATAAAATATAAAATGTACTGCCCGCACAAAATAAAATATGCATGTATACAAATAAAAAAATAAATAATCATAATAATAAATAAATAAAATATTCAAATCAACATGAAATCAACATAAAATCAACACTCTACGTGGTGTTAAAAGCCAACGAGAAGAGAACTTTATCTCTCTGTGGAAGCACTTTGTAAACTGCTGTTTTTAAAAGGTGCTTTATAAATGAAGTTATTATTATTATTGATACATGAGGCCCCAGAAGAGCAGGATGACTCAGTCAGCCATTGAATGTGCTGATAACAACCTAGTGGACCTGCCAGCAGACGGACCAGGCTCCTACTCAGCTCTACTGATGAGCTGATACAGTTAAAATCACCAAATAACTTTCAAAACGGGTGCAGAAGCAGATATTTTTGCACTTTATCCAATAGCTGGGTTCATGTTTGATCTGTGAACTTGCAGAGCGGTATATAAAAGAACTGATTCTGTGGTGTTAAAGCTCACACCACCTCATGTGGTTTACAATGAGGATGCTCAGTGGTGAGAAGACACAACAAGCATCACCTGCATGTGTAAATGTGTAAATAAAGAACTCCTCCCTGATCCATAGCGGCCGTTTTATTTGAGTCAAACCTTTGGCCCGTCTGACCACCGAGCATCATATTGGATCTGTGTGTTTATCCGACACAGAGCGAGCACCGGGAGCTGGAAGTAATTACTGGCCTGAGGAATCCTCATCCAGCGCTGACAGCTACATCCTCTGTAATTTCTGTTTGTGTTTGATGTTGCTTTCAGAGCCCAGAACAATAGAGGCAGAGACGGAGAGAGAAGGAGATAAATGGAAGAGGAGGGACTGTGAGAAAGAGATAGAGGACAGGAACAGTGAGAAGGAAGAACACAGACACAGCTTTACTAATCCTGTTCTCTCACTATTCTGTTTCTTTTTGTTCCCTTGTGTTGTACAACACCTTCATCTGGAGAAAATACTGCTGTAATAACAGTTTAAAACTGTAAATTAGCCATTATTATTTCTCCAGGTCCAGTTTTGTTTTACAGAAATGTTAAAGAACTTTCTGTCGCTGAAGTCTCCGTCCTGATCACCAGCCGGGAAAAACACGAGTACGTCACTGAGTCTGTTATGTGATGCACAAGAAATGTATTTTATAAGGCGAATTGTGCTGGACTGCTTTTACTGCTCAGTTTACAACACAATAGCATGTCAAATGTCCCTGAGAAATACTCAAGAGGGTACCCGTTGAGAATGGCAGCTCCAGATTGCCATCTCATCACCATGGCACACCCAAACTGAACTAATGAGAACACAAGACAGTGGTCATTGAATCCTTTTAACAGTCCAGTCCCCCTGGTCCAGGGGTCGGCAACCTTTAATAACAAAAGAGCCATTGTTGGCCAAAAAAAAGAGTAAAAATCACGGAATGGAGCCACAATTATTTTTAGCCTTACAATTAAGATAAAACAGCCTTAATTAAAGCCTATTCAACCTACCAACATTACTAATAGGTCACAATGAGCAGTTATTAATATGGTTTTTGTCAAAACAAGACTTGAAATTGGGAAAATTTAGAGGTTAAGGTGTCGGGCCATAGACTTTCATAAGCTATGATGCACATTTTAGTTGGCGAAAATGTTAAAAGAAAATGTTTTACTGACCTGTTTATAAACCACAAATTTTTTACAATTGAAGAATACAAATTGATGTGGGCCTACACCAATGATAAATTATAATTAAAATGTTAAGAAATAACTTTCGATCAGAGTCACATTGAGCCGCTGTAGATGGCCTGAAGAGCCACATGTGGCTCCAGAGCCGCGGGTTGCCTACCCTACCCCTGCCCCACTCACACCCCGTCACTGCAAGGTTCTCCATCTGAGACGGATATGTAAACAGAAACATCATGGGGACTGCAGAGCTTATAGTCACACTGCAAATAAGGTGTTTAGTCTAAAAACAAGATTTTAAAAAAATTAAAGCCTGAGGGAAATGATCTTGCTGCATGGAAAGATAATTTCACCTGACAAGATTTCTTGAATTAAGATTGTTAAATCTAGAAATAAGCATGTTGAACACTATAAATAAACTCTTAAAACAAGATCAATTATCTTCTAAATCTAAGTTTTTTTCTTTATCTTGGTAAGAAACAAATAATTTGCAGTGCAGCAGACTGTTGGATCTGTATATTCTGCAGGATCATCATCGCTGCGTCCAGTCTTAGTAGGGCTGGGCTATCGCCCATTTATTGATATAAATAATATATTGATATGTTTTTAATGTGATATGGAATTAGACCATATATATATATATATATATATATGTTTTTTTTTGTTTTGTTTTTTTCACAAAAATGAACCGAAATGAGTAAGATCTTGGTTTCATAATAATGACAAAATTTAAATCTAAACTAAAAAACAAATCAGGTTTGAATACGATCCAGTTTCACCAGTTTGACCGAGCTGCTGGTGTGTTAGAACCAGTTCAAACCAGTACCAGAGGAGACGTCCAGACAGATCATTCCACTGATTTGATTTGTTATTTTGAAGCTGCGATTTCTCAAAAATAATGTGACGATGTTTTCAATGATGTGCCGACGCTTCCTTCCCGTGTTGCTCCAAGATTTAGACCCGTCCTGCACAAACCGACGTGTGATTTCACAGTGACGACGTCTTCATACAGGCTGAAAAAAACACTCTTAGATCATGACACCGATTTGAACAATAAAAATGTTAAAATGATCCAGACGTAAAATAACAACAGCCTATTTTTCTGCATTTTTTCCCAGCTGATGTCCTTATCCTGTATAACCCGTATGAAGTGTATGATGAGCTGGTGGATGTGGGACTGCAGCTGCTGCCAGCTGTTGTGTACAAATGGTGACATGAGGAGCGAGAGGCCCGCAGAGAGAGAGAGAAGCCTGCTGTTGACTCAGTAAACTGAACAGAGACATAAATACTGCAGAGCTTCCTCCATCAGCTCGGCCCGTCGTGTCATTATGTGTTTCTCCTGTCCAGGAACCTCAAACTGTACGACTGGATTCTTGTTGTGTCGGCCCCGAGGACACGGAGCTGCTGCTGGAACCGGACAGACACGAGCTGCCGTCTGTAATCTAATAATGTAAACTAATGTGACACGTTTGATTCATTACAGCTGACAGAGCTATAAAATGAATATGTTAATGAAATAACAGATGCTGTTTTAATAAGTGTCACAAGGTTAAACTGAAGAAATGATGAAATTCATTCTGTTCATGTTTTGATCTGCAAACTCCAGAAAAAAGACGACGGGAGTAATTACAGAGACGAGACTCTGTCATCTCAGATTAATAAAACTCTTATCAAGAAAAATAGATAGAAATGAATGCTGAATAGAGACATAAATGGATTAAATCTTTGTCTCACCATCAGCTCACACACAGTTGATGGCGCAACAGTCTGTGCAGACATTATCTAAAGCTGTAACAGCCTTCACCGACTGCGCAGACGCTATCTAAAGCTGTAGCAGCCTTCACCGACTGCGCAGACGCTATCTAAAGCTGTAACAGCCTTCACCGACTGCGCAGACGCTATCTAAAGCTGTAACAGCCTTCACCGACTGCGCAGACGCTATCTAAAGCTGTAACAGCCTTCAACGACTGCGCAGACGCTATCTAATGCTGTAACAGTCAGAACCAACTGTGCAGACGTTATCTAAAGCTGCAACAGTCTGAACCAACTGTGCAGACGTTATCTAAAGCTGTAACAGTCTGAACCAACTGCGCAGACGTTATCTAAAGCTGTAACAGTCTGAACCAACTGCGCAGACGTTATCTAAAGCTGTAACAGTCTTCACCCACTGCGCAGACGTTATCTAAAGCTGTAAGTCTTCACCGACTGCGCAGACGTTATCTAAAGCTGTAACAGTCTGCATCGACTGCGCAGACATTATCTAAAGCTGTAGCAGTCTTCACCGACTGCGCAGACGTTATCTAAAGCTGTAACAGTCTTCACCGACTGTGCAGACGTTATCTAAAGCTGTAACAGTCTGCATCAGCTGCACAGACGTTAACTGAAGCTGTAACAGTCTGCATCGACTGCGCAGACGTTAACTGAAGCTGTAACAGTCTGCATCGACTGCAGGCTTTCAGTCAATCCATAAAAAAATCATAAAATACGTGGACTTCTCTGCATGAACGTCTCTTTGAAATTCAGTTTTCTTGAGCTGAAAGAGAGAAAAAGAAATGTGCACATGTTCAGTCTGCAGGTTTATCACAGATTGTGTTTGACACAATGGAGCTCTGCCCTAGATCCTCATCTAGATATCACACACACACACACACACACACACACACACACACACTCACACACAGTGAGGGTTACGCCTGTGTTTCATCAGAAGCTCTCTGTGGTTGGGAGCAGTTACATCATCCTGTGGAGCTTTAAGGAATAAGTGAGTCCAGCTGACCGACCGTTTAAAGAAGTCAAACAGAAAGAAAGAAAGAAAGTGTAACTGGTTACTGCATCTCTCTGATGACAACAACTTTATTTAAATAAGAAAACAAAGTTTATGGAAGTGCAGTACAAAATCACATCATATCATTAGTGATGCGACAGCTTTGAGGTCTTTGGAAATTAAAACCTTCTAACTCTTTAACTTAAGACGATTATTTGAACAGAAGCAGGAGACAGTCAGGACCATAATTCATCATATTTAAACACATTATGTAACTTCAGCTTCTTCTTACAGTATTATGAAATAAATTAAGCGTAATGATTTAATTTACTCTTCTCACATCATCCTTTAAACACAGTTATTCTCTCATATTTCCAACTCTTTTATACAGTTTTCATAGAATAATATTCTCCTTTTACACATTTATATCCAAGAAAAAAAAACGTCACTGATGATTCTAAATGCTGCAGATGTTTCCCCTCGTTATGTTCATTCAAACATTCCTAAGAAATTAACATGACTTCATGTTTTGATTACATAGCAACTGCAAATCTGTCAATATGTCTTTCATAATGTTTTATAATAATCTGTGAATCTAACAACAGCACAAAGACATGAATGGATTTCATCTGCAGGAACACTTCACACACATTTTCCTAAAGTTTCTGAATGTTTCTTGATGGAACAGTTTGTGTTTTTTGTCGTAATTAATTCCATTTTTTTCCACATGACTCCACATGACTCACTGACTTCTGAATTGCAGGGTTTTTTCATTAGTTTTGGCTTTGCAGTGGATTTTTGCAGTTTGACCACAGAATTGTTGTGTTTATTTGTGCAATACGAGCCAGTGTAGATGCCAAAAACACTGAAATAACCACATCCCCATCTCCATTATTAATCTGATCTTTCTCCAAGAACTGTGTCTGGATGACTGCTGGTTCAGCACTAATACATGAATATGAAGCAGAATAAAGACATTTCTCTGTGATTTAATGTGAATAAACGGATCTAAAGGATGCTGAAATAACTCCAACATGAAGCTGAATTGATGCTTTTTCAGGTCTGAAGAACACAAGAACACTGCTGTTAAAACGATGGTTTTCTCCATGGAGTCTGGTGCAGCAGAGCGATGCTGTGCAGGAGATTCTCAGGCTTCAAGTTCACACAATAACTCCACGTCACGCTCGTCTTTGCATTGACTTTGTACATATCACTGTTAGTTTGTTTAATATCACGAGATCACACACGGATCACTGCAACTCTCTGATGACAGATTAAACAGTTGCTGTGTAAACTCCTGCAGTTTGCTTCGAGGTTCGTCTGCTTCATCTCCAAACAGCCTGCAGCCTCGTCACGCCGCGGGACGCTAAACTGATAAAATCTGGACAAAACAGGCAGCGAACGCTCTCATTCTGCTGTTTGGCACGACAGTTTTTCAGCTTTGGTTTGACTTCAGCTGGTGTGGCCCGACACCGCCGCCGTGTGTCCAACATCACACACACACACACACACACACACAGGTGGAGTCAGTGTCTCTGTCCAGGTCAGTGTGTGTGTGCGTTCTCCCTGTGTCACGCCGAGCCGAGGCTGTCGAAGCCGCAGAACTTCCAGCGTTTCTCCAGAGTCGCTCCGACGCCACTCAGCTCCTGACGGAACATCAAAGGGAGGCGCAGCATCAGCCGCTCCAGCTGCCCCGCAGACACCTGAGGAGGACAGAGGACACAGAGAGACATAGAGGGACAGGAGATGATGTTAGAAGACAAATGGAGTCAGAAGAACCAAAACCAGAATTGTCTCTCCTGTTGTGTGTTTGTGTTTCCAGTGTTTACCTTTGAGTCCAGTCTCTGGATGTACGACCACAGATATTCCAGGTTGGCGCCGAACGGATGGACGTGCAGGAAGGTGGAAATGATGCCTGAGAGAAGACGACAGGAACAAAAAACAAAGAAATGTAAAAAGATGCTTGTTTTCACAGAAGGATGCCATTAATGCGCCTCGTCTTTAAGGGACAGAAATGTCTAAAAAACTGACATAAAATTATGTATAAATATGATTTTCCACTTTCACTGACTTAAAACTTTCGCTGACTTCAATCCTGATTGTTACAATCAAATATTAATCTAATTACAGAATTTTAACCGCTTTGTTGATTTTTTTTTGAAAAAATGTTATTCAATTTTTTAAATTATTACGTATACTAAATGATTGGGTAATTTTTTTAGGGAGGAGAGCGAGTGAGAGCGAGAGCGAGAGAGTGAGTGACAATGAGTGTGAAAAAGCGAGAGATAGAGGGAGCAACAGCGAGGGCGAAAGAGCGACAGCAAGTGAAAGAGCAAGAGAGCGAGTGATAGAGAGCGAGAGAAATAGAGAAAGGGAGAGCAAGCAAGAGAGAGTGAGAGACAGAGAGACAGAGAGAACAAGAGAGAGTGAGAGATAGTGATTGAGAGAACGAGAGACAAATAGGGAGAGACAGAGAGAGAGAGCGAGAAGCAGAGAAAGGAGAGAGAGAGATTGCAAGGGCGAACGAGAGAGAGTGAGAGATAGCGAGTGAGAGAACTTGAGACAGACAGACTAGAGAGGACAAGAGAGGGCGAGAGAGAGAGTGAGAGAGCGAAAGAGTGAGAGATATAGAGAGTGAGAGGGAGAGACAGAGAGAGGGAGAAAGAGCGTGAGGGAGTGAGCGAGAGAAAGCAAGGGAGAGAGAGCAAGAGAGAGATAGAGCGAGCAGCAGTGAAAGAGCGAGCGAGCGAGAGAATGAGAGACAGAGAGGGAGAAACAGAGAGACAAGCAAGAAGGAGAGACAGAGTGAGTGAGTGAGAGAGTGAGAGATAGAGGGAGCAGCAGCGAGAGAGCGAGACAGATAGAGCGACCGACAGCAGCAGAGTAAGAGTGAGCGAACGAGAGAGCGAGCAAGAGAGCAGCAGCGGGAGAGAGAGAGAGAGAGTGAGAGAGCGAAAGAGCGAGAGATAGAGAGAGAGAGCGAGAGAAAGAGAGAGAGAGAGAGAGCGAGAGAGAGAGCTGACGGTGGATGTGAGTTTAGCAGCTGCAGCATCAAACTGCTGCACAATAAACAAACGACTCCAGAAGAAACTCTGGCCGGAGCACAAACTGCTCCTGAGCTGATTACTAGTGAGAGGTCCTGCTAAGGTAGATAGCCATGCACAGGCAGTGAGGGGGGAGGGGGAGGGAGAGGGAGAGGAGGTGGGGTGGGGGGTGGGGTGCAGAGAGGGGGAGGGGCTAGAGTGGAGTCCCCTGGAGGACCCGGCACAGCCAATATTTATTTCCCTGATTTATGTGGCGAAACGCTGCCAATTACAGACAGGCCTAATTCAATTCCTTCCACCAGACCTGCTCACATGGAACAGAGAGGACTCTGTATGTGTGTGTGTGTGTGTGTGTGTGTGTGTGTGTGTGTGTGTGTCTGTGTGTGTGTGTGTGGGTGTGTGTATGTGTGTGTGCATGTGTGTGTGTGTGTGTGTGTGTGTGTGTGTTTGTGCGCGCGTGCAAATTAAATTTCAAACTTGCAGCACCAAAAGAAACTGCAGCAAATGAGAGAAGAAAAAACAACTTGGACTTTACTTTACAGAGCAACAGTGTGAGAGTACTGCAGTAATACAGCAGGTTACTGTTGTTGTTGTTGTTGTTGTTGTTGTTGTTGTTGTTGTTGTTGTTGTTGTTGGTCAGAGTTAAGACTAGAAACTTAAAACTAGAACATTTCTAAAGATATTTTGAGTGTGCTTGACTCTGGCCCGTGACCCTCTCCCATACATTATCACATTACAATTTGAACTGTTTTCAAAATGGAAAAGAGGAGGAAGTCAAGTAAGATAAACCAGGTGTTGGTGTGTGTGTCTGTCTGTCTGATACTAGTGCCGTCAGTTAGTGTATGAAGCCAATCAGTTAGTGTAAACTGACAGTTTTCAGTTAGTGTGTGTATGAGAAAGCAGAACAATCAACTGAAATCAACTGCTCCTGTTCCACCACTGAAACAGAAAAAACAGGTGAACGTGCCCCTGGAACAGAAAGCATTTTGGGGAAAACTGTAGCTCCTATCAGATTAACAACTTCACTCTCAGCATCCTGAGGTTCTTCCTGAACGTCTACATATGTGTTTTGTGAAGAAAATTTAAGAAATAGTTTTTTAGAGCGATCAGAACAAACTGGTAGCTCTGCTCCAGAAATGTTCCCGCCTTTTTACCATGGCGGTCTATGGGGCTGTTGGTGCGTGTTGGTGGATCATCTGTGCGTCCTACGCCCAAACTATAACTCTGACAGCTTTACCACACCAATGTGAGTGAGAAAACAAATTTTTCTGTGTTTCTATGTATAAATTATTTCTGTAGAGTGGTATCTGCGGCCTCGAGCGCTGGTCGATTTGATACCTTTTTGGTGTATGTGCGACCAGAAAAAACCCGGAAGAATAAGAATAGGTCCGGTGAATAACATATAGTGTGCTTTTTCAAGCACACCCAATAAAATCAAAGCTGCAGCTCCTGCAGACATGGAGGGGTGTGTGTGTGTGTGTGTGTGTGTGTGTGATATGCTGAGGAACACACAGACATTACTTATTTTGATGTGTATTTTGTTTAAAAAAATAATAAAATGAAATATATATTTCCTGTCACTTTGAGCCCCACAGACCGAGTGCCCTTTCTTGAATATAATTTTCATGGTTGTAAACAAAACTTTGAGGCTCAATTTAATCCACAGAAAGAAGCAAAACGACTCGGAGGTCAGCAGCTTCAGCTCTCCACCAGAGAATCGTTCATAAATGTAAAAAGCTCTGCGGGTGTCTGCTTTGTTCTCAGGAGTTCTCTGTTTAATACATTTATTCTCTGTCAGCTCCACAGACAGCCTGAGTGGAAGGATCTGCTGTTTTCACCACATTCACCCCAAACACAACCATCAAATATTCCACTATTCCAGGGTATATACAGAAATATTTAAGTTGAATTTAATACATTTCAATACCTTTTTAAATACACACATGCACAGACACATTTTGGAGAAGTCACTTCTTGTCAAAGTCACATGACCACCACACAAAGGTGTTGAGTATACGTCTCTTAGGGATTTAATGAGTTAATGTGAAGCATAAAGCTGAATACGGGAGATTCTAGAAGATTTAAAGTGTTTGTTACACTGGTGTCACCATAGGTTCTTATGGGTTAAATACTTTTTAATGGCCTTATTTTTGGCTAATTTCATTTCCTACCTTTTACTACCTTTAAGAACCCAGCAGCAACCCTGTATTCAGGCTGAAGCTAATGTAACATAGTTAATCAGGTCATTAGTGATTCCACTTGCCATCTCTAAATAACCATGGGTATTGAACGCAGCACCCCTGGGGTTTAGTGTCGTGCACCCCGGGGGCAGCTGCATTTGGACCTTGTGGTGTCTTTTTTTTTAATATATTAATTTAATTTCACTTTATTTTAGTAGAAACTTGACAGTGTCTTTTAATTTTATATTTTTCAGAGGGATGCATCTGTTATTGTGTATTACCAGGTATGATTTTTGTATTTTGTGTTTATTGTAATGCAATTACGGCATTTGGACCTTGTGGTTTAATGAGGGATGCACCTGTTACTGTGTATTACCAGTTACCAGAATAAATGGCTGGATGCCAATCAGATGTCCTCGTTTCAACTAAATGACACAACGCAGAGAGAGTGCTAAGCCGCTACACTAATGTGGTGGCATGTTGAAAACCTGCTCCTTTAATGCTGTGAGTTATATATACGACATGTCCCAAGAATAGATCTGTGTGTGAATATAAACTGTGTGTGTTTCTGTTAGCGAGGCTGCAGCAGATTCAGGCAGTCAGAGGAAGACGGAGCGCCGCGCCTCCTCGCTCCTTCATATCAGGATTTTGTGGCTCCACTAAGAGAGATAAATGAGCTGCTGCTCCTCCTGCTCTGCTCTGCTCTGCTCTGCTCCGGACAAAGCTCCAGCACAGATAATACAGATGGCTGCGCCGCGCTGAGAGCTGCTGGAGCACCGCGATTTATACAGAAGAACAAAAGCAGCAGGAATGAATTCAGTCCAGCTGCTGCACACTGAGCACTCAGAGGAAGAGAGCAAGAGAAGAAGAGACAGTTCTGGTTCCACTGGTTCTGGTTGAAAGCCCCCCGACCCCCCAGACACCAGAACCGTGACGAGCGCCTCCATCTTTAATGTGAACAAACAGCTTCAGAGCTCCAACACACTCTCTGCTCTGTCTGTTTCTGTCTGTGAGCTCCAGTCAAACAAATAAACAAACAAACAAACATCCCAGAACTAAACGGCTTCCAGCTGCAGGAAAGAAACTGATGATCACGGACTTTGTCGCACTTTATACTACATCATTTGCTCATAATTAACCTTTTGCTTCATCGATTTTTGTTAATTTTAGTGGCTGGTACAACTAAAGGTACATTTGTTTGGACAAATATAATGATGACAACAAAAATAGCCTATAAGAGTTTAATTTAAGAGCTGATATCTGGACATTTAACATGGTTTTTTGATAATGATTGTGGTTATTATCAAGAAAACCATGGAAAATGTCGAAATATCAGCTCTTAAGTGAGCTGTCAGAACAAAAAACACGGCGGACAGTTCTCTCATTTTTAGTGAAAAAATCAATATTTTGACTTAGTTTCTGCATAAAAATGGATTTTGATTACATTTCTAGCGAGAAATATGTTTTATTTTCTAAATATTCACTCAGTGAATGTACATAATCACTTTAAATCGCTAAAAAAACAACAACAATGTTTGTTTAATGAAGATATTTTAACTAAAACAGGAGAGCCTCAATGAGATCGCATCACACATCCGGTAGATTACAGATTACAAAATAAAACAGCAGAAAAATTTGACCGCCGAAACCTTGAAAGTCACGTGACTTGGAACAAACCAATAGGAAAAAATATCCATGGAATAGCCACGGGATATGACTGTCATTAACTTGCATTGTAGCGAAATCCGTGTCAGTTTAACGGAAATTTGAGTGATTCCGTGGCTATTCCACGGATTTTGAGTTAAGCAAATCCGCAATACACAATAACAGAAAGAGAGAAAATGGAGAGAAGTCTTCAGGAATTTTACAGGTTCTTTTTGGTCATTTTGTGTCATTTTGTGGTCATTTTATGTATTTTTGTGGTCAATTTGTGTCTTTTTTTGCCATGTTGTTTCTTTTATGGTCATTTTGTGTCTTTTTTGGTCATTTTGTGTCTTTATTTCTTTTATGGAGTGATGTTGATAAATGAACACGAGTCATCTCTTCTCTTCAGGGTCAGATTGACACAAACAGTATCTACAGGATCATCTCGATACATTAGAATATGATGTAAAAGTCCATTTCCAGTAGTTCAAGTAAAACAGCCCTAACCAAGTATTGAGTCATATAGATGGACATACTTTTCAGAGGCAACATTTACATATTAAACATACTTTTTAAAATTGGTCTTTTGTAATATTAAAATATTTTGAGACACTGAATTTTAGGTCTTCATTAAATGTAAGCCATAATAAGTCATTATAATTAGAAGAAATTCAATAAATGAAGACATGGAATGTTTCCTTCTGTGTGTAATGGATCTATATAATGTGTTATTTCACCTTTTTGAATTAATTCCTGACATAAATAAACTTTCTATGATATTCTGATTTATTGAGATGCACCTGTATAATTAGGAGTCATATGCAGCTGACAGGACAGAAATAATGAATATTGCAGCCGTCAGGTGTTGTTGTGTGTTTACCGAGCAGCAGCGCCTCCTTCTCTGAGGCCACGCCCCCTCTCAGGAGGACCTCACTCCTCCTCTCTCTGCCGAGGAACAGCGCAGGAACACACCCGTTCACCGGCTGGAACACACACACACACACACACACACACACACACACATTAGTTTTATTGGCACTTATAGTAAAAGATCTGAAGTTCACACAGTTCATCCAGAACAAACATGAATCCTGCAGAGGACAAAGAAGCACTTAGATGTACAGAAAATACTGTATACACACACACACACACACACACACACACACACACACACACACACACACACACACAAACACACACATGATATGATTAAAAGCACTCAGAAACAGGTCAGAAACATGTTTTATGTATCTGTGTTCTTCAGTCACGTTCCACTCCAGCAGCTTCAGGTCACAAGTTCATCTGACGAGTGTGTGTGTGTGTGTGTGTGTGTGTGTGTGTATTTGTGTGCGTGTGTGTGTGTGTGAGGACACAGAAGCAGCCCATCTAAACTGGACTATATCTGAACTGAACTTTCTCTATAACCCTGCTGACCTGCTCCGCCTGCTGGCAGCTCAGCAGGTTGTTATCAGCCCAACGTGTCCAAATGATTCACTGTCACTTTCATTCAATCTAAGCTACAAAAATACAAAAATTGCTCTGGTTAGACGTAAAAATACAGTTTGAAGAGTAAAATATATGCATGTAAAAGCCAAAAGTAAAGAAGTTACGAGTAAAATTATATGATATTTCTCTATAGTCTCTTCTTGTCCACATTTTTTTTTTTTCTTTTTTTTTTTTTTTTCATATATATCTTTATTGGGTTGTCAGGACATAATACATATTCAATCAGGAAAGGTACAATTCACCCATTTTTCCCCCTTTTAGAACAACCCCCCACCCCCCGAACCAGAGAGTTACATTCACATAAAATAAGCAAAAAACTATAAATAGTAATGATAATGAGAAAATACAACTCTCTCCCCCTCAAAGAAAAACAGGAGGGGTGAACGGTAGCCAAATGAACAATAAAAAAATAAAAATAAAAAAACAAACAAAAATAAAAGTAAAAATATACATATATACATACACAAATATACATACACATAAAACCAAACAAATAATAACAATACTAAATAATAAAATAAAATAAAAAGGGAAATTTAGAGGAGATATACAGAATGCTTAGAAAAAACAAACAAAATAGCTATAACAATTTGTATATGTTGTGCCTTGAGTTTGACCACCAAATCAGTTTACTAAAAACAATTACTGGCCATTTAAAAGTTATATCAATTTATCTTAATTAGAACCATCTATGTTAATCATCTAACAATGAAATAGACTCAATTAGGGAAAGAATGGGATTCCAAGTTTTATAAAAGTTGTCGGAGCACCCCCTAATACTGAACTTGATTTTTTCTAAGTGTAGAAATGACATTAGATCCTTTAGCCAAGAGTTAGGGGAGGGAGGATTCTTATCCTTCCAATGAAGTAAGATACGTCTGCGGGCTACCAGAGATGCAAAAGCAATTGAGTTGTTTTCCCTGTTGGTGAAGTGGGTGTAATTTTTAGGCACTCCAAAGATGGAGGTTAAAGAGCTGGAAGGTATCGGCTTGTTTAAAGCTTTTGAAAAAGTATTGTAAAAAGACAACCAGAATGAGCTTAGTCTCGGACAGGAAAAAAACATGTGTGTATGACTAGCTGGTGACAGAGAGCATCTGTCACATGTATCGCTTGTATTAAAAAGTTTTTTAAGTTTAGTTTTGGAAAAATGTATCCTGTGTAGGACCTTGAATTGAATTAATGTCAGACTGGCACAAGATGAGGTGGAGTTAACCCTGTCAAGGGCCCTTTGCCACCATTCGTCTGACAAGGTACAACCTAGCTCCTTTTCCCATGAATTCCTAGTTGCCAGTGGGGATGATAGTGATGACATGATTAATTTTACCGCAATTGAAATGAATCCACGGACCACAGGAAGAGAAAGAATCACATCAATAAGAGTACGAGGTGGTTTGTGGGGAAAATTGGGAAAATTACAACGGACAAAATCTCTGGTTTGAAAATATCTAAATAAATTAGATTGTGGAAGGGCAAATTTAATTCGGAGGTTCTCAAAGGAGGTAAAAATGTCCACATCAAAAAGCTGATCAAAATTCACCAGCCCTTTGTCTTTCCACCGATTGTAAGTTGAGTCAAGTGCCGCGGGTGGAAATAAATGGTTTTCACAAAAGGGCATTAGTAGAGAAAGAGAAGTGATTTTAAAATGCCGTTTAAACTGTTTCAGGATTTTTATAGTAGACAAAACAATTGGGTTGGAGATGACTTTAGTAGGGGGTACATTTAAAGGGGCACATATTAAAGCTGATAAAGAGATAGGGTTACAAGAGTAGGCTTCCATCTGACACCAGTCTGTGCTGGGGAAGTTGTGCCAGGTATAGACTTTTTGAATGTTGGCTGCCCAATAGTATGCCCTGAAGTCCGGCAGAGCAAGGCCACCCTCATCTTTGGCTCTTTGCAAAACTGAGTACTTTGCCCTTGGGGTCTTTCCTGCCCAAATGAAATGTGAAATAATCTTATCCAACTCTTTGAAAAATGATTTGGGCAGGTAAATAGGTAGGCACTGAAAAATAAATAAAAATTTTGGTAGGACATTCATTTTAATAGAGTTGATTCTACCTAGAAGCGACAATGGGAGGGTATTCCAGCGTAGCAGATCTGACTTAACCTTTCTGACCAGTTCTGCAATGTTATGTTTATACAGTAAAGGAAGACTATTTAAGACATTGATGCCTAAATATTGAAAACTAGAAGAGGCTAAGCGAAATGGTAGTGTCTGAGCCGGGATCTGTTTTGCTGCGTCGTTGAGTGGGAAGCATTCACTTTTATTAATGTTTAATTTATAACCAGAAAAGGAACCAAATGTGTGTAAAATGTCCAGAATCTTGTCAATGCAGACATTGGGGTTAGAGACATAGAGTAAGAGGTCATCGGCATAAAGCGATACTCTGTGCTCAGACCCATTCCTATAGACACCAGTAAAGAGCTGTGAGCTCCTAAGGGCAATGGAAAGCGGTTCAATCGCAATGGCGAACAGCAATGGTGATAGCGGACATCCTTGGCGGCAGCCGCGTGTTAAAGGAAAGAAATTTGACTGTGTCAAGTTAGTCCTTACACTAGCAATTGGGGTGCTGTATAGCAGTTTAATCCACGAGATAAAATTTTTACCAAAACCAAACCTATTTAGAACTGAAAATAAATAATTCCACTCCACTCTGTCAAAAGCCTTTTCGGCATCCATAGAAATTACCATTTCAGGGTCTTGTGATTCAGGTTTTGACAGTATTATGTTGAGCAGACGGCGTATATTTGAGGATAACTGTCTGCCCCTTATAAAACCAGTCTGGTCTTTTGAGATAATGTTTAGTAGGCAGGGGTCGAGGCGTCCAGCAAGGGTCTTAGCCAGTAGCTTAATATCACTGTTGAGCAAACTGACGGGACGCCAGCTGCTGCAATCTTCAAGGTTTTTATTTTTCTTTGGGATGAGTGATATTGACGCTTGAGTTAAGGACAAAGGAAGGGTGCCGAGCTCAAAGGAGTCGTTAAACATATCCAATAGCAGGGGCGTGAGTTGATCAGAAAATTTCTGGTAAAATTCAGATGGGAAACCATCTAGGCCTGGTGCCTTGCCGCTTTGCATTAATTTAAGGCTGGCTTTCACCTCTTCCAAGCTGAGAGGAGCATCAAGGGTATTTTTAGAATTAGTATCAATTAAAGGGAAGACTAAGTTCTCTAAGAATTTGTTCATTGAGGTAGTGTCTGATGAGGCTTCAGATTTATATAAATCAGAATAATATGAAGCAAAAATATTATTTATCTCGGTTGGGTCTGTAACTAAAGTCTGGGGGTTCTTACGAATTTGTGCGATGAATTGGGAAGCGGATTGATGTTTTAGTTGCCTTGCTAGTAACCGACTTGCCTTGTTTCCATATTCATAATACGTGCCCTTTGTACGTCTTAACAGAAACTCGGCCTTGTTTGTGGAAATGAGGTCAAATTCAGTCTGTAATTTAAGTCTCTCCATCTGGAGAGTGGGATTGGCTGAAATGGAGTGTTTTCTGTCAATTTGAAGAATTGCTTCCATCAGTTCAAGTTTTCTTTGTTTTTCCTCTTTTCGTATCCTTGCGCTATATGAGATAATCTCTCCACGTATTACTGCTTTGAAAGTTTCCCATAGGAGAGAAGGTGATGTAGAATCAGATTTGTTATTTTCGAGAAAGCATGAAATCTTGTCAGAAATAAATTCACAAAATTTGTCAGATGATAATAGCCCGGTGTTTAATCTCCAGGTAGAGTGGCTTTTGGTTTTAGGGACAAGTGCTAAGTCTAATAAGAGGGGGGCATGATCTGAAATAACTATCGATGAGTATTCACATTGTTTCACTGAGGGTAATAAAATCTTATCAAGAAAAAAGTAGTCGATTCGAGAATACGTTTGATGAACTTGAGAATAGAATGAAAACTCTTTTGCTGTTGGGTGGTAGAAACGCCACACGTCCACACTGCCAATTTGATCTGTGAATACAGACAAGCATTTAGCTGCTTTGGATTGAGTCAATTTTCTTGAACACGATCTGTCAAGTGTGGGATTGACAGATAAGTTAAGGTCCCCACCAAAGATAAGGTGATGTGTATTTAGGCACGGGATGGATGAGAATAGTGAAGACATAAAATTAGGGCAGTCCCAGTTCGGGGCATAAACACACACCAAAATAACAGGAGTTTGGAACAACACACCAACAACAATAATATAACGACCATTGGGATCGGATATAACCTGTTCTGGTGAAAACTGTATTCGCTTGTGCAGTAAAATAGCTGTGCCTCTTGATCGACTATTGAAGTTTGAGTGAAAAACTTGTCCAACCCAGGGTTTGCGTAGTCTGGTATGATCACACAGACGAAGATGAGTTTCTTGTAGAAACGCAATGTCTGTTTTCAAACCCTTAAGGTGTGAAAGTACTTTTGTCCTTTTAATAGGTCCACCAAGTCCCCTAACATTCCAGCTCGTGAACCTGATGGTTCGTAGCATGTCTCTCTGGCTCATGTCTGTCATAGAATCAGCGCCAAGATATAAAGTTTTGTGTTGCTCTGATGGGATGGTGCCTTAGCCAGGTCTATTATTAATAGAATGCAAACAGGCAACCACATATACAGTGCCATCGTAAGAGTCTAAAGAAAAAAAAGAGCACTCCTCTACCAAAGACATACAAAAAAAAAAAAAAAAAAAAAGTCCCAAGCAAAACAACAGCAGATGTCCTTAGTGACACCTTCAAGTTCAAAAGAAACTTAAATATTTGTCCTAACCTCATCTTTAACCCCCGATGAGCATGCAGGAACTACTACTTTACACAACCGATAGACTTATAGGAGTCTGCTTCCCTTTGGACTGTGAAAATGTGAACACCTCTGAATTTGGCATTAAACAGCATAAAAACCTTAGTGAACCAGTTTTCCATACTTAACAATAACCAATTGTGCTCTTCATAAGAAAACTTTAAGCAAATGTTTAACAGTGCAATCAAATTTGAAATAACAATTGAATCTTACATACTAGGAGCTTAGTTGTAAGTTTGTAGGTAATCTTAGCAGAAAAAACGGGGCTGAGTCACCCAGCTCCGCCTGTGCCCCTTTAAAGATGTCATGTTTTTACTCACTGCTGAGATCACGGTAGAAACGCTCCGCTTCATCCGCGGAGTCAAATATGCGCGACTGTCCGTTAACAGTGACCCGTAACCGCGCCGGGTAGATCAGCCCGAAGCGTATCCCGTCCTTATAAAGGAGAGACTTCACTTTGTTGAATGATGCCCGTTTCTTGGCGAGTGAGGCGCTGAAATCCTCAAAGATCCTGATGGGATAACCCTGGTAAGAGATGCTCCGTGTTTTCTTCGCCCATAGCAGCACTCGCTCTTTCTGGATGTACCGGTGAAAGCGTACCAGGATGGGCCGGGAGCCCTGTGCCGGCTTCGGCCCCAGACTGCGGTGAGCGCGATCCAGTTCAAAACTTGTATCCAGCAAAGCGTCTCCGGTTACCTCCTGAAACAGCTCAGTCATGAAGAGCCGTGCGTCGGCCCCCTCCGCTCCCTCTGGGACGCCGATCACACGGAGATTATGCCGTTTGGATCGTGAAACCAAGTCCTCGACAGCCAGCTGCAGCTTTTCGTTTATCTGAGTGGTGGTCTCTACCTTGGACTTCAGTGTGTCCACTTCGCGCTGCAGAGTTGTCAGGTCATCTGAGTGGGAGGTGAGGGCTGTTTCCATTGCAGAGATAGTAGCTGTATGTGAGGCTACGGTATCAGCGATCTGCTGGAGAGACGCTTGGATAGGAGCCATGGCAGTATTCAGGGAGGTGGTGAGTTCCCCTGCTACATCTTTGCGTAGTTTCTGGAGTTCCCCGATGAGCATGTCCAGCGTTAGCGGTTGGGCTCCACCTGTTGCTACACTGCTAGCTTCCGCCTTGCTACCGTCTTTATCGTTCGGGCTGAAGTGTTGAGTCAGCTGAGGCTGGCTTTTGCCGCGGGTCCCGTGGGATTTACTCATTTCGGCTCCAAAAATGTTATGCTGAAAAGAAAATACTTCAGAAAATCTGAGTGTCGATATGTAAAAGTTACAAATGATCAGGGAGCAAACGCCAGGCGTGTGATCACTCTGCCGCCATTACCGGAAGTCACCTGTCCACATTTTTTAACAGCTGTATTTTATTTAACTAACTCATTCAGTATATGGTATATTAAAATTACTGAGGTTACAGTGAAGACAGCACTTAATTCGTAGTAATTGGCTTTCAGACAGTAATATGCTCTATTTACACAAAAATAACTGCATAGTATACTGCAACAATATTGCAACTAGCCTCAGCACTATGCTGTGTTTTAGTCTCCTGTAAAAATCAATGAAATGCAGGATTTTACTGTAATTCAGTGTTTGGTTTTATCTCAGTAACATAGTGTAAATAAAGTAAATAACAGTAGAGGAACTGTAAGATTAACAGTAGAATGCTGGAAACCCTGCTGCCAGTATTTTTGCTGTTAATTTACAAGACTATTGTTTACAGTGCAGCTTTGTTTCTCATGTCACAAAGATAAACGTGCTGAAGCTGCTGCTCATCTTCTGTTATTGACCTGACAGGAGTCTCTCTAGTCTTCTGTGTGTGTTCGGTTGATTGAAACGTTTTGTAGACACTTGTTCTCTCCCTGAGCCGGTGAACCAGAGCTCCAGAGCTGCTGTGACCCTGCTGCTGCAGTTTTTCTACAGTTTTTACCGTTTGGAGCGGCTCTGCGTCGCTCCCCTCCACAGCCTCGCCGTTACTGAGCAGCAGCTGCAGACACACAGAGATCAGAGTCAGAGCTGCAGCAGAGGAGCTGTTGTCTCTGCTGCTGGTTTATACATGTCTCTGTTAGAGAAACAGCAACACACACTACATCACTGATGAGCCTGAGACACAAGCTTGTTCTCTTCATGTCTCTTCCTGTGTGTGTGTGTGTGTGTGTGTGTGTGTGTGTGTGTGAGTGTGTGTGTGTGTGTGTGTGCAGTCAGATCAGTTTCCTGCAGCAGTTATTGACTGATGCATCATATTAAACAACAGTAATGATTGCTGACAGTTTTATTCCTCGTGTAAAGACAAGCTGAGCTGCAGTCAATAGAAACAGATTTTTATCTAGTAAATTTGTGATTTTTTTCTAGTAAATTTGTAATTTTTATCTAGTAAATGTGTGATTTTTTTATTGTAAATTTGTGAATTTTTTCTCATAAATTTGTGATTTTTTTCTCATACGTTTTTGATTTTTTTTCTCGTAAATGGGGTTTTTTATTTCAGAAACTTGGGATTTTTTCTCTTAAATTTGTGATTATTTTTTCTAGTAAATTTGTAATTTTTTCTAGTAAATTTGTGGGTTTTTTTAGCCTGGGTTCTCTTAATGTCTCTTCGTGTGTGTGTGTGTGTGTGTGTGTGTGTGTGTGCAGTCAGATCAGTTTCCTGCAGCAGTTATTGACTGATGCATCATATTAAACAACAGTAATGATTGCTGACAGTTTTATTCCTCATGTAAAGACAAGCTGAGCTGCAGAGTCAATAGGAACAGTAAATTTGTAATTTTTATCTGTGATTTTTTCCTCGTAAATGTATGATTTTTTTCTAGTAAACTTGGGATTTTTTCTCTTAAATTTGTGATTATTTTTTCTAGTACATTTTTATTTTTTATCTAGTAAATTTGTGATTTTTTTATTGTAAATTTGTGATTTTTTTTCCTCGTAAATGTGTGGTTTTTTTCTTGTAAACTTGGGATTTTTTTCTCTTAAATTTGTGATTGTTTTTTCTAGTAAATTTGTAATTTTTTTCGAGTAAATTTGTGGGGGTTTTTAGCCTGGGTTCTCTTAATGTCTTCTTGTGTGTGTGTGTGTGTGAGTGTGTGTGTGAGTGTGTGTGCAGTCAGATCAGTTTCCTGCAGCAGTTATTGACTGATGCATCATATTAAACCACAGTAATGATCGCTGACAGTTTTATTCCTCGTGTAAAGACGAGCTGAGCTGCAGAGCTGCAGAGTCAATAGAAACAGATTCAGGGGAAAATTGACGTCTATTTCCATAATTTCCATAAAGAGCAGAAATGAAAAATATGTGAATTCACCCTAGACGAGACAAGTAAACACTCTGCAGTGTGCAGGTTTACTGTGACGATTTATTCACGTTCAGGCGACTGAAAGGGGTCCAGATGTCCAGAATCACTCACAGATCAGAGAGTGTGTGTAAAAATATTCAGTGTGTTGACATTCTGTAACTTTTTTTAAATGTTATTTCATTAAAAAAGCTTCTTAAACACAAATAAGCACTTAGACATACACACACACACACACACACACACACACACACACACACACACACAGACACACTCACCTCTCTGCAGGAGAACACAGATAAAAACATCCTGGCGGGCCTGTTGCCATAGCAGCCCTCGTGTCCTTCCAACCCCCTTCATCCCTCCATCATCCTCTGAGAGTGTGTGTGTGTATGTGTGTGTGTGTGTGTGTGTGTGTGTGTGTGTGTGTGTGTGTGTAACACTGACTTTAGAGAGCATGAGGCCTCAGCAGAGAGCTGAACATGACAGCTGGTTGTTTGACATTATTCCTCCTCCCACCAGTAGGGGGCGCTGGTTTAGGAAATATGTATTTCTTATATTTGAGGTCAGGAATAAATAATGTGTGATCTCATCTGGTGTGACTGGGCGACTTTTTGATGTTCTTACACGGTAATTTAATTGTATTAAATTTTTTTATATAGTCCAAACTATAAATCGTGAATTTTTCTCCAAACTTGACAACTTAAAATTTTTCACTGTGTCTATGATGGTTTGTGTAGCTGGAGGTCAGTTATCTGGTTCTAAACTTTCTGTGTGTTTTACAGATGTGAGGTTACAATAATAATACGAAGCATTTTTTTTTTCTCAGATCACATCTTCAGTTTTGACTTCATCTCCAAATTCAACCTCTCTGTGTTTACAACAGGATGCAGGAGGTGGAATAATTATGGAATTAAGTGACTTTTCTCACTTTCCTCAACCTACCCAAGTGTTTAAATTCACAAAGTTAAAAACCAGACAGACAACTTCAGCCTCACCATGGACACTCTGTCCCTGTCCCACCAGATCTGCAACCTCAGAGTCATCTTTGACAGCAATCAGGCTCCCTCCTACCTCACTGACCTCCTCCATCACCAGGCCCCCTCCTACCTCACTGACCTCCTCCATCACCAGGCCCTCTCCTACCTCACTGACCTCCTCCATCACCAGGCCCCCTCCTACCTCACTGACCTCCTCCATCACCAGGCCCTCTCCTACCTCACTGACCTCCTCCATCACCAGGCCCCCTCCTACCTCACTGACCTCCTCCATCACCAGGCCATCTCCTACCTCACTGACCTCCTCCATCACCAGGCCCCCTCCTACCTCACTGACCTCCTCCATCACCAGGCCATCTCCTACCTCACTGACCTCCTCCATCACCAGGCCCTCTCCTACCTCACTGACCTCCTCCATCACCAGGCCCCCTCCTACCACACTGACCTCCTCCATCACCATGCCCCCTCCTACCACACTGACCTCCTCCATCACCAGGTCCCCTCCTACCTCACTGACCTCCTCCATCACCAGGCCCCCTCCTACCTCATTGACCTCCTCCATCGCCAGGCCCTCTCCTACCTCACTGACCTCCTCCATCACCAGGCCCCCTCCTACCACACTGACCTCCTCCATCACCAGGCCCCCTCCTACCTCACTGACCTCCTCCATCACTAGGCCCCTCCTACCACACTGACCTCCTCCATCACCAGGTCCCCTCCTACCTCACTGACCTCCTGCATCACCAGCTCTATAAATAAATTGTATTATTATTATTATCATGCAGAGGGCGGCCCAGTGTCTTCAAAGTGAGAATATGTGAGTTATGGTGAAGAGGCTGAGTCTGATGTAATCTGACGTCTTAGATGTTTCACCTTGTCCCTCAGGTTGAGCAGCTCGCCCTCCAGGAAACACTGCTCGTCTCTCGCCTGCTGCAGCTCCGCCTCCTTACTCGTCAGCTGCTCCTGCAGACTCAGCAATTGCTGCAACACACACACACACACACACACACACACACACACACACACACACACACACACAAAGGAAACATACAAATAAAAGTATAAATACATGAGAGTCAGTTAAATAAGCCTGTAATCAGCAGCTCAGAGTACACTTACATTAAGAAAAGCACTGCACTCAAGTACAATTTTAAAGTACTTGTACTTGATATAAGTATTTATATATATAGTATTTTATTCTGCATTATACTTCTTCTTCAATGTAAACTTCTCATATGGTTTCATTTTATAATAACTGTTTAATAACTGTTGCTATAAAAAATGAAAGAAAAGTCCAACTAATGTACTGCTTGAAACTGGGAATACTTGTGTACTTTTTCTGCATGAAACTGATAATACTTGTGTATTTTTACTGCATGAAACTGATATTACTTGTATACTTTAACTGCATGAAACTGATAATACTTGTTCTCAATTTCATGCAGTAAAAGTACACAAGTATTTTCAGTTTCATGCAGTAAAAGTACACGTTATGAGTTTAATGCAGTAATAGTACATAAGTATTCCCAGTTTCATGCAGTTAAAGAACACAAGTATTATAATTCCAACATCAAGTTGTAACATTAAAGCAGCTTTTCTTCCAGAGTTTCTGCTGACAGACGAGAAGCGACAGAGAGAGAGAGAGAGAGAGAGAGAGAGAGAGAGAGAGAGTGAGTGTGTGTGTGTGTGTGTGTGTGTCTGCTTCCATCAGTGCTGTCACTTCAGATAGAGACAGACAGGAAGTCGAGTCACATCAGGCTAACTGTGCAGAACGAGAACTCCGCTTCATGAAATCAGAGAGTGAAGGATTCTGGGAGCTCTGAGTCAGCAGAGGAATAAACTCAGCTCTGGGTTTTTATTTTCTGCTTCGTTGTTTGTTTGTTTGTTTGTTTGTTTGCTCGAGGAAAGTAAAGTTAACTCAGCAAGCTCACACACACACACACACACACACTGCTCTGCAACAGTGTGTTCAGCAGGTTGTCTGTATAAATAATGGACGTAGTCACCGTGACATCACCTGTAATATTACGTTTGTGGGTTTTTTTCTTGTATTTTTTTCTCTCCTAAATTTGTGAATTATTTCTCATAAATTTGTGAATTATTTTTGTAAATTTGTGATTTTTTTTAGTAAATTTGTAATTTTTCTCTTGTATTTCTTTTTCTCATTAATTTTAGATTTTTTTTTCTTGTTCATTTGTGAGGTTTTTTCTGGTAAATCTGTGATTTTTCTCTTGTATTTTTTTTTTACTCATAAATTTGTGATTTTTTCTTGCAAATTTGTACATTTTTTTCTGGTATATGTGTGAGCGTACTCTACTCTACTGCCCTTACTTTTTAACTATGCAATGTTTGACTTGTGCTTTTTATTATTTTATCTATTTTATTATCCTGCTGTATCTTAATTTATCTGATTTGTATTTTTATTTATATTTCCCTGTTTTAATTGACTGTTTTTACTCTTTCCAATTGTGTCTTGCTTTTTTTAATGTGTATGTAAAGCACTTTGAATAACCTTGTGTTGAATTGTGCTATACTAATAAACTTGCCTTGCCTTGCCTCCTCTCTTGCACTGTGATGATGTCATTGTTACTGTTCTTTCTGTTAAAAGTGTAATGAAACATCCCCAACATATAACACTGTTAATGTTCATTCAGAGAGACGCTGTGAAGGTTTAAAGACAGAAACTGATCCAGGATCAGCTGGTTCATGTCTGCAGTGTGTGTGTGTGTGTGTGTGTGTGTGTGTGTGTGTGTGTGTGTGTGTGTGACTCACCTGCTGCATGTTGTGCATGTTGTGCTGCAGCAGCTGCACCTGAGCCTCCGTGCTCTGGATGTGTGCGTGTGTGTGTGCGTGCTCGTCGTCCGGCCGACCCGCTCGGCTCTCCTTCCTCAGCAGCTCCGCCTCGTTCCTGTAGGCGTCCAGCTGCCAGCGCAGAGAGTCGTTCTCCTCCCGCAGAGACGCCTGCGTCTGCTCGCCGAACGCTCCTGTACACACACACACATAGATAATGACAGTTTATATCAGAAACACACAGTAAAATACTTTATATATCCGAAACACAGCAGCTTCTGCAGCTCTCCTCTTGCTCAACCTGCAAGAAGAAGGTGAGGAGCAACGCAGGAAGGAATCATTAATATTGGCAGGAAGAACAAATACAGTAATAATAAAAGCTTGTACAGTAAAAACAAGAACTATCTTAAATCTCATCAAATCTCAAAAAGCTTTTATTTCATTTTTAATATAATTGTTAATATTTTAATATTTCTACTTGTTTATATTGCAACTTGTTAACCCTTTATCAGGCACAGAACTATATTTGGTAACTTCAAATTTACTAGATTAAAGTGGCAAATCTACAAGAAAAAAAGTTGCAGTCTATATATATATACACTACTGGTCAAAAGTTTTAGAACACACCAACTTTTCCAGAATTTAATTGAAAATGATGCAGTTTAATGTCTCAGTGTACTCTGAAATTAATGCACATTTGCAACATTTAAAATTCTTTATTAAGCATGATAGTGTTTTGAAAGTAAAAAAAAGATTCAAAATCACATTTTATGTTGGACTAAAGGACTAAAAAAAGACACAAAATGACTAAAAAAAGACACAAAATGACAAAAAAAGACACAAAATGACTTACAAAGACATGAAAAGAATTCAAAAATAGCCCAAAACTCCATAGAGTTAAGTTGTTAACCCATTTCTTGTTCCCTGAAAAAGGCCTACTTGTATAATTCTGAAATGTACATTATTTTCCAGTTTTGGTTAAGCTTACCTTTTTTTATTTACCTCTGGCAGTTCACCACTTACCTTTGGACCCTTTCAAGCTGTTCATTTGACTTGAACTGCTTGAATTTCAATAAAAAATGGAAAAATTGGGGTGTTCTAAAACTTTTGACCGGTAGTGTAAATATAGACAGATACAACTGTGTGTGTGTGTGTGTGTGTGTGTGTGTGTGTACCGTTGTCCGTCCTCAGTCTCTTGCATTGATTCTCCTCGTCGTCGTCGTCAGACATCTCCATCTCCTCCTCCCTCCTGATGCCCATGATCTCCTCACTGTGAGCGTTCCTCAGCTCCTGCAACAGACACACACTTATCTCCTGATGTTTACAGAATTATAATAACTCATCTACCGCTCGACTCATCACCTTTCATGTTTCAGGACTTCTGTAGCACTGTGAGTCTTTTTCTGTCTTTCTGTTGTCTCTTTGAGAAAAATAATCCGCAGATCAATTTTCTCATATATTTTATTTACTAGTAAATTTGTGATTTCTCTCATGATTTTTTTCTCAGACATTTGTGATTTTTTTTGCAAATTTGTGAATTTTTTTTTTTGCAAATTTGTGGGGTTTTTTGGAAATTAGCTAATTAGCTATTTTCTAGTAAATTGGTGATTCTTTTTCCTTGTAAATTTGTGATTTTTCTTGTAAATTCAAAAAAAAAATTTCTAGTAAACTAGGGATTTTTCTCTCATAAATTAGTGATTTTTCTAGTAAATTAGTGATTTTTCTAGTAAATTTGTGATTTTTCTTGTAAATTTAAATTTTTTTCTAGTAACTAGTGATTTTTTTCTCATAAATTAGTGATTTTTCTAGTAAATTTGTGATTTTTCTAGTAAATTTGTGATTTTTTCTCGTAAATTTGTGCTTTTTTCATAAATTTTTTGAGTTTTTTGAGTTTTTTCTAGTTAAATTAACATAAAACAAAAATGATCATAAGTATTACAAATATATTTTCCACAGAAATGGCTGATGACTTCTGGAGCACTGAAAGTCTTTTTATGTCTGCAGATCCATTTTGTGAGTCTGGTGTTTTGTCTCGTGTGTTTATGACTGAAGATAATCTTTATAGTTTAGTGCGTCTGCAAGTTTTATATATATTTTTACATTTCACCTTGAAATCTGTGTGTCTCCTTCTCTCTGATGTAACAGAGCTATATGTGTGTGTGTTTAGCTGTGTGTGTTATAGTCCTGACCCAGTTACTGAGGAGAGTCTGCAGAGCTCTGTGTGAGCACTTTACTCCACAAACTGTTTCCTTTCTGCTGTATTTCCACAACACACTCTGCAGATTAATGTATTTTTGGCTCTTTCAACTCCACAACTGAAATCCCATCTAGTTCTATTATATGAGGGAAAAAGGTGATAAAAATGATTTCTAGTAAGAGGATAAATATGTGTTTTTGATGTGGGGGTGAACTTTAATCAGTGAGCTTTACTTTATTATTCAGAACAATAAGTCGTGGTGCACTTCTGCCTCTTGTGGCCAAAACGAGTATTACAACAGCAAACATTTCAAACTGTTTTAACTTTTTTTTAAATCTACACTGCAAAAAAGCCAACTTGTATTTTTTGGCCTAAAACAGTGATTTAAGTTGGTAAAACTTGGAAATATAAATTACTGACATTTAGCTCAAAAACAAGTTGGTGAGTTGTTGTTACTTATATCTTTAAGTTGGGGTTCAAAACAAGGGACAATAGTTCTGATAACTCTTATTTCTTTGTTGTGAAATTCGGTCATTAGCGAAAGCTAGCGGCTAACTGATACTAGCGGCTAACTGATGCTAGCGACTAACTGATGCTAGCAGCTAACTGATGCTAGCGGCGCTGCTTGTTACAGCTACAAGAGTAGCCATTAGCGTATCAATGCTAACTCAAAATTGTGGTCACAACATTAGCTGACATTTCATAGCGGCGTTACAATCGTGCCAGAGAAATTCAGAGTTGAGCAAACTCAAAAACAAAACTTAAAATATTTAGTTTAATTGTCCAACTTAAAATTTTATCGAAGTTTGTTGCCTTGAAATTTTGAGTTCACCCAACTTTTCTTTTTTTGCAGTGTAGTGTTCTATGACCACCAGACTCCCTTCAGAAAACAAATTTCAACCCTCGAGAATATTGGAGGATATTACATACTGACAGAATGTGTAAATTCCATACGAAAATAATATTTTGAGAAAAAAGTTTACAAGATTAAAGTGGCAAATCTATGAGAAAAAAATTTGCAGATTTATGAGATTTAAAGTGGTGAATCTGGGAGAAAAAAGTTTCTTTTTTCCCACTTTTTTCTTGTAAATCTGCAACTTTTTTCTTGTAGATTTGCCACTTTAATCTAGTAAATTTGCAACTTTTTTCTCGAAATATTACCTGAAGTTACCAAATATAGTTCTTTGCCTGATAAAGGGTTAAGTTTCTCTCGCTAGGCCAGCTTTTGATTTCACATCTGAGATGTTTCTTTGGTGTCCAGCCTCTAATTGGCACTTGGCTCCTCGCTTCATTCTGACAAATTTATACTAATAAATGCTCATTATGACCTATTAGTGATGTTGGTAGGCTAATTCATACTTAGTAAGCTGTTACATCTTCATTGTGAGGCTCAAAATAAGGTTTGCGGCTCCATTCGGACATTTTTTCTCTTTTTTTGGTCGACAATGGCAATAAGTAGAGGTTGCCGACCCCAGCTCTAACATAACTTAAAATAGATATAAAATAGAATCTATAAAAATAGATAGTATTCTCACTGATGGTTTGAGAACTGAGGAGGTTAAATAATGAGTTAAAAGTTATTATAGCTCATTTAAATCATCGACACAGAAGAGAGAAAACAGATTGGATGAGAGTTTCTTCTGACCTCTCAGGGCTTCAGTTTATTAATGTTTTCTGTAGAAAATTTGGCATTTTGGGTTAAAAAAAAGTTCAAGCAATTATCAAACCAGTTGTTGATTAGTTTCCTGTCCACTAACTCTGTTAGATGGGACTGAACTCAGTGGTGTTTCTCAGAGACAGTGAGAGCTGCAGCAGCATCACTTCCTCTCCAGGCGGGAACACACTGTTGCTATAGCGATGCAGACTTACCACAGGCGGTATCCGTTACCGGGGACGGCTGAGTCTCACTGTCTCTTACCTCTTTATGGACACAAAATAAAATCTGTGCTGTCGACTCTCAATATCACTGATCACACTGAATTGAAAATGCAGAAATAAAAACAAATTCTCATCCTTATATATATATAAATTTACTGTATGATTCAATGAAAAACATGTGAAAAGGAAAATTAGTTCAAGGTCTGAAATGTGAAGAATTCTTTCCACATGTTTCTGCAAATGGGAACATCTTCTCACTCCCATCCTGCTCCAGGCTGCTGTACAGTGAGCGGTATAAAGAGCAACAAAGTCCGTGCAGGTCGCAGCTCAGGAAGGACGGATGGCTCTTCTATACTAACGACGACAAATTTTTTCCTTGTAAATTAGTGATTTTTTCTTTTAAATTGGTGATTTTTCCTTGTAAATTAGTGATTTTTTTCTCTTAAATTAGTGATTTTTTTCTTTTAAATCACTGTTTTTTCCTTGTAAATTAGTGATTTTTTTCTCTTAAATCAGTGATTTTTTTCCTTGTAAATTAGTGATTTTTTTCTCTTAAATTAGTCATTTTTTTCTCATAAATTAGTCATTTTTTCTCTTAAATCAGTGATTTTTTCCTTGTAAATTAGTGATTTTTTTCTCTTAAATTAGTGATTTTTTCCTTGTAAATTAGTGATTTTTTCCTCTTAAATCAGTGATTTTTTTCCCCCACAAATGATCAAAGTATTACAAATATATTTTCCACAGAAATGACTACAACAATAACTCATCTCTACCTCTGAACTCATCAGGTTTCATGTTTGAGGACTTCTGTAGCACGGAAACTCGTTTTCTGTCTGTATTTTGTCTCTTTCGATCAGATCTCACGTCTGCTCTCAACTTGTGTACTCAAGTTTGAGTCAACATGAAGTCCACACGTCCGGATACACAGTATCCAATCAGCGTCAACTAATCAGTAGCGGCTCAGAAAGTACCGACCTGAGGCAGGTACTTTCTGAGCCGCTAACCGGTGATCTTGGGCAGATCCTCTCTCCCAAGTCACACCCATAGAGGTCACTAGAGGGGGAAGTACCTGATGGAAACAAGCCTTATATCACTTCTGGTGCTTGTGTTGTTGCTCTTTAAACATAACTCCAAGCACTTATTTTTCTTTTTAAATTGTCTTTTGTAACAACTAACCAAACAGTTTTTGTCTTCACCTTAGAGAAGCGCTATTGTAACAGAATGGTAATGAAACTACAGCCTTTTAACTAAACTTAACCGCTTTGTTTTCAGCAAGCAGCCATGGAATGAGCTGATAAAGACCTGCTGCACCTACCAGCAGGTAACGAGCATTCAATCGACTGATGATATTTGAAACGGGTTCCTCCAGTCAGCAGCAGGGTCGCCATGCTGCAGGATGAGCACGGCGTCCTGCGGAGGTTGGCTGGGGATGTTGAAGGAGTCCTATCAGACTATCATGCATGTTGAAAACGATGCTGAAGTGGAACCCAGTGGGTTAAAACGTGACGCGAGGAGGTCCTGACTCAACGTGGGAGGAGTTTGGAGTGAGAACATGTTGCCCGGCCATAATAAAGAGCCAATATAACGATATTAGACTTTATTTCTTTCTTGTATTTGTTTTTATTTCTGCAGATTGACAGTGAACTCCTGCGGAGCAACAGGCTGAACGGACAAACTCTCCTCCTTCTACACACAAACACTCTGTCGGTTTGTGGATCTGACGGCTGCTGAATAATTGATCACAGGCTTAACCCTGGAAATCTCTGTTGCCATAGCAGCGCCTCACACTTTCGAGGAGGCGTCAGATCTTTGCTTCAGATCCGAGCTGCAGGAGGAGGAGACGATCAGAGGACGCTGTCTGTCTGTCTGTTTGTCTGTCTGTTTGTCTGTCTGTCTGTCTGTCTGTCTGTCTGTTTGTCTGTCTGTCTGTCTGTCAGCGGGACGAGGACACACAAAGGTACCAACCTCACACTGCTTGCGCCAAATGTCTATGTTCTTGCGCTGAGCTTTTGAGAAATGGTCCCATGCCTTTTGCCTGGTGGCGGCGGTGAAAACGGCGGTGATCTGCTCGACTTTGGGGTGAACAGGAAGCAGGAGGAGGAGGAGGAAGAGGATGAGGAGGAGGAGGAGGAGGAGGAGGAGGAGGAAGGGGTCAAGACAAAACAAGCCGTTTATGTGGCGTTGCAGCACTGACTGAGGCTCAAACAGCAGGAGGAGAGACACGGACCACAGGACGTCCAACACCGTCATCACCTGCTCAGCTCCAAGTCCAACAGGATTAAAGATGAACTGAGTCCTTAATAATAACAAATATCTGCTGATCTGATGCAAATATTAACTTAAATGTTATTCGGCTCTTCCACTTGTTGCAGCAGCGTTTGGTTGACACCATCCACTGACAGATTTGATGCTAAATCTTCCATTTTTCTTCACTGGAGAAATCAATAAAAATGTCAAAACTCCAAGAGCTCTAGGAGGAAAACGATCAGAGGAGTTGTTGCTGTGATTTATGGATCCGTTCTGTTTAAGACGGACGTCCTGAGGAACATTTGGGACTCATCAGGAACACGTGTGTCGCTCTTTAAAGAGATCATTTGTCATATTTCAAAACCCACAACCAGCAGCTTCACAGCAACAAGAAGATTCTCTGTTTTTACCATTTTAGACCATTATTTTCTCTCTTTTAGCTCCATTTTTGGTCTCCACCAACCTCTGGGGCCAATATCTGTCTGTTCCGTTTCAAGTCTAAACTTTCTCTAGAATCCCACATTTAGACACCAGGAGTTTGTGGTTGTAAAGTTTCATGAGGCTGTGATTATCCTAGAGGTCACAGCAGCTCATTTTATACACTGAGCTCAAATTTCACTCACTAACATCATCACACATGAAGAAAATTGGGCTCATTGAATCCACAAGAGTCTCAGCTTTCCAGTCAGACCCGATTTATGCAGCTCACAGACTGTTTAGGGACCCCAGGATGCACAAAGATTCACATACAAAAGGACACAATAACACATTTTACTGCAGGAGAAACACTGCATGGGTTCTGCCCCAAACAGCTTCTGATAAAGTGCATAAAGTGGGTATGTCACGTCTAAAAACAGCCCAAATATTTAATCAACTATCATATGAAACAGAGAGGAGTAGTCAGGTTTCCTGCACAGATAATGGCCTTGTTGTCTCCTCGATTTATGCAGCTCACAGACTGTTTAGGGACCCCAGGATGCACAAAGATTCACATACAAGAGACATAATAACACATTTTACTGCAGGTTAGCAGTATAAACAGGGCGTGTCTCCTCACTGATGGATTTATTCACTCTGACTCATGACTTCAGTGTTTTAGTGACGATATATAAAAAAAACAAAAAAACAGAGCTTTAAAAAAGTTGCTTCTGGACTGAATATGAAACTGCTGCCATCAGACCACTGAGACCAGATGGTCCTGCAGAGTCCTGCAGGGTGGGGACTCTGAGCAGATGATGACAGAGTGGAGATCATTGATGTGATCAGCTGTATTGATCATGTGATCATGTGATCATGTGATCATGTGGCAGCAGCTCTCTCCTCTGCTCTGAACGTCTTACTTACATCAGCTGCTGCTGCTGTTCCAACACGACTCACTAAGACCACATTACCCAGAATGCCTGTTTGACTGTTTATCTCTGCCCTCAGGATGTTTGATCACATGACGCTGTGATGTCATTCATTTGCTTACAGTTACTGTCAGTGTGGACAGAAATTAATATTGAATGAAAACAGACATTCTGAGGTTAAACGTCGTCTTTCAAACTGTTTCTATCGTTTTCTGTTTCATGTTTAACACCAGTCACTCACATCAACACATCAACAACATCTGGCTCAACTCTGGACTCTGGACTGATCTGGATTCAGGACTGATGTGGACTGGTTTGGACTGTCTGGGACCCGGAGCAGGCAGCAGAGACTCACCTCAGACTCACCTCTGTGGCTCCCAGCAGACTGCAGAGACTGGTTCCTTATTATTGATATGATATTGACTTTATCTATCTCAGACTCTCTCAGCTCTCATTAAGTATCTTTACAGCCTCAGACTGAGTCTGGTTCTGGTTCTGGTTCTGGTTCTGCAGTGACCCTGTTCACAGAAACCAGTTAATCTGGTTCAGAAGAACCTGAATATCTGATGGAAACCAGATAATACTGATAATGATTGTAAATACTACAGTTATTAAAGAGTGCTGCAGGTGAGGAATAATAATAATAATAATAATAATAATAATAACTTCTTACACTGTGTGAGGATGTTCCTGAACAGGTCTACGTGTATAATAATAATAATAATAATAATAGCAATAATATTAATAATAATAATAATAATAATAATAATAATAATAATAATAATAAATATTATTATTATAACAATGATAATAAATAATAATAATAATAATAAATATTATTATTATAACAATGATAATAAATAATAATAATAATAATAATTTAACAATGATTAAAATAATAAAATAATTATAATAATTAAAAAATATAATAATAACAATTATTATTATTATTATAACAATGATAATAAAATAATAATAATAATCATTATTTTAATTATAATAACAATATAATAATGCAAATAATAATAATCTAACAATGATTATAATAAAATAATTATCATAATAAAAAATATAATAATAACAATTATTATTATTATAATAACAATGATAATAAAATAATAATAATAATAATTATTATTATTATTATAATTATAATAACAATATAATAATGACAATAATAATAATAATAATAATAATAATTATTATTATTATTATTATTATTACAATATAATAATGACAATAATAATAATAATAATAATAATAATACTAATAATAATAACAACTCACACTGAGTGAGGATGGCCATCAGGGCGTTCTTGAACAGCTCCTTGGCTCGCTCCATCTCGTCGTCGTGCGTCGCCTTCTCGCTCATCAGGCGTCTGACGTGGCTGTTAGCTGATTGGATCATGGAGTAGAAGTGGTTGGCGGTGCGGCGGTTCACCTCGCCACGCTCGATCCACGTGAAGAGCACGGCTGTGGCCTCGCTGAACTTCTGGTCGTCTAAACAGCAGATAAAAATATTTTAATAATTTTCTTTTACTGCAGGAAAATAAGGACGCTGATACTTTTTATATATTTTTATTCAAGCAAAGTGTTAAAGCAGGATTTCATACATCCATTGTTACACGAGTACTTTTACTGAAAACTATAGTAGTATTTTTATACTGATTTATTCACTTAGTGGTAATTCTACTGTAATAGAGTATTTTTTAGACTCTTTATTAGTTTTAGTTTTACTTAGTATTGAGTTTTTTCTCTTCGTTTTACTTGCTATAGAGTATTTCTTATTTGCTGTACTGGTACTTTTACTCTCAACAGAGTATTTTACATTATTCTACTAGTAGTTCTACTCAAAGTATTTTACATTTTTTATTGGAGTATTTTCACATTGTTTTACTTGTAACAGAGTATTTTTTCATTGTTTTATTAGTATTTTTTTACTTGTAGTGCAGTATTTTAACATTGTTACACTGGTATTTTCAGTTGAAACAGAGTATTTTCACATTATTTTACTGTAACAGAGTCATTTTTCATTGTTCTCCTCGTAGTTCTACTTGTAATAGAGTATTTGTAGATAGTTTATTGGTATTTTTTACTTGTAATGGAGTATTTTAACATTGTTAAACTGGTATTTTCAGTTGAAACAGAGTATTTTAACATTGTTCTCCTGGAAGTTATGCTTGTAACAGAGTGTTTTCCATCTTTTCCTCTGTAGTTTGAGTGTGTTCACAGTGTTCTCAGAGCTCTCTGAGTCCTCTGAACCACGCCTCGTGTGTCTGAGCTGCAGATTTGAAGTGGAAGTGATTTCACGGGACCTTTAGCGTTCAGTCGTCCTGAACAAACAGCGTCCTCTGGGGGCGCTCAGCGTTCACGCCGCTGTGATCCACGCCACAGCTGCCGAACACAAGGAGCCTTTTACATTTTTAAACTTTTCAACCAAAACCGGAGCGAGCTGCGTTGGGCCTCGGCGAGTCTCTGCGGGACCATCTGAATAATAACAGAGTGAATTAGAGAGCGTTTAATGAGCTCACACACAACCTGTAAGGAGACTCTTCCCCCTCAGATAAAGGCCCATTCACTCTCCGCAGCAGATTACAGTCACATTACAGCGAGCACAATGAGGCGCCGCTCAACGGGGACGAGTGCCGGGAGAAAGGAGGCGCATCTCCCCGCTGCGTCGAGTCAAGAATGAATTCATAAAGCTTGTTTATGTAAAGCACCAGAGGAGAGAGGGAAACACACAGACTGAGAGCTGAAACTCTCCTCATCATCACGCTGCTGCACAATAATCTGTGAGTGAAGGTTCTAGTCCTCAGCTCAGGGTCACAGGGGAGAACCTGGCCTCATCCCCTCTCACCAGGCTCTCCCAGGGCTTTATCTTTATCCTCTACACCCTCTACAGGGATACTCAAATACAGATCTTAAAGGACCACAAAGATGTTTTTCAATGACTCAAAGGTCCATTTATAGAGGTTGGTCAGGCCACATGTCACATTAAAATGTCTGGTAACGCTTTATAATAAGGTCCTTAATAACCATTAATTAACAAGTAATAAGGCCCTTGTAAGTCCTTACAAGATGCTTATTAACATTACTGTGTGTTTATAAGCTTATATAAGTGTTAATAATGGCATTATAATACAGCTAATAGCAGGCTATAAGAGATGTATAATAAGAACATTAATAAAAGCCTTATAGTTATCTTATAATTCTTCATAATAGCATTACAAACACCCATGACCCACCCATTATGTCTTTGCCATGCCTTTATTAATCTTTTGTTTGCTTATTGATATTAAAATATACTTTATTGCTCATCTATTATAAGTTAACTATGCACTTGTTAACAGTTAACTATGCTTTTTGCAGCTAAAGGGATCGAAAGCGAGAACAATGCCTTAATACTTGTTAATTAATGGTTATTACAAGGACCTTAATATAAAGCGTTACCTTATATTTTTACATCATTGTACTGGTACTTTTATTTGTAATGGAGTACTTTTTCATTGTTCTTTGATACTTGTACTTGTAACTGAGTGTTTTCAGATTGTTTATTGGTACTTGTATCAGAGTATATTTATATTTTTGCACTGGTACTTTTACTTTTAATAGAGTATTTCTAGATTGTTCATTGGTAGTTTTACTTGTTATTAAGTATTTTCACATTGTTTTACTTGTAACAAAGCATTGTTTCATTGTTTCATTGACACTTTTACTTGTGATTAAATATTCTTATGTTGTTTATTGGTAATTTTACTAGTAATGTTACTATTTTCATTCTTCTACAGGTACTTTTACTTTTAATGGATATTTTTACATTGTTTTACTTGACAAACAGTATTTTTTCATTGTATTATTGGTAGGAATCTGAATAAACAGACTGCTAGATGCTGAGTAATCTGATGTTTAATCATTTGTTCTGTTTCTCCTTCACAATAAGAATCAGCAACACCAAGATTTTGCCAAACGTCTGCAAAGAAACATCTGGAGAGGTTAGAGTAATGAAGAGAAAACCCAAACAGCAGCTCAGAGTGACGAGTGAAGCTTTAAGCTGCATTCTGTCTGCTGGCCAGCAGGGGGCGACTGGATGATCCGACTTCTGACTTGATTTGTGACCTCAGTAAACATTCTCATATGGTCTATTTAGGGTCAAACAGAGCAGGAAGCAGGGAGAGCTTACCAAAGTTTAATGGAACATTTTAAAAATCTTGTTCAGAGTTTAGTCGGACTAAAAGTCGCTCTGAGGAGTCGGACGATCATTTAGAAGAACAAATGTTCCGTGCTAACCAAGCTAGTTAGCCTGAACTAGCATTGACATTAATTATAATTTACTAAATGTAATATTATTTGGTGCAGTTAGTCTGATTTAACTGCTTCATGTCCTCTCAGGTCTGTGGTTCTATCTGGTGTCTGTTGTTATTTGTTTGTGTAATAAACACATCAGGCTGCAGGAGACAAACGGAGCGGTTTGTTCACCAGCTTCATCAATAATTGTTCAGATTCTTTCTGTGTTTCTCTGCAGGAGATCAGCTGGTAACTGAGAGGGACGTGATGTCAGACCTGCCAGGCTGATTAGAGGCATTATTGCATCCTCGTCTCCATGGTGACGGCTCAGAGATCTCCTCCTGAAACTCTGAGGACTCTGAGGACTCTGAGGACTCTCTGATCTGCTCTTAGAGGACGACTTTATGATTATCTTTTGACATGTCGAGTGTCTCACTGGGACGGACCAGGGTTCATTTCAAATGTAGATAAATAAATGGAGACACTTTAGACAAAACCTGATTTTGTACCTTTGAGTTTCTCTGCCAGCATGGCCGCCTCGTGCTCAGAGAAGTGCATGATGGGAGGAGGGGACGGCGGTCTGAGCTGGTCCTGGTGGATCTTGCGGCGGTGGCGCTCCTCACGGGCCAGCAGCCGCTGCTGACACTCCCACTCGTACAGGTCGTCCCGGGCCTGAGCGAAGTCCACGTGGATCCTCCCCGAGTCCTTCTTATCGGTGCTGGACCCGATCCGCATCCGGTACCCTGAGGAGGAGACGGTTTGTTATTGATTTAATCACAACAAAGTGTCTTCACCTGGTAGTTCTACTTGTAATAGAGTATTTTTGGATTGTTTATTAGTTTTAGTTTTACTTGTTATTGAGTATTTTCACTTCTTTCTACTTGTAATTGAGTATTTCTTTTTTGCTGTACTGGTACTTTTATTCTCAACAGTAGTAGAGAGTAGAGTATTTTACATTATTCTACTGGTAGTTCTACTCAGAACAGAGTATTTTTTCATTGTTACACTGTTTTTTTCAGCTGAAACAGAGTATTTCCCCATTATTTTACTGGTAACAGAGTCATTTTTTTTTATCGTTTTCCTTGTAGTTCTACTTGTAATAGAGTATTTTTTCATTGTTTTATTGGTATTTTTACTTGTAATGGAGTATTTTAACATTGTTCCACTGGTATTTTCAGCTGAAACAGAGTATTTTCACATTATTTTACTGGTAACAGTCATTTTTCATTGTTCTCCTCGTAGTTCTACTTGTAATAGAGTATTTGTAGGTAGAATATTGGTATTTTTACTTGTAATTCAGTTTAATCACATTGTTCCACTGCTATTTTCAGTTGAAACAGAGTATTTTTCCATTCTTCTCCTGGTAGTTCTGGAGGGGAGGAAGGAAACCGCAGCATGTTACAGGGTGTAGAGGGAGGGCGGTCAGGGGTCAGGGGTCAGGGGTCAGGGGTCAGCGAGGGCGCCGGCTCACCTGACAGGTAGATGGCCTTGTCCACCATGAACTCCTCGCTGAAGCGGATGTGGCAGAAGTTCTTCTTGCTCTTGCGGATGGCGATGATCTCCCCGCTCTGCTCAAACACCTCCCTGATGAGCTCCTCCGTGGCGTTCTCCGGCAGACCACCGACAAACACCGTCTTACAGCCGGGGGGGCGCTCCCGGGTCGATGGGGGAGGGAGGTCTGAGGGATAGGAAGTCATCATCACCATGACGACAAGCTTAAACCCCGTCATATCTATTCCGATGTCGGGATTTTTAAATAAATAACAATTCTGAAAATAACTCCCAGTCTTTATCTGCACTGAAGATTAGACGATTGAACTCATGTTTGTTACAACTGCCAGAGAAGACTTCCTCAACAACAATGAGGAGCCAGAAACTTAATTTGCACGGCAGCAAATTATTGAAACAAAACTTTCTTCCGATGCCCTTTCCAAAGGATTTCTCCCCTTCCTCCACTGGACTGTGAGTAATGTAACTGGGCCTAATAAGAAAATCAGCAAGAACTTAAGTACAAAGTATTGACCTGTAATCAATGATGTGGTTTATGTGTTGTTGTTTTTTTTAGTATTATTGGTGTGATATTGGTATAGCTAAATAATTTGAAGTTGTGTGTTAACCTTGCTTTACACAGACGTACATGCAAACTAACTTTACTAACTTCTTTGATTTGCTCACACACTGATTTACATACAATATACTTTCCGTTGGCTTTCAACAAATACACAGTTTTTTGGAAGCTTGTACAGCCACACATGGCCCAGGCCATCCCTTCACAGCATGGTATTTACAATATGATTTAATCTAGACTTGATAGAATTCTATAGATTGTGCGTGTTTATTTGCTTTTACTTGTTTATTTAGAATAAATACCTTTTTGGAATACACATGCTGTCCATTTAATGGTGTACACTGTCAACCTCTTCTATGAAAATAATTCCAAATTCCTTCAACAATCACTAAATATAAATGTGGTATTTGATTATAATTATTAAGTTTATTATTAATCAGTGTTCCAAATTGATATTTTAATAACTTTATGAGACTGATTTAGGTGAATTGGCTTTATTTTTCTCTGTTTTACCGAGTGGTGCCCCATCTTGAGGTGACTTAGAGTAAACCAAGTCATACAATTTAGTATAATTAATAAATATTAATAATAAATAAATATTAATAAATAATAAATAAATAAATAAATAAATAAATAAATAAATAAATAAATATTAATATTAATATTAAAAATAAATATAAATATTAATAGCCATATAAACACACATTTGAACCATGAGATCCCCACAAGTGTTGCTCAGGTTCATCCTTACATATTTGATATCCTTATGGGAGGGATAGCATTTATGATAACACCCTTTTATTAACATATTTGACGCCCCGTGCAAGGTATAATTTATTAATAAAGTGTGTGTGATTGTGTTAGTGTGTGTGTGTCTCACTGGGGTTCTGGGGGAACAGCGTGCAGCTCTTGCTGTGGATGATCTCTTTGACGAGTGGCATGTCGGGGGGAACGGGCGGGGGCGGGACCAGGCTGATGCCCGCCATCAGAGGGTTAATGGGAGCGATGAGACCCAGACCGGGGTCGAACCTCTGGATACACAGAGAGTCTGCACACACACACACACACACACACACACACACACAATCAATATTTCAGTAAGAAAAATAAAAAATGAGAGAAAAGTTGAACTAACTTACTGCATAAAACTGACAATACTTGTGTACTTTTACTGCATTAAACTGTTAATAGTTTGTTTTTACTGCAGGAGGTTGAGAGTATTTGCATACTTTTACCGCATGAGTAACGTGGTGTCTTAGTGTATTATGACGTACTAGTATGAATATTTCTACTGTGTTGTCATGTTACTTTATCTAAGGAACGTATCTGAGTACTTCTCTGTGATACTGCAGTACTGTGTGTACAGTGAGGTACTGCAGTATTGTGTGCACAGTGTTATACTGCAGTATTGTGTGTACAGTCTGGTACTGCAGTACTGTGTGTACATTGAGGTACTGCAGTACTGTGTGTACAGTGAGGTACTGCAGTATTGTGTGCACAGTGTGATACTGCAGTACTGTGTGTACATTGAGGTACTCCAGTATTGTGTATACATTGAGGCACTGCAGTACTGTGTATACAGTGTGCTACTGCAGTACTGCGTGTACATTGAGGTACTGCAGAACTGTGTATACAGTGTGGTACTGTAGTACTGTGTGTACAGTGTGGTACTGCAGTACTGTGTATACAGTGAGGTACTGCAGTACTGTGCAGACAGGTCATTAAACATACATTAGCTCTCATTAATGCTTCAGATTCCTCTAAACTGTGGTTTGTACGTGAACATTAATCATCACTGAGGGAAGCAGAAGGGCTTTTTACTGCACTGACACCTTTTCATTCCAGTTAAACCAGGATGAGAACAGAACAACCTGCAGCAGGAACACGAGGAGTCATGTTCCAAATACAGACAATACCCACACATGCAGCAGAGAGAAAAACAGCTTCACTATCTTCAGGAACACACACACACACACGCACACACACACACACACACACGCCCTGAGCAGCAGGAGGTGATGGAGATTGGAGGCGAGGCGAGCCGTCACACAGCGAGGGGACAAACGTCTCACAGAGTAATGGGACAGAAAGAGAAGCTGGATTGACAGAACACAGCTCTGATTCAGGCTGAAAGCTTCTACAAACACACACAGTGTTTCCTCCAACAGCAGCACAGGAAGTGAGCTGCAGCCACAAACAAACAGGAGGAGAAGAAACAAACAAAGGACGAGAAGCAGATTCATCCTGCAGAGGACAGGTCCAGATGACAGCGTGTCCTCTCTGTGTCCCTGCAGCTGACATCACTGTGTTAAACCACCTGCAGCTCACAGTCTGATTCATCCTGATCAGTCTCAGGTGTGTTCTGGTTCTCTCCTCTAATCACAGACTGTCTTAATATCGGATGTAGTCCCCGTGAGGTCACATGTTGGTTTGTGTCTGTTTGAGGCATCGAGTTCAGTGTTACACGCGTCACCATCTTGTTTCCTGAAACGGGGAGCAGACCATATTTGGACTTTCGAGGAGGAGAGGGAACTGAAGACACTGACTACACGCCTCTCTATACCTCAACCTGACTGACTCATGTTAGCATTAACTGGAGCATTAACTGGATGTTAGTTTTAAATGTACGTTACATTACGTACGTTATGTTACTGACCTCAGAAAACTGAGCTGCGACTCCTTGGAGTGTCTGTTAGTCACCAAACGCTGAACAAGACATTTAATGAACAAAACGTTCAAATAAATTGTCATTAAATGAAAATACAGTGAAAGGGTCAAAGTTATGAGACCAAATCGCTAAACGTTGGTAAACATTTTTATGTTAATATATAACTTTACTGACACGTTGCCGTGGATACACATTGCTTTTCTTCTCTCCTGATGACAGCTCGCTTTGTTAGTGACCTGTCAATCAAAGGAAGCCACGCCCCAAATCATACAATTCTTTACCTTCCTCTCTCTCTCTATCTCACTCTCTCTTTCTCTCTCTCTCACTCTCTCACTCTTGCTCTCTCTCTCTCGTGTTGTTTAGCTGCACCCTCTAGTGGCCGTGGTGATTATGAACAGTGTGAAAATGAAGGAGGAAATGAAGAAATGGAGTCTTGAGAATGAAAAGTCGCATTGGAATCGCATTGCCTCAGCATCTGGAGTCTGACTGACTTGTAACACACAACACAGATTAAATTCTCCAGCAGAATATAAAGTATTTTAAATGTGAGGATTTCCATTTTTGATATTTGCATAATAATCTATCACTGACAAAACTTTGGATCCATGATTTTTGGAAAACAACCTTTCGTGCATTTATTTAAAGATTCATGTTTTTGTGCAGATATTATTTTGGTCCGAATATTTCCTCACATATATCACACAGAGTTTGTAAAAAGAGAAGAAGTGGTTGTTTATCAGGAATCTTCAGGCTCATAACCAGAGAACAGTGTGGAGATAATCTTCCGTGGATCTGAGCACGTGCAGCCGGCAGGTCTTAGGAAAACTCATTACAGCTCTGTCTGCGATAACCCGGACAGGTGAATTACACATCTCTCTGCCACACATTCATCATAATCACACACGGCTGCTTTTTCTCCCCGAGCCAAACGATCGCAGCCAGCTTCATTTTTCCTCTGGCTCACAGCCTCGCCAGGCAGACAGGAGAAATATGAGAGCAGAGGAAAAACACTGAGAGGGAGGAGAGGAAGGACGGCAGAGCCAAGAAACACAGAGAGACAAAAAGGAGAGCTGCTCCACCTCATTCTCTCTCAGTCTCTCTTGTTCTCTCTCATTCTCTGTCGTTCTCTCTCATTCTTTTTGTCTCTCTTATTCTCTCTCATTCTCTCTCTCTCTCTCTCTCTTTCATTCTCATTTGCTCTCTCATTCTCTCTCATTTGCTCTCATTCTACAATTCTACAATGTCATTTAGCAGACGCTTTTATCCAAAGCGACACACAAATGAGAGTTAATACAACACAAGCAAGGATGAAGTCAAGAAACATAGCAGAGTAAGTTTGAGTCCATTAAGATGCAAGTGCTTTTAGGTCACTGAGCGGTACTTATTGTTGTCATCTGTTCAGATCAAGAGTGAAGGTGTTCAGTAAAGATTTGGGTCTTTAGTCTCTTCTTAAAGATTGAGAAAGACTCAGTAGATTGGATGGAGTTTGGAAGTTCATTTCACTACAGAGGAGAAGAGTCTGGTTTGAGACACAGAGGCCTTCAGCGGCAGAGGAGCCAGACGTCTTTCACTGGGAGAGCGTAGTGGGCGGGAGGGTTTGTGGACCTGAACAAAGGAGTTCAGATAAGAAGGGGCTGTGCCCGTTGCTATTTTTCAGGCAAGAGACAAAGCTTTAATGTGATGCTAATGTGACCGCAAGCCAGTGCAGAGAGATGAGGAGCGGAGTGACATGTGCTCTCCTCAGCTGGTTGAATAGCAGGTGGATAATCTGCAGAGGCTTGGTGGTGCAGCAGGAAGACCCGCCAGAAGCGAGTTGCAGTAGTCTAAGCGTGATGTCAACCAGGATTTGGTTCAATTGCTCGGTCAGGTAGGGTCTGATTTTCTTGATGTTGTACGGGGCAAATCGGAGGATACATGAACCTTAAATGTCAGTTGGTCATCAGTCATGATACCCAAGTTCTGTGCAGAGCTTCAAGCTTCAAGTTGCATGGATCCAAGCTGAAGATTGATAGGCTGATATAAGGTGGGACGGGGTGGGATGACGAGAAGCTCTGTCTTTGAGAGGTTGAGCTGAAGATGATGTTCTGTCATCCAGGTGGAGATGTCCACAAGACAAGCAGAGATACGAGCCGAGACTGTGAGGTCGTTTGGTGGGAAGGACAGGAAGAGCTGGGTATCATCGGCGTAACAATGGTATGTGAAGCCATGACTGCCAAGTGAGGTGGTGTAAATTGAGAAGAGAAGGGGGCCTAGCACTGATCCTTGAGGCACCCCAGTGGAAAGGTTTTGTAGTTTGGACACTTCTTCCTTCCAAGATACTTTAAAAGATCTTCCTGATAGGTAGAACCCGAACCATCGGAGGGCAGAACCTGAAATACCTAGCTCAGCGAGTGTAGAGAGGAGGATATGCATTTTCTTTCATTCTCTGTCATTCTCTCTTCTCTGCACCACAACTAGACACGTGCTGCACACATCTGCAGGGAGTTCATCAGTCAGGACGTACTACAATATATATACTATATACTGTAATTCTGTACTGTAGATACTGCAATATATGTACCACAGGGAAGCAGAGAGAGAGAGACAAACAGTGTGAGGGTGTTAACTGTCATTGAATGTTGCATTCAGTTCACCATCAGCTGTTTAACAGCAGCAGAATTATTATTATTATTATATTCTCAGTTTCAGTTGATGTCTCATGGACTAAAAGCTGCTTTAAAGCTTTTCCACTTTAGACAATTTAAAGACAATCAGAGCATCAGCATGCACACGCACACACACACACACACACCAGGTCGGAACCTTAAGAGCCTGGAGTCAAACTGAGGCTGTCGGCTCATTACAAAGTCCATAAATTTGAATTAATTATAATTTTTCCATCTTCTGGATCTGCACTGCCATCATGGTGATCACTGTCCCACACACACAGACACACAAACACACATACACACACCTCTTCTTCTCTGTGTCCGAATTAATTCTCTCTGTTTCTGTCTTTATTCTTCAGACACCGCTGACTCAAGTGACATCATTGTCCTTCAGTCAAAGACAGAAACAGCCTGACTAGTACTGTGAAATCATGCTCTAAGATTACCAGAGTAACACTAAGAGACTCAAGTTCCTTTTGCAACCAGCAAATCCTCCGTAAAGCAGAGAGAATCGACACAATCTGGCAATTGAAGACACACGAGTCTTGAAGGTCAGTTGGTCATCAGTCATGACACCCAGGTTCTGTGCACAGCTTGTGGGCACAAGTTGCATGGATCCAAGCTGAAGATTGATAGGCTGATATAGGGTGGGACGGGGTGGGATGACAAGGAACTCTGTCTTTGGGAGGTTAAGCTGAAGATGATGTTCTGTCATCCAGGTGGAGATGTCCACAAGACAAGCAGAGATACGAGCCGAGACTGTGAGGTCATTTGGTGGGAAGGAAAAGAACAGCTGGGTATCATCGGCGTAACAATGGTATGAGAGGCCATGATTGCGGATGATTGTGCCAAGTGAGGTGGTGTACATTGAGAAGAGAAGGGGGCCTGGCACTGATCCTTGAGGCACCCCAGTGGAAAGGTTTTGTAGTTTGGACACTTCTTCCTTCCAAGATACTTTAAAAGATCTCCCTGATAGGTAGAACCCGAACCATCGGAGGGCAGAACCTGAAATACCTACCTCGGCGAGTGTAGAGAGGAGGATATGCATTTTGCAAGACAGGCGCAGAACATATCACCCCCATTCTCCACTAACTTCACTGGCTCCCTGTTTCCACCAGGATTGAACATAAGGTTTCCCTACTAACTCATCAATGCATCTAGAGAAATGCCCCCTCATATCTGCCCCCAAGAACTACTCACCCCACAAAACACAACACGCTCCCTCTACTCCACCCACTCAAACTGCCTCCACACACCCAGAACCAGACTCAGCACCATGGGGCTGTGGAACGCCCTTCCTGACACCCTGAGGGCACCACAGTCCATAAAAAAGGACTAAAAACTTTGCTTTTTAGCAAAACCTTTGGATCCTCCCGTCCGGGTGGTTTTTAGATTGATAGATATGTATACTTTTTCTTCTGTTTTAGCTGTTTTATCCTTTTTAAAATTAGACTGTTATGTTTTTAACCTGTATCACATGCAATATAAATAAAATGTATTATTACTATTATTACTATTATTATTATTATTATCACTGACCTGAGACCAGCTGCTGGCCGTTGAGTCCCACGGGGACGATGCCCAGGTTGGTCATGGCGGTGGCCCAGGCACCCTGATCGGACACGGGGACGCTTAGGTGGGTCTGCTCCCCCACACACCCTGCACCGTCTACACACACACACACACACACACATAAACACACACAGAATGCAAACATAATAAAATTGACAAAATTTGCATAATTTTTTCCCATATTTATTAACTTTCATATTTAATGTTTTTAATGTTTCCCTTTAATTGTACATTTATTTGTTAATTTAATTTACTATTAATTTATTTTATTTGTAAATGTGTGATCAAATGTGACATGATTGATATTTCAGTTTTCCTTTTTTTATTCATTTAAATGTATTTATTCTAAGCATGTCTGAATGAAAGTATAGGAAAAAACATTTAACAATGAATGAATAAACTGTTTAAATTAATAATAAGGGCAATTAATACACAAGTAAATAAATAAAGAAGCAAATCAAAACACATTTTAATACCAATTTAATTTTTTATTTTTATTTTGGCAGAGTGTGTGTTATCTCCTCACCGCTGGCCATATCAGCTCCTCCTCTCCTCTCTCATCAGACCCTCGGGCTGACGGCGCAACGACCTCACGGTGACCTCACGGTGACCTCACAGTGACCTCACAGCGGTGGTTTACCTGAGGATGAAAACAGGACGTGAAGGGTTAAGGAGCTGCAGAGGATCAGACTGAAACCCCCGAGAGCCTCGATGAATCACCCAGAGAGGAGCTCACGAACCACGAAGTGATTAAGAAGCAAAGTTATGATCCTACACACACACACACACACACACACACACACACACACTGATTCCTGCACAGTGACACAACTTTTCAGCAGCAGTTTCTAATCTTTGAAAACACACAAAACTGCTCTGAGCTGCTCTCTCTTTCTCACAAACACACACACACAGACTGGGAGACTTGGACAGTGTGTGTGTGTGTGTGTGTACGTGCATGTGTGTGTGTGTGCGTGTGTGTGTGACATTAGTTTTCCTGCCTTGCTGCAGAGTGAAGCTGGAAAACATCAGAGCAGACTGACAGCGATCCGAGACTCTGAACACGAATCAGCTGCTGTCAGATCAATTCTGACAACACACACACACACACACACACACACACACACACACACACACACTCTGCTGCTCCTTGACTTAGTGGATATCCACACAGTGTTGCATGATGGGAGAATACTGTTGAACTGTTTCTGATTTCTGATATTTCTTCATATTTCTGCAGCAGAACTTAACAGACTTCTCTCATAGATTTCTATAGACAGACTACCATGGTCAGGGATCGAACACCGACCCTCTGATCAGTGGGCGTCCGCTAAACCATCTGAACCACCTGTCCTCCAGACAGCACCTCCTCCTGTGGGCTCTGCTGCCCTCACACGACTGACAGGAGCGCCTCCTCATCACAGGCACCATCACGGCCTCACACACACATGTAACGTCACCGTTTAACACACATCACCGTGTTGTTACACATAAAGCTAATAAAGTCTGTTTTAATCAGCTGTACTGTCATGACAGGTCACTAATAAGGCGAGCCGTCATCAGGAGAGAAGCAGAGCAATGCGTATCCATGGCAACGTGTCAATAAAGTTATATATAACGTTATATAGATAGAAAAGAGGACGTTTACCGATTTGGTCTCATAACTTTGACCCTTTCACTGTATTTTCACTTAATGACAGTTTATTTGAATGTTTTGTTCAGTAAAAATGTCTTGTTCAGTGTTTGGTTGGACTAACAGACACTCCAAGGAGTCGCTGCTCAGTTTTCTGAGGTAAGAAAGATACATTTTGTGTTTGTTTTTTGCTAGCCAAAGCTAACATCCCAGTTAATGCTAACATGAATTAGCAGCAGCTTCTCTCAGTCAGGTTGAGGTGTAGAGAGGCTGTAGTCAGTGATCAGGAATATATAAATTATATGTCGATTGTAATTCAATGATTGTAAATATTGCTTTCTTTTATTGTTATTGGTTTTTCTTTTCTTTTAAAATGAATAACAGAATTATAATAATTTATTGTAAATATTGCTTTCCTTATCTTGTTATCTTTTTTTCTGATGGTTGCTTTGGCAATATATACATTGTTACGTCATGCCAATAAAGCCAATTGAATTGAATTGAATTGAATTGAATTGAATTGAATTGAATTGAATTGATCAGATCCCTCTCCTCCTCCACAGTCCAAATATGGTCTGCTCCACGTATTGGAAACAAGATGGCGACGAGTATAAACGCTGAACTCGAGGCTTCCAACGGGCCACAAACCAATGGGGGACGTCACGGTGACTACTTCCATTATTTATATCCAGTCTATGGTACACACAGACTGAAGATGCTCTGCAGTTTATTTCAGGACAGATTTATCAGAGTTTTTCTTTTCCTGTAAGAGACGTTTCTGTGTAACACATCACCATGAAATGTTTCCCTCAGGATGAAATATCATCACTTCAAACTTCCTGCTTTTCTCTCTTTACTAGTTTTATACGACTGTAAATTTAATCTCTTTGGATTCTGCACAGAACAGGACATGTGTGCACGTCGCTCCGGCTCCAGGACGCCAGGAGGACAGCTGCTCCGTTTACTGACACTTTATAACACGAAACAAACAAAAACAACTAGGATGATGTGACAGGAATGCTCTCTAACACGCAGAGAACAGCTGGTTCTCTGCAGAACCACAGAATCAGAACCTTTACTGCTCACAGTTCGTCCTGATTCATACACCATCAGTTTTAATTAATGTGAAAGACAGTGAATCAGGTGTGTGTGTGCTGTTTATTGGTGCGCCTGTCTCTTTAAATCGTGACGTCACAGAACAGAAATCTCAGTGTGAATTTTCTGCTTCGAAGCAGGCTGGAGCAGAGTTTATGTAAAGCACCACACACACACACACACACACACACACACACGCACACACACACACACACACACAGTGTTTATCAGGTAGAGTCACCTGGTTAATGGGCCTCAGCCGACAGTTACCTGAAATCTAAACAGACACAAACACCTCCAGCAGAGAGTCACTGCTCAACTGCCTGTGAGTGTGTGTGAGTGTGAGTGTGTGTGTGTGTGTGTGTGTGTGTGTGTGTGTGTGTGTGTGTGTGTGTGTGTGTAATGTAGCATCACAGACTTAAAGACTTGTACTCTCTGCAGCAGCTCAGAGAGTCGACAGGATGAACTAAAGCTTCTCTCTTACCCTTCTTCCACCAGAGCAGGTTCCCAGCCAGTGCTAGTGTGGTTCTCAGATGGTTCTCAACCTGTGAACCAACTGAGAACCTGTTTTCAGCCAGTATAGTAACAGCAGACAACATGTCTTTACAACACATCTGCTGCTCATCTTCATCCCTATGGATGTCCACTACATTCTGAATAACACTGAACTAACATGTTAATGTTGGACTTTGTGGTAACGCTAGCTCGCCCAGTTCAATCACATTGCAGTTAACCCTTTATCGGGCAAAGAACCGTATTTGGTAACTTAAAAAATAAAAATATTTCGAGAAAAAAGTTGCAAATTTACAACAAAAAAAAAGTCCCTTGTCACTTCTTAGAAAAAGATTCTCTAGAGGGTCTGAATAGTCTAAATATAGAGCCAAAGAGTCTCTAGAGGGTCTTCTGTCTCCTAGTCTCTGACTCTGTCTCCTAGTGATTCTGTCTCCTAGTGATTCTGTCTCCTAGTGACTCTGTCTCCTAGTGATTCTGTCTCCTAGTGATTCTGTCTCCTAGTGATTCTGTCTCCTAGTGACTCTGTCTCCTAGTGACTCTGTCTCCTAGTGATTCTGTCTCCTAGTGATTCTGTCTCCTAGTGACTCTGTCTCCTAGTGATTCTGTCTCCTAGTGATTCTGTCTCCTAGTCTCTGACTCTGTCTTCTAGTGACTCTGTCTCCTAGTGACTCTGTCTCCTAGTGACTCTGTCTCCTAGTCTCTGACTCTGTCTCCTAGTGACTCTGTCTCCTAGCGATTCTGTCTCCTAGTCTCTGACTCTGTCTTCTAGTGACTCTGTCTCCTAGTGACTCTGTCTCCTAGTGACTCTGTCTCCTAGTCTCTGACTCTGTCTCCTAGTGACTCTGTCTCCTAGTGAATCTGTCTCCTAGTGACTCTGTCTCCTAGTGATTCTGTCTCCTAGTCCCTGTCTGTCTCCTAGTGATTCTGTCTCCTAGTGATTCTGTCTCCTAGTGATTCTAGTCCCCGACTCTGTGATGTTGTAGAAGCTGAACAGAGTTATTTATCGGAGACAGATGGAGGATGTGACCTTCAGCCGGTTGTTCCGTCTTCATGAACCCGTCCTCTCTTCTCCTTCTCCTAGTCCCTGACTCTGTCTCCTAGTCTCTGTCTCCTAGTCCCTGACTCTGTCTCCTAGTCCCTGACTCTGTCTCCTAGTCTCTGTCTCCTAGTCTCTGTCTCCTGGTTTGTGACTCTGTCCGTCCTCTCAGCTCTGAGTGGACGCTGCCAAACACAGCTGAGTGTTTCTGCTCACTTTCACGCACCATGAAATATTCACAGCTGAATGCATGTCCTGTTTATTATTCATGAGCTCACTTGACATCTCTGAATCATTCACACACACACACACACACACACACACACACACGCCAACTGGGATGCTGCAGTTGGACTCAACCTCTCAGATAAATCCATCCTGAGCTGATCTGTTGGTGACGTGTTTTCTCTCACGCAGCAGTGAAACTTGAGCTCAGTGTATAAAATGAGATGCTGTGACCTCTAGGAGAATCAGCCTCATGAAACTTTACAACCACAAACTAGAGACCTGGAGCATTCAGAGGACGGATGGCTGAGACACTAGATTCACTATAAGCAGCAACACAACACAAGTGCTGACATACAATTGCACAAAATACACAAATCTACTAAATATCGAAATTTTCTGAAACCAGATCACAGCATGGGTTTTTCTCTCTGGGAGTCTGAATGTGGGATTCTGGAGGAGTTTAGACATGTTATTGATTCTGATTAGGTAAAAAATGTGTTAAATTTAGCACCAAATGTAAGTAGCAAATGGTTTAGAACCTTATTTATATCTTTAACTCTCGTTCTAACTCAACAAAAACTAACTCTTCATTTTTATCCATTTTCGAGGGTCAGAAACTGTCACATTTAGCAACAAATGTGTGAAAAAAATGTGTTATTAAATCACAGCATTGATTTCTCTATGCTGGTGTTGGAGTCTGAATGGTTCTAGAGGAAGTTTGACAATTTTTATCCATTCTCGATATTAAAAAAAGGTTAAATTTAGCATCAAATGTGAATAACATATGGTGTCAACCCTATAAAACAACTTTTGAGATACAACTGAGCCTTAAGAACCTTATTTATATCTTTAACTCCTGTTCTAATGCAATAAAAGCTGACAAAGAATACAGAAATCTACATAATGTGATTCTGAAGGGAATTTTCTACATTTTTATCCATTCTTGAGGGTCAGAAATGGTTCAATTTAGCACCAAATGTGTGAAACAAATGTTATTACACAAATATGAAGCATCCAACTTCATTCATTAAATTGCCAAAATACACAAAACTACTAAATGTCTAAACTTTCTGAAAGCAGATCACAGCTTGGACTGTTCTCTCTTGGTGTCTGAATGATTCTGGATGAATATAAGATAATGTTTAACAGTGAACAGACAGATATTTGCCCTAGAGCTTGGTGGAGACCAAAAATGGAGCTAAAAGAGAGAATGAATGTGTGATTCTAAAGGGAGTTTAGACATTTTTATTGATTCTTGAGATGTCAGAAATGGTTAAATTTAGCACCAAATGAGTAACGAATGGTTTCAACCCTAAAAAAACAACTTTTGAGTCACAACTGAGCCTTAAGAACCTTATTTATATCTTTAACTCAACCACAAAACTGACAAAAAATACAGAAATCTACATAATGTCGGATTCTGGAGGGAATTTTCAACATTTTTATCTATGCTCGAGGTTGGGAAATGGTTAAATTTAGCACCAAATGTGTGAAACAAATGTTATTACCCAAACATGAAGCATCCACCTTCATTCATTAAATCGCCAAAATACACAAATCTACTAAATATCTAAAGTTTCTGAAACCAGATCACAGCATGGAGTTTTATCTCTTGGTGTCTGAATGATTCTGGATGAATATAAGATAATGTTTAACAGTGAACAGACAGATATTTGCCCCAGAGGTTGGTGGAGACCAAAAATGGAGCTAAAAGAGAGAAAATATTGGACTAAAATGGTAAAAACAGAGAATGTTCTTGTTGCTGTGAAACTGCTGGTTGTTCAGGCTGATCTCTTTAAAGAGCAACACATGTGTTCCTGATGAGTCCCAAATGTTCCTCAGAAAAGATCCATAAATCACAGCAACAACTCCTCTGATCGTTTATAAAAATGTGTTTTGGGAAATTCCATAAATTCCTTCAGCAGTAAAGTGTCGACAGACGGAAATCTGACGCAGAGCGAAGGGTTAAAAATAGCAGAGATGGTTTTATTTCACTTTAATGACTTCAGCAGAGAGAAAGACATGGCTTCATGTCTGATGATTCACTTCACAGAGTCTCTGCTGTAGCACTGAACCAACACAGCTCAGACAGGAAACGGCTCATCACACTGTTGTTGTTTATTTTATGTAAAATATGTAAATATGTTTGTTCTCTCACATGGAGGTATGATGTCAGTTTCCTGTTCTGAACAACAGAGCTGCTTTTATCTGACTCTTTATTAATGTTTCACAGCTGCACAGTTTATTATTATTATTATTATTATCAATATTTGTAATATTATTATTAATTTTATTACTACTATTATCATTATTATCATCAATATCTTTATTATTATTATTAATTTTATTACTACTTTTATCATTATTATCATCAATATCTTTATTATTATTATTATTATTATTATTATTAATAAATAATCATAATTGTAAGTTACTACTATTATCATTATTATCATCAATATTATTATTATAATTATTAATTGTATTACTACTATTATCAATTATTATCATCAATATCTTTATTATTATTTATTATTATTATTAATTATTATTATTATTATTAATAATAATTGTTATTACTACTATTATCATTATTATCATGAATATTATTATTATAATTATTATCATTATTATCATCGATATTATTATTACTATTATTATTATCATTATTATAAACTAATACTATTTTTTATCAATATTATTATTATTATTATTATTAGTAGAAGTATTAATATTTGTATGCAGGCATTTTGATTCTGTTTCTGTTGTCTGGTGCTTCTTCTATCAACATGTTTTTATTTATTCATCTAAACATAAAGTGTTCTGTTAGTTCTTTAATTTTATTTGCAGTTTTGTTATTTATGTTTAAAAACAGCTGATTGAGATGATGACATGATGATATTAGTGTTCCTGTTAGAACTGAGTGAAATGACTCTTCTTCTCCTCAATAAAACACGAATGTCATCATGTTATTTATTCATGATAACCCTGCAGCAGCAGTCTGATACACACACACACACACACATATATATATAATATGTGTGTTCTTCTCTGAGCTCGTGTGTTTTCACCGTGAACATCAGATCGCTGCAGCGCCGCGTGTAGCTTCACACGTTTCATAATTCATCATGAATATTCATGAGGCTGAGTATCTATGGAAACACTGGAGACAAAGAGCTCATTCTGCAGCTTCAGGAAGGTTTTTAACCTTCTTCTGCTTTTATTCATCACAACACATCATTATAATCGATAAAACAGATAAAAAATCAGAATAGTCTGATTTATTTCTGCTCAAACAGTCAGTAAAATGTTTTTTGATTTATTTTTGGTTTTATTAGAAATGAATATCAAGTCGATAACTTCTCTCCTCTCGTGATTAAAATACTGAAAATGTATTTAATATAATAACTGAAAGAGTCCAAACTGTCTGTTCAGATCTGCTGAACATAAAGAGTTTATTCTTATATATGCAATATGATGTTTTATATTTTCCAATATTTCATTTATTTTAATCTGAATTACTCAGCATCCTTAGCCATCAGTCCTTAACTTCATTAACCTATGAAAGTCTATGAAATGTCTATTTTTCGTGTGTTACAACCAAAAATTTAAAAATATAAATTATTTTTATGAGATATTTTTTGTGTCCAGTGATTTCTTCAGGCATCGAGAATGCATCAGGGAGGACACGGAATTATTTATTTATTTATTTTTAATAATATAAAGAGCGATAAGGTCCAACAAACAGCATAGGAGACAAACTGAGTCAGCACGGATTCGCTTAACTCAAAATCCGTGGAATAGCCACGGAACCACTCAAATTTCTGTGAAACTGACACGGATTTCGCTACAATGCAAGTTAATGATATATCCCGTGGCTATTCCAACATACAAAGTGATTATGTACATTCAATGAGTGAATATTTAGAAAATAAAACATATTTCTCGCTAGAAATGTGATCAAAATCCATTTTTATGCAGAAATTTGAGTTATCCTGTGGCTATTTCACGGATTCCTGTGAGACCAGGTTCGAATTTATAGTTAAAAATGTAATCTTTATTAACCTTCTCAGAGTTTCATTAACATTTAGCGTGTTTGTCTGGAAATTTGCCAGGAATAATACAGCAAAATCACAGTCAACTGTTATCCAAAATATAGTTCTTCATCTCTCCTTCCATGAACGTGGTCGCTGCAGGAGATGTGTCCATGTATTTACTATTTAAATCATCTTTAGCTGCCTAACATGATAAACAGAAACATATCTGATGTAATGTGTGTCCTCAGAGTGTGAATCAACATGTTGTATAGTAAAGCTGTGACTCTGTAGCTGAGAGCTGTGAGCTGCCAGCTCCACTGAGCCCGACTCCTCTTTACCCTTCAGCTGAGCGACAGGGTCACGGCCGGACATCAGTCAGCGCTCTGCAGCAAATTACTTCTAATAAAGCCTTTAGAACGGCACCATTAAACACAGAGAGAGAGAGAGAGAGAGAGAGAGAGAGAGAGAGAGAGGAGAGAAGAGGGAGAGAGAGAGAGAGAGAGAGAGAGAGAGAGAGAGAGAGAGGGAGAGAGAGAGAGAGAGAGAGAGAGAGAGAGACAGCCAATCAGCTGGATCCCTTCAGCTCACAGCAGAACGATCTGCATTAACATTAATGTCTCATCAGCGTATAAACGGAGAATAAACATCTGCAGCTCCACATCTGCTGATTCACACATTTATTTTAAAAAAAAATGGTGAAAACACAAACATTTTGAGCCATGGAGGCTTTTAATGTGAAAAATCTGCAGGAAGTTTGATTGACTAAATTTGTTTTTGCCCTGAAGTTAAAAAAACAGCAAAATATTGACAATAACAGTTTTAATATATTATTCAGTTACATACTTTATTTATTTTTATTTTTTAAGCAAAACACAGCAATTTTTTTGCACCTGCTTCAAAATAATGAATATCTGCTGATTTGCATTTTTATTTCACAATAAAAGCCTTAACGCCAAACTAAAAGGGGTGACCGATCTGATTCCATGGAGGCTTTTAATGTGGAAAAACCTGCAGGAAGTTTTTTTTTGTTGCTTCCAATCTATTGGTCGTTGTTGAGCTCCCGTCAATAAAACAGATGTTTCACAATAAAAGCCTGAAAGCAAGGCTCAAAGTGCAAAACACCTTTCTTTTCAGGCTTTTAATGTGAAAAATCTGCAGGTTTTATAGTGTTTTACTGATTTCAGGATTTCTGTATCTGAGTTGGACATTGTTCTCTTATGGAATTAATGTGTAGAAATGTAAAATTATGATAAATTGACTAACAATGAGTTGAGGACAGAATTAGTGTACAATGTTGGGGCTTTTATTCTGACAAAACAAGCTCCTGTAGAATATCAGATATTTGGTCCAGGAGCAGAAAGACAGATGTCTTTATTTCCTTTATTTCTGTCTCTGAACAACAAGAGTTACGTCACACTTTAAACTTTCATTTCTTAAACAGAAATACTGTTTTTGTTGTTGTTAAGCTACCGTCAAAAACACGGAGCAGAAGTTTCACAATAAAAGCCTTAAAGCAAGGCTCAAAGTGCAAAACATCTTTCTTTTCAGGCTTTTAACGTGAAAACCCTGCAGGTTTTATAGTGTTTTACTGATTCCAGGATTTCTGTAGCTGATTTAGTGAATTACTTTCATTCTGACGAATTATTATTAATACAAATGAAATAAACATTTATAAGTGTCTGAAGACGTCACCTCTTCATTATGTTCTGACATGTCGGATCACTATTTTTTCCATGAGGATGAATAAAATATCTATCTATAATAATAATAATAATAAAATAAAGGCAGAGCTGTGTGTAGGAGCAGTGAACTAGCCGTCAGTGTTTGTTTGCAGTGATTATCTCCGTCAGCTCACTGCCCTGCACAACTGAAATTAGCAGAACGAGCAGTGAAAGGCTTCATCAGCACTAATTATCTCCTGATGCACAAACTGAGGCAGCAAAACATTCATTTCCCTTCCTGTCCGTGTGTTTAACTCCAGCCTCACAGCATCAGATAGTTTAAAACCTATATAATCATTATATTAAAGTACATTACTGTGTAAAACAGTAATGTACTTCAATATAATGAATATCCACCCCTCCGTCCACCCCTCACCTTTCCAGCTGCTGAGACCCTCACCCACACATTCATCACATCCAGACTTGACTACAGCAACAGCCTGCTCTACAGTTCACCATCCAAAACACTCAAGAAACTACACTGCAAAAAAAGCCAACTTGTATTTTTTGGCCTAAAACAGTGATTTAAGTTGGTAAAACTTGGAAATATAAATTATTGACATTTAGGGCAATAATGTAAGTTAGCACAACAAAGGAAGCCAGTTGTCTGCTCAAAAACAAGTTGGTGAGTTGTTGTTACTTATATCTTTAAGTTGGGGTTCACAACAAGGGACAATAGTTCTGATAACTCTTATTTCTTTGTTGTGAAATGCGGGAAAGCGGTGAAATTCGGTCATCAGCGAAAGCTAGCGGCTAACTGATGCTAGCGGCTAACTGATACTAGCGGCTAACTGATGCTAGCGGCTAACTGATGCTAGCGGCTAACTGATGCTAGCGGCTAACTGATGCTAGCGGCGCTGCTTGTTACAGCTACAAGAGTAGCCATTAGCGTGTCAATGCTAACTCAAAATTCTGGTCCCAACATTAGCTGACATTTCATAGCGGCATTACAATCGTGCCAATTCAGCACATTGCAGAAGTTAGCAGAAGTCAGGATTAAAAGTTATTACAATGTAAAATTATGAGTTCAAAAATCTGAATTCAGAGTTGAGCAAACTCAAAAACAAAACTTAAAATATTTAGTTTAATTGTCCAACTTAAAATTTTATCGAAGTTTGTTGCCTTGAAATTTTGAGTTCACCCAACTTTTCTTTTTTTACAGTGTACAGTTTATCCAAAACTCTGCTGCTCATCTCCTCACACACTGGTACCCATGACCACATCACTCCTGTCCTCCATAACCTCCACTGGCTCCCAATCCCCCAGCGAATCCACTTCAAAGTTGTCACCATTACTTACAAAGGCCTCCATTACCACCCACACACACACACACACACACACACACACATGTGAGTGTGTGTGTGTGTGTGTGCGTCTCAGTTACAGCTCTGCTGCTCTTTACTCTGTGAATCAATCCACCGTGGATTGCTTAAAATTCAGCCGATGCTAGTAGTGGCTCCAGTTTCATCCATTTAATCCATTTAAGGCCTGAGGGGGGGGGGGGGGGGGGTCAGTGATGACGCCAGGCTGCAGAATAAAGAAACCGGAGATGCTTCATGACTGTCTGACTAATGAGAGACAAACAGGAAACATGTCTGTCTGTCAGGAGGAAACACGACGCTGCAGGAACATTATTAAAGCTGCAGCAGCTCGTCTCTCCATACACACAACCAGAGATATCACAACAGGGGGCAGAATCTTCTCAGGGACCATAAACTAAAAGCTTTGTCTAAATGACATAAATATCTCCGTAAAATATGTTCCAACATGTTGGTATTAAAATTATACAGAAAACTAAACACGCTCAAAGTGAAGTCGGATCAATGATACGTATTATGGTTTTGCCAAAAATGCTTTCCGTTTGAGGAACATTCTGCAGGTGTAGTTAATTCTGTTGATTGCTCTGCTCTGATTGGTCGACCCCAACGCCTTTGATCCTTTGATGTTATTAAAGTTACAGATACATGCACACACACACACACAGGCATGTCACAATATTTTTTAGGACAAAATTTTTCCCAGAAACTATCACGATAGTAAACGGCAATATATACTGAGTCCCAAAAAAACAACCGTGTCCATTTTAATATATCGAACGATAAGTCGATATAGTAGTTATGGTGACAGACCTACGTCTCTCTGTGTTACTGAGCTGCAGAACCAACATGATGTTCAGGTGAATCACACAACAAACACAGTGTTGATCCAGCCAACAGTTACTGTCAGCTCACTGTTCATTACTGCACACACACACACACACACACACACACACACACACACACACACAGACACACACACACACACACACACACACACACACACACACACGTGCAGGCACGCACACGCACACACACACAGCAGGCGACAGCGCTGAGTCACACACACACTGACCAGATGGTGTCAGAGAGAGAGAGAAAGAGAGAGAGAGGGAGAGAGAGAGAGGAGAGGGAGAGAGAGAGCGAGGGAGAGAGAGAGAGAGAGGGAGAGAGAGAGAGAGAGAGAGAGAGAGAGAGAGAGAGAGAGAGAGGGAGAGAGTGAGAGGGAGAGAGAGAGAGGAGAGGGAGAGAGAGAGCGAGGGAGAGAGAGAGAGAGAGAGAGAGAGAGGGGGGAAGAGGAGGATGAGGAGACAGAGGGAGGGAACGGATGAGGAGTTCTGTGCAGAGTTCCTCCAGCCGTGACCGCTCTCTGCATTTTAAACACCTTCCTTCTGTCACTCTGCAGGACCCACCAATTAGCATTACACACACAGAGTGTGTGTTTGTGTGTGTGTGTGTGTGTGTGTGTGAGAGACGTTTGACCACAAACAGAATGTGTGTGTGTGTGAACATGAATCAGAGTTAATCTGTGTGTGAACAACAGAATCATTGAATGAATTCACGCTGAGGACAAAGACTCAGAGTCGTTATTATTTATTCAGTTCATATTCTGATACAAAAACTCTAAGAGAAGCTCAGAGCTGTTAATAATCACCATAAAGCAGCAAAATAACCATGCTGGGCTGCAATAATTATTAATTTTATACAGATTCTTCTGCAGATTATTCATTTGTTCAGTCTATAAAATATCGAAAACAGTAAAAATGTCCAGGATCATGTCTTAAAACATTTAGTTCATTCAATTTAACATAATATAAAACAGATAAAAGGTGGAAATCTGCAGATTAATGAGACTGAAAATATCATTTTCTGATGTTTCTGCATGACAAATGACCTGGCAGTTAATATTCTGTCAATTAAATAATCGACTTGACTTTGCAAAACTGAATGCCAGCCTACATAGAGAATAAATAAACAACATATAAACTATGATATAATATAGAACAATATCTAGATATAGATAAAGATGTAGATATAGATATAGATATATGGTCAGTGGGCTTCTGGTAATAATGAAAGGTGATAAAATGATAAATGATCAGTAGCATCTCTGTGATGAAATACTACTGAGTTCACAATTATTATAGATTATAATAAACTATGATGCTGTAATAACTGTTGGTTAAAAACATTAATATTTCACGAGAAAATTTCTAAAGATATTTTGGTAGCCAAGCAACCTGGGCGAGCTGGCTGCCACCAATCAGAGCAGAGCAATCAACCACAGCTCCTGTGACATTTGATGCCACTGAGAGAGAGAAAACCAGCTAAAAGTTCCCCTCAAACAGAAAGCATTTTGTCCAAACCGTAGCTCCTATCAGTGAACCGACTTCACTTTGAGCATCCTGAGTTCTTCCTGAACGTCTACATGTGTGTTTTGTGAAGAAAAATGAAGAAATTGTTCTTTAGAGTGATCAGAAGAAACTGGTACCTCTTCTTTCCTCCAGAAATTTTCCCTCCTTTCTACTCGGCGGTGTATGAGGCTGTGGGTGGTGTTGGTGGCGCATCTGTGCGTCCTACGCCCAAACTATAACTCTGACAGCTTTACCACACCAATGTGAGTGAGAAGACAAATTTCCCAACGTTTCTATGTATAAATTATTTCTGTAGAGTGGAATTTGCGGCCTGGTGCGCAGTTTCCAAATTTATTTTAGACAAATTTTTCTCTCCCTCTGCACTCTAGCTATGAATAGCATTGGGGGATTTTTTGGCATGTTTTTGCTGAATAATTTGAACCGTTTGTCGAAACCCTTAGAAAAGTCACAGCACGCTTGTCATGGCCGAGCCGGTCGATTTGATACCTTTTTAGGGTATGTGAGACCAAAACTCTGGGAGGAGTCGACCGAAAAAACACCACGGAAGAAACGGAAGAATAAATAGGAAGAAGCCTGGTGGAGAGGATATAGTGGCTCTTACAAGCACACTCAATAATATTCTGTCGTCTTTCAGTGCAAATTCTGTCTGCAGCCGCATATGTTCATGCACTCACACACTCGACCTGCAGGACACGCTGCAGCTCTCAGGGCGAGGACGGGTCGGGACGTTTCTGTGGAGCGCCTGACGCAGCTAAAAATGAAAACATGCAGCAGCCACAGAAACGCACTGGTTCTGGTTCTGGTTCTGTAGAATGTGTGAAAATGTTAATGAGGTTTCTCTTTGTGCAGACATACAGGTTCCTCTGCAGCTCTGAGGAACAGATGCAACATGAACATGAATTACTGTGTGGACCTCTGCCAGATGGAATGCTACAATGTGTGTGTGTGTGTGTGTGTGTGTGTGTGTGTGTGTGTGTGTGTGTGTATGTGTGTGTGTGTGTGTGTGTGTGTGTGTATGTGTGTGTGTGTGTGTGATCAATCACGCATCATGTGAGCTGCAGCTTCAGCATCAAACAAACACTGAATCTCTCTCACATATAAACACACAGAGACACAGAGGGGGTTTGTGTGTGTGTTTGTGCATGTGTATGTGTGTGTGTGTGTGTGTGTGTGTGTGCAGGTGAGAGCTGAGGATCATGCAGTGTGACAGCAAAACCAAACACTCCTCTGCTGTCACGGCTCCAACGCTCCCATCCCCCTCCTCCTGTGTGTGTGTGTGTGTGTGTGTGTGTGTGTGTGTGTGTGTGTGTGTGTGTGTGTGTGTCCTCTGCAAGGACACCTACAACAACAGAGCAGAATGAATTCATGGAGCTGACAGAATGGAGAAGGAATAATTCCACATGTGCTGCACATTCAACGGTTTCATATTTCTGATTTATCGTTAAAAACAAATCTCAGATTTAATCTGATTATTTACAGACGTGCAGTCGGGCTGAAAAAAACACAACTGCTTTCACTGTTTGGCTTATAAAATATGAGAAGATTTTTTTTAAATCCAGATCTGAGCTGAAGGTCACACAGTGTTCAGTTCATTGTCACATTCAGGAGGAACAGCAGGAAACAGTTCATAGTCTAAATGAGGAAGAATTTTGTATATTTGCTGGAAAACAACTGAAACTATTAATCAGTTATGGAAATAGCCGACTAATGGATGAACTGAATGATAGTTTAAGATGGATGAATCCTGCTGACAATGACCAACCAAAATTGCAATATGGACAACTGAAATATCAGAATCACAGCAGGTTTATAACAAACACCTTATATAGGTAATAATAATAATAATACTTGATGTTAAAATAG